>NC_066579.1:434951265-435269781 GCF_024323335.1 Lathyrus oleraceus
CGGTTCCAACCATATGCCATTTGTCCATTTTGGTTGAGAAATGCGCATAACCGTTTCTGGTGATGAAGAACGATGATGAAGCTCGCGATTTCTGGAAAATTCGCTGTTTGATCCTGCTTCCTGCGTTTCCAATTTGAACTCACGTTTCCCGCGCGCTTGGACGAATCGTGTGAAGCCACCGCATTAATTGAAACTGCGTCGTTTTGCCCTGGCCGTGCGTAATTGCAAAAATGCCACTCACTAATTAATTAATTCATTCCATAACTTAAATAATTATTCCATTATTTCAATTAACTTCTAAAATCCACAATTAATTCATCCCTAATCCAAATTGAATGGGACTTTTTTTGTTAATCTCCAAATTTTGTCTAGTTTTTTTTAGATATGGTAGTCAAAGTTGTGCCTGGAGAATTTTTGACTTTGCCTATTGATCTTGTTCATGTATGCATTTTGTGTATGTTTCACCATTTAATTCATAAAATGATCATGCATTATCCAAAATGAATGAAATTTCACATGCTTGTTTTTGACTCTCTTCTGGTGATTTTGATGTATAGTTTGTGAATTTTGGATTTATGGTTTGCAAGATATGATGTGTTCAAGTTGAGTGTGACAATGTGTGTCACACTATGTTATGCTGTATTCATGAATTTTGTTGCCATGCCTATGCTTTGCCAAATGCTCCCAATTTTTGCATGTGATATCATCTGTATGTCTAGTTTTGCCATGAGTTTTTGTAGGAATTGTTGAACTATTTCCTATTTGATTGGGATTTTTGCTTGCTGTTTAGACATTTTAGGGTTTTGCTTGAGTGATTGCCTTAAATGTTATGTGAAATGCTCATACCTTATCACATGAAGATGAAATTTGATGGAGTGATTCCTAACATGTTTGAATTCACTTTGGCTTTGGTCCCATTCATTTCTTAGTAGTTCTCACTGTTTTGCATTTGATTGAAGTTGATGCTTATTTTGCTACCATGTGTTGGCTTGCTTGGATTTCTGTTGAGTTTATGATTTTCATTGACCTACTTCCTCTTGTCCAAATGGCATGAAAATTGATGTGTAGCTCATTGAATGTGTCCTGTTTAGGCTGGAATTTTTGTGGAATTTATTGAGCTGTTTAGGTATTTGTTTGAGTGTGATCATTCTATTTGCTCATATATGGTTCACAATTGCCTAGTTTGACTTAAATTGTGCATGAAATGAATTTGGTGCATAGTTTTAATGTGAGACTAATTGGATTCTCTTTTTAATTGATTAATCTTGGTTTTGATCATGTTTCACTTGCTGTTTTGACTTTTTTCTTCCTTTTGACCCTAGGCTTGTCCTAGTGGTCTTGTATCTCATGTTTGAATGTGATTTTCAGGTTAAGAAGCAAAATACTTAAGGAGGTGGATTCACATTTGATTGAGTTGTCTCATTTGATATTGTAAACTAACTTGGTTTATGTTGTAGGATGCTTGGCTCCTTTGAGTTGACTTGCACTTTGGTGCATTGGAGTGTGTTTGTCTGTGTATAGCTAATTGTGAACCATTTGCTGTTTAATTCTGTGATTGGTATACTAATGATATTTGATTGATTTCAGGTACATTAGTTGCTAATATTGCTTTGCTTTGCTTGATAAGCAATTTGCATTGAGATAGACTCTCTTGTCTCCATGTAGTCTGGAAGACCTGGCCTGTTACTTGGCCAGGCACCTGTCTGAAGTCCTCCTTAAGAGGCGATGTTTGTGATTGTTTACTTTTGTCCCCAAGCAGGTAAAGACCTCTATGAGGCAATTGGCGGATATAAGAGATATGCAATCTATCTCCCGCTATTCTGTTGAGTCGTCCCTCTGCTCACACCACTGTGTTGACGCATTGAGGACAGTAACCCAAGATCTCATACTGTTGTACAGTTGTGTCAGTGTCTTGAGTGTAGAAGGGTTCCCACATTCTGAACCCACACTCCTTTGTCTGAAGCTCTCCCTGGCCAGGGATAAGAGCTGTGAAGTCTAATCTTCACTCACCTTTCATCTAGCTTCACCTTGGCTCTCAATGTCAAGGTTAAGAGCTACCATTACCCCTGTACAGATGACTTGCTCTTGCAGTCTTACCCTTTGATTGAGCCCCACTTGTGTGTATATAGTGTGTGCTGCTTGTGAATGCTTGGTTTGCTATTGCTTGTGCTTTAGGATAGGCTTGCTTCCTGTGCAAGTTAGCTAGAAACCTTGACTTAGGGATGATTTTGCATGATAACATCTAGGCTCGAGTCGTAGTCTCCCTAGTTGTGTCTCCCTCTGTTATCTGGTTAGGCTAGTCCTGTGTCCCTTCGTAGGGGAACTACGTCGCCCTGATCCTCATACCAGATGAGGTACGTAGGCAGGAGATGAGCAGATCTCTCCGGGCGCCTGTGTCTTTGTTTTGTGTTGTTGTGTGCTTGGAAGCTGATGTAAGTCCATCGAGTGGCATTCGGGTTCTAGTGTGGTTTTGTTTGGTTCGGATGCTGATGTAAGCCCAGTGATTGGCATTCAGGCTCCATGTTTGCCTTCTTGTGTGTGTCATGGTTCGGATGCTGATGTAAGTCCAGTGATTGGCATTCAGGCTCCACGTTTGCCTTTGCCTGTGTTTGTTTGTGTGCGTGTTAGCCGAGCTACGAATGCTCTGATTCTCCTTCGTCCAAAGGAGATACGTATGCATAGGATGCGACATCCTAGCGAGCATGTGTCGTTTCCCCAGGTCCGAACTACTTTGACTCTGATGTCTATGCCTGATAGACTAAGTAGGCCCAGGATGCGATATCCTGCCGAGTCAGTCTTGTTTTCTTGTGTCTCTTTCAGCCTGTGTAGATGTTTATTTGAGCAGTGTTTTAGCAACCATTTTCCTTCCTATTGTGCGTGGATCCCGTCGAGTACGACGGATGCGCAGGGGTGCAAATACCTTCCCTTCGCATAACCGACTCCCGATCCCATTCTCTTTGGTCGCGAGACCATGCTTTTTCCAGGTTTACTCTGAGCGTTTCCTTTCCCTCTTTTGGGATAAATAACACACGGTGGCGGCTCTGTTGTTCTTGTTTTCCCGCCGGTTTTTCGCGTAATGCGACAGCTGACGACTCTGCTGGGGAAGAAGAGAAGTTGACCTCTTGCTGGTCCATCTTCCCTAAGCGAGTCTCTCCTAGTGTTCTCTAGGTTAGGGCTTTGGTTGCTTTTTGCTGTGTTATTGATTGCATTCATTGTTTATTGTTTGCATTTATTATTCGCATTGATGTTTGCATTCATTCATATCCATTTGCTGTGCTGGCTGTGTTTCTCTGTTTGGGGTGGGAGTTCTATGAGGTAAAAGGCCCAATACCCAGGCTATGAGTGCAATCTAGGAAACCTAGGAATAGAGTGATTCATGGGAAGCGGGTGGTATGCGCCACTTAGCGGAACATTGATATCACGAGCAGTTCAGACCCTGATGGGGTATTATCGGTGCATACATCTGGTGTGCACAGGATGATATTCTTGAAAGGGTTGTTTATCCTGCGTTTCTCTCGACCTTACCCTGGCCTAGATGACACCCGTGAGTGGGGAGGGGATGATCATTACAGGTACTGTTGCTGACTTGTTGGTGACTTGTTGGTGACTCTTGGTACTGATGATGACTGTGAATTATGGACATTTATTTCTGGGACGCCGGAGTTCTGTCCGTGGTTTATCAGCGGGTTCCGTTTATTTTGGATCCCCGGGTTGAGTTGAGAGTACTTGTTCAGAGGATCTGATTGTCATCCGTTCAGTGGATGTTCCTGTGATGATAGTGATGTAATCTCCGGTTCCGTTTATTTCGGAACTCCCCAAGTTGGATTTATGGTGACTTGGTCCCACAGATGGGACTGGTTCAGAGAAGTAATGGGTTTTCAGAGGAATTGGTGGCACAGTAACCTGCACTCATGCATTTGCATTGGTCTCCTTTCGCATTCATCTGCATTCAACTCATGTCTGTCCGTACTCAGGGTCCATTATTTTTAACAGAGACTCAGGTTGAGAGACACCAGATGTCAGAATGTTGTTGATAAAATTTTATCTGTCTCGATGAAACCGGAATCAAAGGACAGAATATTCCTAGTACGGACAGACATTGCATGTGTGAGTCATACTAACCTGTTTACTGTTTTGTAGGTTTCAGTATTCAACCGGTGCGCATAGCTCGTCTGTTCAGATAACTTGCTGGGGTCAGCAAATCCAAACTGATGGATCCTCCCAACGCCGACATCCTCGAACTGAAAGAGATGGTGAGGGATTTGTTCAGTGTTGTGCAAGGGCTTGCCTTGGGGCAGAAAGCCATGGCTGAGAGATTGGAAAGGATTGAGGGCTGGATGATCAAGGAGAAAGTTCAGGGAAAAGCTCCATCATCCGAAGTGACAAATCCCTCTGACTCTGTAGCAAAGAAAATCTCTGGTAGTGGTCCGTTCAAAAAAGAGGTTGAGTCAAGCGGTGTGCCAGCAAAGAAAGAACGCAGTAAGGATCGTTATCATCCTTATGTTGCTTCTGTAACCGCTCCTGTTGGTAATCCACTTGTACCACCGCAACAACTACCACCTCAACAGAAGGCACCGAGAGCTAGGAGCCAGGTGAAGAAGAAAAAGGAGGAGCGTCAGTTTGAGGAACCACCTGTGACCTACACCCTTCTGTTCAGGAGATTGAGGGATTTGGGGTTAGTCCGGCCAAGGATTTTGATTCCCATAGCACAACAGAAGAGGCCTGCACACTATGATGAGAATGCCAGGTGCGAGTTCCACTCCGAGGCACCCGGACACAGTGTTGAGGGTTGTAGGGCTTTCAAGCATGTCGTCCAAGACATGGTGGACTCCAAGACCATCAGCTTGGCACAGATAACAAATGGTGATGTTAACCCCGTACCAAGCAGGGTCCTATAAAGGTGAAGATGGTGAAAAAGGACAAGAAAGGAATAGAGATGACTGAGGAAGAACAGCTAAAAATTCCGACGTTTGTGGTCCCAAAACCTCTAGTACAGGATGGAGCTTTCCCTGTTGTTGATGATTGTTGTGCGACCGTCACCACAGAGGGGTGTGTATTGATGAGAGACACGACCCAGAAGATGGTGGAAATGGACAGTGAAAAATTTGAAACACCCAGTCAAGCGATCGAAACCGTCAAGGTGGAGAATGCTGTTGTTACTGAGAAGGAGAAGAAGTTGTCCATTTCTTCTTATAAGCAAGCCTTAGAGGTGGTGAAGAACAAAGAGGCTCGAGGCTGGGGCAGGATCATTGACATAGTGGTAAAGGCAGACATGTTCGGGATTGGTTATCCAGATCAAGAGTCGTCTAGACCAAACAGAGGACGTCGTCCGCCGTACATCTTTGTCAGTGCAGGAATGCTGGATTCTGATCATGCTTGTTCAGTGAGTGAAGAGACCGACCGTGACCGCGAGCTCGAGTTGTGGATAAAGTCGTGCGTACCAGGCAATTGGAAGGCCTCCGAAATCACCACTGTCACTCATCCTGAGATGTAGGATTTCTGGTTTTATTTTGTTTGCATGAAAGCCATACGTTTTGCCCGAAACGTAATGGTCCATTGTAAGGGCCATCTCATGTGTTTCATTGTGCAACATTTTGCATCAGTAATAAATGGATATTTTTGTGATTAAAAGCGGTGTTCCCTGTCTTTCACTTTTTGCAGTTTTAAAAAAATAAAAATAAAAATGGCAATGTTTTTATTCTCTTTCTTTTTGATTCATTTGGTTCCAACCTCAAAAGTGATTACCCTCCTGATCTCATCGATAACAATTTGGTTACACCTCTGTATGACTTCGACAATCCGGCCTATCATGCCGAAGAAGAGGGCGAAGAAGATTGTGATCTGCTGGAATTAGCCAGGTTGTTGAAACAAGAGGAGAAGGTGATTCAACCGCACGAGGAGAAGGTCAAGACTGTCCTCCAGTGAGGCGGAGAATGTGTGTGGACTGTCGAGACGTGAATAGAGCTAGTTCGAGAGAGGAATTCCCGGTACTTCACATTGATGTATTGGTTGATAGTACATCTCAATTCTCGGTGTTTACCTCCATGGATGGCTTTCTGGCCAAAATCAAGTGGAATTGTCGCCAGATGATATGGAGTAAACAATGTCCTTCACACCAAGGAGTACCTTCTTGTTATAAGGTGAAGAAGAAGGTCGGTGCCACGGATCAAAGGGCTACGGTGACTTTGTTTCATGATATGACTCATCGTGAAAGCAAATGCCATGTTGATGACATGATGACAAAGTCCCAAGCGGAAGAGGGACATCCGGTGGATCTGGGGCAAATTGTTTGACCGGATCGAAACTACTCAGACTGAGGTTGAGTCTGAACCAGTGCACTTGTGGAGTGCTGTCCGGTAAGTTGCCGAGACTTATTGTGAACGAAAGAGGAGTCGAGGTCGATCCTACAAAAAAAAAAGCAATACAAGAAATACCTGAACCGAAAAAAAAAAGATCAAACGGTCAGGTGGAATGATGATTGCCAAGAGGCATTTGAAAAAAGAATAAGTTGCAGGAACCTCTGATTCTGATACCTTCCTTGGAAGAAACAACTGTTAATCCGGTACTTGACAGCCTCAAGGGGTCTATGAGGTGTATTGCATCAGCATGACGAGTTTTATCGAAAAGAGCATGCAATTTACCTAAGCAAAAAGTTTATGACTGTGAAACAATACACTCACTGCTCGAGAAAACTTGATGTACTTTGGCATAGGTTGCTCGCCGACTGAGACAGTATGCTGGTTCATACCACCTTGTGGATGTCCAAAATGGATCTGATCAAGTATGTGCTTGAGGAGATAGCGTTGAACGGACGGGTTGCGAGAGGGCAAATGGTGTCGACTGAATATGATATTCGGTATACCTCCCAGAAAGCAATCAAGAAGAGGGTATTGTATGGTTATCTCGCCCAACGACCCATCGATGATTCTCAACCAAGGAAGTTTGAAGTCCCTGATGAGGACATCTCGAGGTACTCAAATCGAAAGATTGAGAGTGACCGATCCCGGAGGAGGGGCCTGACCCTGAATCCGAACGGATTCTGATGTCTGATGGGGAGAGTTTAAAGTGAATGAGTTAGTGCTTCCCCGATAACATTTGAATGCACCAACGATGGTGGTTGAGTATAAAGTTTGTATCCTGAGTGTCGTACTTCGGTACGTGCGTCTACTGGGGCAACGCCTTTCTCACTCAGATATGGGTGGTACTACCATTTGAGACTCAGATTTCGTCATGGGGTCCCGTTGGACGCGAACTTGAAAAAGGATGAGTGGATAAGGACTCAGTATGACACGTTGAGCCTGACCGAGGAGAAAAGGGGCTGACAGTTACTTGTCATGGGGCAGTTGTACCCAGTAAATGAAGCGTGTTGTTAACTAAGAAGTGCGACCTCGTGCGTGCCATGGAAGAGATGTGGTGTTGAAAAGGATCCTTCTTCCTCAAGACGATCGTGGGGCAAATGGATATACAGTCACGAATCCTCAGCATGGTCAAGAAGGTTTTCTCCGACAGAGCTTTATTGCTGACGACCATGAGTGACGAGGATTTTCCATCCCCTGTGAATGCAAACGCAGTTAGAAAATACTTCGTAAAAAGAGACCCGCTGGACAAAAAGAATAAAAGAGTCCAGGCAAAAAAGGGCATCCCGGCGAACCAAGAAAAAGAGAAAAGGTTCGGGCAAAAGTTAGGGATAATAAAAGAAAAGAACTGTACACCCGGCAAGTCGAAAACCCCCACAAGGGCGGCTTGGGCAAAAAGGGGTATCCCGATGGACTGAAACCCGAAAGGGCGGTCCAGGCAAAAGAGGGATTGAAACGAACAACTGCGTCCAGCATGATCGCTTGTGCTTGGGATATGACTCGGATAATCTCCGACAGAGATCGATTGGAAGCATCTGGTTCAGAAGGCCGAAAGTGCGGAAAGTCTTGAGGACATATGGGGTGTAACCGAGTTGGAACCCGATGGGATCACGGTTCCGCATTGCCAATAGGATAGATTTTTTCCTTTGTGCGCAATCACCTCTTTCCAGGGTTTGCTTCCTGTGTGTTGCTTAATTCTGAGCCATCTTTTTTTGTTTCAGTCAATAAGTGTGTGTTCAGTCAAATAGTTTTGTTTTTGTTTTCATTACCGCTTTGATTACGAAAACATCCGTTCGTTTTGATAAGAATATTTGCATTTTGAAACATAGAGGTCCCTTCCGATGCATGCTTATAAGATTGAAATCTGGAAATCTTATTCGGAAGTTTAAGTGACCCAGATGTTGAAGTGATTGGCACGCCCGGGGCACGCTTTTATCTAACAATCTCTTGTGCATGTGCTGTTAGATATCTTCATTCGCTGACAGGTGGTGATATGAAGCCTTTTGAAAAAAAAGAAATCCCCACAGAGTCCAACCAGGGGCAAGGGATAGACGAACAATGAAAATACGGCGAAAGAAGGACGACGATCCTGGGAGGAGTTAATTAAGAAGACTCTTCAAAGTCTGAGGACTGAAAAGTTGTATGAATCCCAGGAGTCCAATCCCCGTGGAGTACGGAGGATCCGGGAATACAAGGTGATGAATCAGAAGAGTTCAGATGAGTCTGAGAGTTCTCAAAGGTGGAAAGTCAACACCGTAGTGGGATGGTGAACACCAGTGTTCAACGAATCGAAGGGTGGACCGTGTCCGATAGGCCGTATTTCCCCAATGGGTTTGAGAGTGTCACCTCCCTAGCAAATTCGAGATCGGTGCCTCCTCAGCAAGCCTGAAGGTTACCATATCCTCAGCGGAGTTGTGATTGTTTTCCAAGTCTGAAGCTGTCTTCCCAGCAGAAGTTGTGTTGATGGTTTTCCCTCAGCAAGATCCCCAAGCGGATCGGGTTCGGAGCAAATCATCCCCGGTAGAGATAAGCATGGGTTGCCTCCCCTAGCAGGGTAATCTCCAAGCAAGTCCGGGTTCGATGGAGGTCATCCCCAGCAAGGGTTGTCTTTCCCCAGCAGGGTGTAAATGGACGTGGTAATGAGATCCTCAGCACAGTTCCTGGAGCTCCCTGATGTTGTCTTTGGAGGAGACGTGTGTTTTATGCATTCATCATTTAGATAAGCATAACATATTGCATCACTAGTGCGTAGCATTTCCATAATCATGGGGCATTACGCTAAAAAAAACTCATGCATCTGCATTGCAAGCATATCCATTAGCCCTTAGCCGTGGTGACCGAGAATGGATTGTTGGAAAGAGTTTAGCATCGCTTGGATCGATTTCAGAATTGGGTTCCCCAGCAGGATTGAGAGAAGTGTTTCCCCAACAAGTGACTCTTTAGTCGAGTGGGTATCCCCAGCATTGCTACTCCCCGATTGGTAGCATCTGGCCGGCTTGGGTCAATTCCCCCAGCAGATGTGGGTGTGTCTAATCTCTCCATATAGAGTTGACCCCTTAGGCAGAAAGTGTTGATCATTTCCTTCTGCGCTCCCCACTGAGTTAGATCCTCGTGGATGATGGTTGTTTCCATTCCCTCCCTAATGGGATGGGTTTTCCCTATTGAGCTCTTTCCTCATTAGGATGAGTCTTGATTCAGTCTGCCTTTTTGGATCGATCCTGAATTGGCTTCCTATTGGCTGTCTCTTGTGCTTCCCTGGGGCATAAATGAATAGTTGCTCACTAACCGGCACTCATTCAGCTCGTCCTCAACAGAATTTGGGGCCTCTACCTACAAACCGGTAGTTGTAAGTCCTATTGTTGTGGTTTTCTACCTACTCCTGGTAGTTGTAAAATCCCACTTTCATCCCCTAGCAGAGGTAACCTTTGTGGTTCATTCTGATTGTTGGCGGATTTTGCGGTCTTCTATCTACTACCCGATAGTTGTAAATCCTTTTTTCTCACTCTGTCTCTCAGCAGACTGTTTGTTGGCCTCTACCTGCAAACCGGTAGTTGTAAGTCCTATCTTTGTGGTTTTCTGCCTACAAGCTGGTAGTTGTAAAATCCCACGTTCTCCCCTTGGTGGAGTTAACCCTTTGTGCTCATCCTGATTGATGACGGTTACTTTTCCGTGGTTTTCCGCCTACAAACCGGTAGATGTAATCCCCTCTTTGCAATTATCAATACCCAGTTTGCGGTATTGATATTCTTTTCCCCTCTGGATACTTGCATTGATCAAGCAGTATTGTCCCCAGTGGGTCTTCCCCTTCCCTTTGGGTATTTGCTCCGAGTTAGCAACTTTATCCTCTTTCGATTGGTCATCTTTTGCATACCTAGTCCTGGTACCCTGGTGCCTCTCTTTTCGGTCGTTTATCCATCTAACAACCAACCCGGTTATGGATAATCTTCCATGCGAGTATGTTATCTACGTTTTGACGGCTATAGATAATATATCTCATGCGCTCTTGGGTCGAAGTCGTCCTCCCCAGTTGAGTAAGATTCGTATTCCTTTGTTCGGAATCGAATGTCCATCCCTTAACAAGTTTGCTTTCGCTCTCTTCAGGATGATGTCGGTCGTTTATCCATCTAACAACCTGCAACCCGGTTATGGATAATCTTCCAGGCGAGTGTATTATCTACGTTTTGACGGCTATAGATAATATGTCTCATGCACTCTCTGGTCAGTCTTTTGATTGTTTTCTCCAGCAGAGTAAGATTCGTATTCCTTGTGGAATCGAATATCCATCCTTTAACAAGACTGCTTTTCTAGCCCTCTTCAGGATGTTGAGTGTTTTGGAACACAAACCAATTCACGTTTGGTCGGTCACCCGTTTCATACCTACAACCCGGTATCCGTGATGTTCCTTCCTGTTTGCTCACTGCTAGTGACCTTGTCCCCCAGTGAGATCCCCTGCAAGTGTGTAGCCTTGCCCAGGCATGTAGATGTCAGTATCCTGTCAGCACCTGCGTGTGTTGTTTCTTTGGTGTCGGTAAACACCATCTTTCGGTGATTCCCCAGTCATGCGTAGTGTCTGGTCTTCTTTGGTGTCGGTAAACACCATATTTCGGTGCTTTCCCAGTCATGCGTAGTGTCTGGTCTTCTTTGGTGTCGGTAAACACCATCTTTCGGTGCTTTCCCAGTCATGCGTAGTGTCTGGTCTTCTTTGGTGTCGGTAAACATCATTCTTCGATGTTCATAACGTCGTTTTTCTTCCCTAGTGAAGATTTCCTCCTCTCCGTTGGTGTCGATAAACGTCGAGTTTTTCCTATGCGTCCGTTGGCGTATAGTTGATATCTTTCCCCACAGGGTCGTCCCCAGTTGAATCTCCTCTCCGTTGGTGTCGATAAACGTCGAGTTTTTCCTAGTCGTCCGATGACGTCTAGTCGCTTATTCCCTACAGATCATTTGGTAATACCATATGGTTCCCCTCAGAGTTTCCTCCTCTCCGTTGGTGTCGATAAACGTCGAGTTTTTCCTATTCGTCTTATGACGTCTAGTTGTACCCTTCTTCATGCGGATTCACCTCTCCGTTGGTTTCGATAAACGTCGAGTTTTTCTCATTCGTCCGATGACGTCTGATTGTATACCCCGTTCCCAGTCATTCATTAATGTCTGGTTGATTCCCAGCCAGAATCCCCAGTAGACGTCCTATTCGGTTTCTGATTGTGGTGCCTTTCCCTCGTGAAGTGGCTTTCTCCTTCTCCGTTGGTGTCGATAAACGTCGAGCTTCTCCCTTTCGTCCGATGACGTCTGGTCGAGTCTTCCCAGTTCATCCGTCGTCCGTTGATGTCTGGTCTCCCTCTCCGTTGGTGTCGATAAACGTCGAGCTTCTCCCTTTCGTCCGTTAACGTCTGGTCGAGTCTTCCCAGTCATCCGATGATGTCTGGTCACCTCTCCGTTGGTCTTGGTAAACGTCGAGTTTTTCCTGGTCGTCCTCCAGTAGAGTTACCTCTCCGTTGGTTTTGGTAAACGTTGAGTTTTTCCCACCATGTCCGCTGACATGTGGTTGTATCTTTCCAGTTCATCCGTCATCCGTTGATGTCTGGTTACCTCTCCGTTGGTCTTGGTAAACGTCGAGTTTTTCCTAGTTGTCCGTTGGCATCTAGTTGTGATTCCGATTCCCATTCATCGTGTTGAGATGTCTGGATGTGACTATACCTTTGAGAAGAAGAAGAAACAAAAAAATCAAAATCCTCAGTAATAAGTATCAGATCCCGGTGGACGTTTCCATTGGTGATTCCCAGCAGTGTGAAAATTCTACGGTTCTTGGTATTCAATCCCTGTTTACCCTGAAAGTCTGACAGCCGTTGCTCTCATCCGTTCGGGTTCCCAGTTGATTGAATAGGGGCAGCTGTAGCACCTCAAATTTGCACCCTACCTTTTGTAAATTCATTTCACATTAGGTCATTAACATAACATAGTCAACTGCATAACATTGCATTGTCCATTTGCCCAAGTGCAAGCCCACTGACAAATTAGGTCAAACTGGTCAGGAGAATCAGTCAAACAAGCAAGCATGTGCTATTTCTATTGGAACAAAGCCCTATGGTTGATTTATCAAGTTCATATGGTCTAAAGATCATTGTGAAGTGGTTTGGCCAAAGATTGGATGATCAAAGCTCATCAGTCAAGCTGAATTTCAGCTGGAACTATAGAAAGTCAACTGTGGTCAACTGTGGTCAACTGTGCCTGATTTTATGAATTGGAAGGTGTGAGATGGTTTGAAAGGCCTCATTCATGTCCATATAGGTCTCATTTGACATATCAAAGACCAAGGTTGAAGAATTGGAGGTCAGACAAGAAGTTTCCTAAAATGGCAGGTGACCTGTAATTTCAGCTGCCCAAAATGGAAAGTTTTTCTCCCCAAAATCACTTCATCATACAAGCTTCAAATGGAATTTTGTCCAACATGAAAGTTGAAAATCTTGATCTCACCATTCCAAAAAGTCCAAGAACTTGAAATTCCCATGTGTGGTTGGCAAGATATGGTCCATTCATTTTCAGAAAATGCCCAAATTCAAAGTGCCATAACTTTCATATGGAATGGCCAATTTGGTTGATTTTTCTTTGAGCAAACCACATTTCATATGATCTCTCATGGTGCATAATCAAATTTCATCAAAAACTCTCATGGCAAAATGCCATTTTTTAAGTGAACACATTTGCATTTTTTAGCATGACATGGTGATTTTGAGAAATACATTGAATTTGCACATGAGACCTCTTCTAACACATTCCAAATGATATTTTTGACTTGTGAGAACTGGTTTTGAGCTGAAAAATGGACTGGTTTAAAAAAGGGCATATTGGACCTAACACATAAAAATGCACATTACACTAATCATTCTAATTTTGCTAATCATGATTAAATTTTGGATTAAGGAGAGGTGTATAGTCCTAATTGTAACTGTTTTTCAGGATCCTAATCACAATTCTCAGTTCCAAGATCAAAATTCTCAAATTCTCTCACTTTTCTCACAATTTCACATACACTATTTTTCATCATTTCATCAATAATTCATCAACATTCGTGCCATTTCTTTGTTGATTCAACATTTGCAGGTAATTTGCAAGAACTGTTTGGAGCAATTGGAGCCAAAATCGTGCTTAAACCATAACTGTCCAAGCTTGTTCAACCATGGCAAATTGAAGATTCAAGCACCTAGAGCATTGCTGAGCTACCAAAGTTGTTCCAATCATCTTCCTGAGCCATTTGCATCATCTGTTTCACACAAATTGGAGCTGGAACGCGCGAAATCTCCACTGCCATTATCATAAGGTTGGATCTCGACCTTAACGATTCTCCAAATTGTGATATGATTTGTGTAGATCCTTGATTGTAGAATGTAGTGCAATTTGTAGAATTAAGATTCATCAAGATTTGAGAGAGAAATCTTGATTTGAACTTTTGATGTCAAACCTTTTCTTGCTCGATCCGTCCAATACAGTAGGAATTAGGAAATTTCGTTTGCATATTGTTGATGTACGTACTCAGACGGTTCCAACCATATGCCATTTGTCCATTTTGGTTGAGAAATGCGCATAACCGTTTCTGGTGATGAAGAACGATGATGAAGCTCGCGATTTCTAGAAAATTCGCTGTTTGATCCTGCTTCCTGCGTTTCCAATTTGAACTCACGTTTCCCGCGCGCTTGGACGAATCGTGTGAAGCCACCGCATTAATTGAAACTGCGTCGTTTTGCCCTGGCCGTGCGTAATTGCAAAAATGCCACTCACTAATTAATTAATTCATTCCATAACTTAAATAATTATTCCATTATTTCAATTAACTTCTAAAATCCACAATTAATTCATCCCTAATCCAAATTGAATGGGACTTTTTTTGTTAATCTCCAAATTTTGTCTAGTTTTTTTTAGATATGGTAGTCAAAGTTGTGCCTGGAGAATTTTTGACTTTGCCTATTGATCTTGTTCATGTATGCATTTTGTGTATGTTTCACCATTTAATTCATAAAATGATCATGCATTATCCAAAATGAATGAAATTTCACATGCTTGTTTTTGACTCTCTTTTGGTGATTTTGATGTATAGTTTGTGAATTTTGGATTTATGGTTTGCAAGATATGATGTGTTCAAGTTGAGTGTGACAATGTGTGTCACACTATGTTATGTTGTATTCATGAATTTTGTTGCCATGCCTATGCTTTGCCAAATGCTCCCAATTTTTGCATGTGATATCATCTGTATGTCTAGTTTTGCCATGATTTTTTGTAGGAATTGTTGAACCATTTCCTATTTAATTGGGATTTTTGCTTGCTGTTTAGACATTTTAGGGTTTTGCTTGAGTGATTGCCTTAAATGTTATGTGAAATGCTCATACCTTATCACATGAAGATGAAATTTGATGGAGTGATTCCTAACATGTTTGAATTCACTTTGGCTTTGGTCCCATTCATTTCTTAGTTGTTCTCACTGTTTTGCATTTGATTGAAGTTGATGCTTATTTTGCTACCATGTGTTGGCTTGCTTGGATTTCTGTTGAGTTTATGATTTTCATTGACCTACTTCCTCTTGTCCAAATGGCATGAAAATTGATGTGTAGCTCATTGAATGTGTCCTGTTTAGGCTGGAATTTTTGTGGAATTTATTGAGCTGTTTAGGTATTTGTTTGAGTGTGATCATTCTATTTGCTCATATATGGTTCACAATTGCCTAGTTTGACTTAAATTGTGCATGAAATGAATTTGGTGCATAGTTTTGATATGAGACTAATTGGATTCTCTTTTTAATTGATTAATCTTGGTTTTGATCATGTTTCACTTGCTGTTTTGACTTTTTTCTTCCTTTTGACCCTAGGCTTGTCCTAGTGGTCTTGTATCTCATGTTTGAATGTGATTTTCAGGTTAAGAAGCAAAATACTTAAGGAGGTGGATTCACATTTGATTGAGTTGTCTCATTTGATATTGTAAACTAACTTGGTTTATGTTGTAGGATGCTTGGCTCCTTTGAGTTGACTTGCACTTTGGTGCATTGGAGTGTGTTTGTCTGTGTATAGCTAATTGTGAACCATTTGCTGTTTAATTCTGTGATTGGTATACTAATGATATTTGATTGATTTCAGGTACATTAGTTGCTAATATTGATTTGCTTTGCTTGATAAGAAATTTGCATTGAGGTAGACTCTCTTGTCTCCATGTAGTCTGGAAGACCTGGCCTGTTACTTGGCCAGGCACCTGTCTGAAGTCCTCCTTAAGAGGCGATGTTTGTGATTGTTTACTTTTGTCCCCAAGCAGGTAAAGACCTCTATGAGGCAATTGGCGGATATAAGAGATATGCAATCTATCTCCCGCTATTCTGTTGAGTCGTCCCTCTGCTCACACCACTGTGTTGACGCATTGAGGACAGTAACCCAAGATCTCGTACTGTTGTACAGTTGTGTCAGTGTCTTGAGTGTAGAAGGGTTCCCACATTCTGAACCCACACTCCTTTGTCTGAAGCTCTCCCTGGCCAGGGATAAGAGCTGTGAAGTCTAATCTTCACTCACCTTTCATCTAGCTTCACCTTGGCTCTCAATGTCAAGGTTAAGAGCTACCATTACCCCTGTACAGATGACTTGCTCTTGCAGTCTTACCCTTTAATTGAGCCTCACTTGTGTGTATATAGTGTGTGCTGCTTGTGAATGCTTGGTTTGCTATTGCTTGTGCTTTAGGATAGGCTTGCTTCCTGTGCAAGTTAGCTAGAAACCTTGACTTAGGGATGATTTTGCATGATAACATCTAGGCTCGAGTCGTAGTCTCCCTAGTTATGTCTCCCTCTGTTATCTGGTTAGGCTAGTCCTGTGTCCCTTCGTAGGGGAACTACGTCGCCCTGATCCTCATACCAGATGAGGTACGTAGGCAGGAGATGAGCAGATCTCTTCGGGCGTCTGTGTCTTTGTTTTGTGTTGTTGTGTGCTTGGAAGCTGATGTAAGTCCATCGAGTGGCATTCGGGTTCTAGTGTGGTTTTGTTTGGTTCGGATGCTGATGTAAGCCCAGTGATTGGCATTCAGGCTCCATGGAGCCTTCTTGTGTGTGTCTTGGTTCGGATGCTGATGTAAGTCCAGTGATTGACATTCAGGCTCCACGTTTGCCTTTGCCTGTGTTTGTTTGTGTGCGTGTTAGCCGAGCTACGAATGCTCTGATTCTCCTTCGTCCAAAGGAGATACGTATGCATAGGATGCGACATCCTAGCGAGCATGTGTCGTTTCCCCAGGTCCGAACTACTTTGACTCTGATGTCTATGCCTGATAGACTAAGTAGGCCCAGGATGCGATATCCTGCCGAGTCAGTCTTGTTTTCTTGTGTCTCTTTCAGCCTGTGTAGATGTTTATTTGAGCAGTGTTTTAGCAACCATTTTCCTTCCTATTGTGCGTGGATCCCGTCGAGTACGACGGATGCGCAGGGGTGCTAATACCTTCCCTTCGCATAACCGACTCCCGATCCCATTCTCTTTGGTCGCGAGACCATGCTTTTTCCAGGTTTACTCTGAGCGTTTCCTTTCCCTCTTTTGGGATAAATAACGCACGGTGGCGGCTCTGTTGTTCTTGTTTTCCCGCCGGTTTTTCGCATAATGCGACACTAATATGATCACACATGGTGTATATTTATATGCAAATAGGGAATATACAATAGGAAATAATATCAATTACAGTTATGACTAATTGAATATCAATCAATACTAATTGATTGATAACATATTCTTAATAGATGGCAATTCTCCTACATCTATTTCATAAACTTGAATCGATTTGAAACATAATATATAACATAGGATAACCTTTTATAGGCTAAGTTTCTTAAACATAAGTAAACTTCTAGTAACTTAAGCTATCTATTTCTTAATGCATTACAAAATAAAGGTTATTTAATGGATAAGAATGCTAAGTCATTTAAGGGATAAAAATATTAGGTTACTTAATGGATAAGAAACTTAAGTTGATATGAAGATGCTCTGTATGTCTTGGCTAACTTCTTACACATTTTAGAAGATACTTGATTTAATCTCCAACAGTTTTCAACACTTTCATGACAATCTGTTTTTGTTTTTACTTGAAAAAATCAGGCAAGAGTGCTTACACTTCACAATCTCTCAAACAACACAAACATCACTCTTCCCAACAACACTCTTCCCAGGACAATACAAAACAAAACCAAGAAAGAAAGAACGCGGGAGAAATAAAACAATAAAAAAGAACATAAATCCTTCAAATGGATTGGTCTTCATCAACTGGAGATAACTATAGCTGCAACTAAACCAACAAAAAGGGACACAAACATTGTTCCTTGAAGGCTAATCAAATTGATAGCACCAGAAGTAACCTTAGTTGTCTCACCCTGATCATCATCGGAAGATGAATCCTTAGCAGATTTAGGTGCTTTTGCTATAGTAGGAGCAGGAGCGAGAGCTTTAGGCTTAGAGAAATCCAGAGGAATAAGCACCTTATCAACATGATATATAGCAAGTGTCTTATCAGAATACACAATCCCTGTGAGTGTAGCATTAACAGACCCAGTTGAAATATTCACATTGTTTCCATAAGCTGTCACATTCATTTGATAACCAGAAGGACTATCACTTGCAAGAGTGAGCACTGGGTTACTCAGTGAATCAAAGTTTGAGCTTGAGACATAAACAGGAAGAACATGAAACTGTATCAGTTCTTTCTGTTGGCGTTCGCCGAGGGAATTGAAGTATCCGGCTTTGAGCTGGGAAAAAGCACCGTCATCGGGTGCAAGAATAGTTAAACCACCGGATTTTGTTGTCACTAGTTGTGCATTGATTTGGTTAATGATTTGTGTTGTTTTCAGCAACCGGATCAGTGTGTTGAATGATTTAGCTTTTCTTAGGATTTTGATAATGTCTTGACCGGACGAAGAATCGGAGGAGGGTGATTGAGGTAATGAAGGGACTAATGGTTTTGCCGGTGCTGTTGCTGGAGCAGGTGTGGCAGGGGCAGGTTTTGCTGGAGGTTTAGGTGCTGCTGCAGGTGATTGAGCTGAAGCAGTGATTAAGAAGATATGAACAGATAGTACTAAGAGGGAAAAGAAGATGATTTGCTTCATCTTCTTACTAGATAGGAATTCTGTTTAAAGAAATTTGTAAATGAGGTAAGATTTTGTTTGCTTGCTGTGTGGAAATGTAATGGAGTGAATTGCATTTATAGATGGTAATAGTGAGTGATAATTAGGTGCAAAGTTTGCAATAATAGTATTATGAGGGTATATCTTATCTGTCTTGTGAGATATTAAGGTGGTACATCAAGGAAAATAAAGGTGACTGAAAATGGAATTTGATTTTGCTGCTGTAGTGTGGCCACAAATCTTGCTTGAACATGAAGAAATCAGAAGTTGGTTGTGATCTGATACAGATGCACTTTAATACAGATAATAAACCAACCTTTTTTCATTAAGGTTAATTGATAGATGTGAAATCAAATCACGAAAAACACATTTAAGCCTGATGTAATTGTTTATATTATGGTGAATACTGTTATGAAGATGCTTAATTATTGTAGAAAGAATATTTTTTAGAATCGCCTATTTACGTATTGATGCGATCTAAACCGTCGAAATCAACTTGCTAACCTGCTAGATCTTGATATAATGGTCTAGATTGGTGACTTGATGAACAATAAATGAAAATAATCTAAATCAATAGTTTGACATTTTTCATCAAAAAATTTGCTAGGAAGGAAAAATATGCAAGATCTTATCACTAAAATGGAATTAATTACTACAACTACATTCTTACATTTACTTCATCTGATATATAAATGTAACTACCTGTTTTTATTTAGTTAAATGAGAGAAGAAAAAAAGCTCAACCCTGTAGGGCAATACAAATGAACTACTGAATGAACCTAACAAGATTCCCAAAACTACCTGGGAGATTTTGTGGAGAGACATTGCCCACATGAGATAAGATTCAACAATGCACGTGTTTTTCGGGTTCGTATTTTCAACCGCGACAGCTGCAAATTCAATTAAATACATCAACACAGTTCTCATAGTATATAATAATACTACAAAATAGACAATAAAATTTAGAGTCATAAGAAAACAAATCACCTTCCGACGAGTTGCTCTAGATGCTTTCCAGCCTAGCAAGCTCCTTGATCTTGGCTCCAGTCTCCTACAGGGTGAATAATTTTAAAAATCAATAGATATACATTACTGCATTCGTGAAATGGGATTACGTTGAAATGAAGGAGGATGGAATGACAACATACAGATTCTCTTGTTCGAGCTTTTCAGCAATAGAAACTGCTTTACGTTTTGACCATCCACTTCGTTGACTTTCTGCTTGCTGGATTACATGAGCAAGAGATACCTTACTTCTTACAAGACTTCGACTTTGACTATGTGACACAACAATCGGTGTTTTTTGAGACGTCGACACTTGTCCCATACCCTGCTGCCCAATATTCTTGTGCTCCATATGAGAGGCTTCTTCATCTTCTTCTTCTTCTACAATTTCACCCCTTCTCTTTTCAGTGCCAATTTCAATTAAGTCTCGTATTTGAGATGAACCATCATTCATAGCAGGCAATACAAGAGGCAAGCCTGCATCTTTATTTGATTCACATCTAATTTCTATGGTTACAGAAGATCCAAGGACAGATTCAAATGCTTGTAAGATGTGACCAGTGAACTTCTCAGCCGTAGATTTTGAAAGTTGAGAGTTAAACATTAGTTGCACAGTTGGAGCTGAACAATAAAGGATTACACTACCATTAGAATTTTACTAAATCGCTACAAAAAAAAATCTTAGTTGCGGTGTTTAAATAAAAATAGTGAAGATATGATCATGTTCACCTGCCCCAAAACTAATGAAGATCAGCTTTCCTGCTTTATACAAAAACTCTTTGAGACCAGGATAGTTAATCCTCTCTAGCACCTCTAACCATATGTCTTCGATTTCTTTGCGGCTTCTATCCAAATTCTGCCTTTCATTTATCTTAGTCTTGTCAGTGGAATGTGAACAAGTATGTTGAGGAGCAAAACCAGAGACGCTATGTCTTCTATCTGTTGAGTTTCCAGCATTAGAATTTTCCATTCTAGCATCCATTGATAATCGTCTTGTTCTGTTAGGAATTTCAACAGGTTTACCAGTGTTTCTAGTAGTACCTTCTTTCACATTTCCATTATTTAGAGCAAAGGGACTATGGTGGAAACTATTATCAGATGAAGTCGGCAGCCCATACTGCTGGTCAGGAGCAAGTTGAAGCAACGCAGCTGTCAACCAGGTTAGCTTGTCATTAGACATTCTTAACTGCTTCTCCGCCTCAGATAAAGTTTTCAAAGCTTGACGAAGCTTTTCCATGTCTTCTTTGGACACTGAGACAGAAATCATTATCATAAATTTGTGAAAGGAAAATTAAAAAATGTATCATCAATAATGAAACCAAATTAAGGCTCTCCAGTCTCTACATTGACAGAAATATAAAGCCGTAAGGTTTAAAATCTTTGTAGTACCAACACCTCTGAAAAATTAGTAAGTTACTTATCTCTAAAAAAGAGGGTTTTGACTCACATGGTTGTCTTCGGAAGAACTTCCTTCTTCGCCTTTCTTTAGCGAAATCATAGGTCCCAGCAAGTATGTCTGTAATTACTGTAGCAAGCTGTGACATCAAAGCTAATGGTTCAACTCCTGCTTCCATTATCACTCTCAAATTTTTTACAGTGTTTACCGTGTCCGCAGATAATGCCAAATCAAGCAGATCCACCAACTTTTCATCAGAGATAAGTCCTACCTGAAGAAACGATTTTTAGCAATATTAGCAGCAATTTACAACAGAATCTAGTGAAAGAAGTATCGACAAAAGAAACAGATCAAAACTAAACAACTTACCAATTCTTGAACAAGAGGAACGGAAATTCTTTGCCCAAGCAAACTAAGCTGTTCAAGTGTCATCTCAGCGTCTCTCAAGGATCCGTCAGACCTTGATGCGATGAGTTTAAGGGCATCCTTATCAATATCGAGACCTTCTTTGGTTGCAATCCACTGCAGTGTATTTACAATATCCGAATCCTTCAACTTTGGGAAAAAGAATTTTTGACACCTGGATATTATTATATGAGGCAAGACATCAAGACTAGTACTGACAAGGATAAAAACCACACGTCTAGGTGCTCGATCAATGATCTTGGATATAGCGTTCCAACAATCAGCCGATAGAGTATCACAATCATCGAAAATAAACACTCTGTACTGCGATGGAAGCTGGGAAACAGTCATATTATCGAGTAGATCCATGATGTTCTCAAAGTCAAAATTACTGACTGGACCAACTTCCCTTATATTTCTACTCTTTCCCATATCATGTGCTATGCAATAATTGCAAAAGCCACAAGGTTTTGGGTGTTCTATCGAACTGCAATTCAAAGCTCTTGCAAATATGCGAGCACAGGAAGTTTTTCCGGTGCCATGGGGACCATAAAACACATACAGCAATCCAACTTTCCGTCTCATCACAGCATTCGAAAGAGCTTGTGCCACTAAATTCTGTCCAACCATATCTCTGAAGGTTCGTGGAATATACTTTTGTGTTAAACTTTGGTGTCTACTATGATGATTCCGTCTCAACTTATTATGTTGGCTACCAGATCTAGCTTCAGAAGCAAGATCAGAATCGATATCTTGCTTCAATAAATTGTCACCATAAATACATAGTTCGCCTGAATAACCACGACCCCAACAAGCATTTTCCGTGCTTCCATGAGATCCAGATGCGTCAACTAGTAAAGGCAGTGCCTCTGCTTCAGAGTTAGTACATGAGCTAGAGCCGTCAGCTGCCACAGGCATCACAGAAATATTTCTTCCATTTGAAGCTAAAGATGTCCCTTTCTTTAACCTTGAGTCAGATAAACCACAGGACAAACTTCTTCCAGCAATGTCAAGGAAAGATTTACCTCTATGATGAATTCTAGACCAATTCCAAGGCATTCCACACCCATTTTTTGGTGCTCTAGTAACATTATCATTTGCATAATCATTGACCTCCTCCGAGTGATATTTCTGGTGAGCTGAACCCTCAGCTAATGAGTTTGAAGCCACGGACAATTCATTCTCGGCTCCAATATCTCTTGACGTTGTAGCAACCCGAGCTCTTCTCGCACTTCGGAATTTACGCCTTTTTGTCCTATTCATTCCATTTCCATGACTGCGCATGCTGGCTTGTTGTGCCTCAACAATTTTCTCTTGTGTTGGAAACCTTGCCCGAAAATGAATGTTTGATGATGCCAAATCATCACTATCCAAAGGAACATCATTCAGCTGTTCAGAAAGAGTCTTAACTTGAACTTCTCGAACATTCTTTCCCCGCTGTCTACTCTTTCTCTCTAAAGATTGAGAATGCCTCGAAACAATATCTTCAGCCAAACTTTTGCCGGCCTCATGAAGAAGTTGCTCTTGACCGATACCTTCCAAATAATCAGGTCTATTACTCTTCCGGCCAGATTCTTCCCTCCCAACTCTCCTTCCATCCCCGATTCCGCTCCTACTACTTCGCTCACTAGTTGCCGCCGGCACTGCATGGTTACTCCTACTAGCCTCACCTGGAGCAACCCTTGATGTACCTTTACTCACCAAAGGTGGCGAGTTTCTGATTCCAGACGGTTTCCTACCTTCCTTCCGACTATCAACACCTACCGACCTTCTCCCCCCTTGATTCACAGCATCATTTTCTGCCCTTTTGAAAAGCAAGTCAACCACAGAAGGAGAATGCCATGACGGAGGACTCGCAGAAGGATCCCGAAGAGAACGCGATCTTTGAAGCACAACAAGGTCTCTCATTATAGACCTATCAGCAAGTATTGGACTGTTTTTATGCATATGGTTCTTCAAGTGAATACAATTTGTTAAATGAATATGGTTGCGTAAATGATCACTAATATCACCATTAGCATCTTTGAGTACCCTATTCCGAATAGCCCTAGTCATTATCAGAACACCAACCCTACTGACACCATAATTTCCTCTAAATTAATGAAACAAATCAGAAAATATCTCTTTTTTTTCTTGTAACTACTCCAACACAGTACTTCACAATTATGGTAATAACAACAAATAATAATAAAATGTTCAATTCAGAACACCTATTAATTACTCACAAAAGGTAAACACCGACTCTCATGGTCAATTATCCCATTAAACCAAAGAAACTCCAAAAAGAAACGAACTTTATGGACCAAACTAGACTGATGCTTGAGCTTCTGCTACTAGTCTCAAACAAGACACCGTTTTGAAGTTAAAGACCCCATTATTTCAAAGCTCAAGTGTAATTGAAGTAGCTAAAAGGTTTGACAAAATGGAAAGAGAGATAATGAAGAATCATGAAGTAAGTAACAACATCAATGGTAAAAAGGACATTAAAAATAAGTGAGAGAGAACTAAGAAACAATGAGTATAACAGACAAAAGGTAGTTGAAGGCAAAAACAGTTGAATCAGGTGAATCACAGAAGAAAAAAAGAAAAGGTGGTACCGTTAGTAGTAATTACAAGAACCAGATCTCTGAGTTTCAACAAGGTTCACATGCAGTTCACGAGGAGAGAAAACGATAGTTGAAGTTCAAAAAACCATGTCTGGTTAGAGAGAGAAAGAAGAGAGAGAAAGGGGGTGGTGAGGTGAGGGTGAAGGGGGTTATGGGGTTGTAAGATCCGTTGTTGTTTGAGACATAATTTTGGGTACAGAGAACACACTGCCAATAAAGCGGTGTGTCCATATGCCAAGCATGCAAATAGTAAAATTATATTATTTTTTTAATTAGTACTATTTCATTTCCTTTTTCTATAAAAAATAAAATGGGTAGTTGAATATTTTGACTGTTTTTTAGTACACTCTCACGTGGATAGAGGTATAACGATGGGGGATTCCGTTTTGAAAAGGAAAATAAAAATTAATTAATTTAATCTACTTTTTCAAAAAAAAATTAGGAAATTTTAAATAAATCAAATTGGTGAAAAACATGTTTATTTTAATAGTTTAATTGGATTAATTTTTTTTAAATATACAAAAAAAAGTTAACTTTTTTCAAAGAAAGATAGATGTGAACGAAAATAAGAAAAATTATATATAATAATAAAAAATATAGAATTCTAATGTTTATAAAAATAATATTGATACAAGTAATTTTAAAATATCATAGAGAAAACACGAATTCAAAACTATAATTTTTTAATTTTTTATGTAAATTTTGTTGTTTGACTCTAGAAAAAAATTATAAATACAAAAATATATTTTATTTTACCATACAAAATATTATAAAATATTTATAATATTCTAATTTATACTAAAAGATATTTTAAATTAATATATAAAATATTATAAGATTTAATAATATTCTTAAATACATATTTATTTGGTGGATTAGATATTTTAACAAATATTTTTTTAATTGAGTTAAAATATATCAAGGGTTAATTGAGGTTCATCACTCGTTAACAATATTTTTTATAACATTTTTCTTATTATTTATATTTTATAAGTAAATTATTGATATTTAAAAATTAATAAATTAAAATATATATTTATAAAAATATATATATTAATTAAATAAATATAAATTATTGAATCAAAAGTTCAGTTCCTAATGATAATATTTATTTATATTTTAATATAAATAAATTATTGATATTTATAAATTAATCATTTTTAAAAAATAATATTAATTAAATTAATAATATATTTATTTTGAAATATAATGATAATAATAGCTTTTTTTCATTTTATTAAATTAAAAATAAGATGAAAAAAACCTTTTAAAAAAATGTAAACAATTAGTTAGTTAACAATTGGGTGTTTGTGGATTTTGAATTGTGAGGGGGGCCAATGAAACCCGTCCCGTTGAAATTCTATGTTGTTCTTTGTTTTGTAGTTGTACATTATTTTTTTCATGCTTTTTATATTAGAGTAGACTATTTCAAACACGTTCTAAATATTATACCAGTTTAAGAAAAGGTTTTCTATTTTATTTTTTTAATTTATGTTAATTTTTTTTTGAACAAAATGTTATCAACTCTAATGATATAAATAATTGTGTGTATTGTTTGAAAATAATGAAAATGTTAAATATATTGCTTTTAAAAGTAATTACTTTTAACTAGTATTTTATCTTATTTTCCTTATAATTATTTATTATAAGAGTTTCGTATCTTACTATTTAAAAAAAATACATATATATTTTAAAAAGTAAAATAAATAAATAAAATTCAGAAGTTTTTTTAGAAGAAGGTGTCAAATTTTGGTCAATTGAAACCATGACATCACATCAAAACCTAACGGTGTTATATACCTTCAATGTTGCCTATGAATGCTATGAATGAAATAATTAGGAATGGGAAAAAGATATATTAAGTCACGGTCTCTTAACTTGATACCCAACAACAACTTTAAACAATATTCATTATAGGCATCATCAAATTATAAAGTTGTTTACTTCTGAAAAAGAAATAAGTTTTGAGTAAAAAATAACAAGTAAGTGAAGTTGGGGCTAGCCACAATTCTTTTTAAAACTCTTTCTATTATAATTTTGAGAAATTAGTAAGGGTAGCTTCTTGCTCATTGTAATTTTCTACTATGATTTCTTTCATCCCCAAGCATAAGCTTAGTTGAATGAGAATTAGTCAAATTAAAAATAGTTGAACTTAAGAATTTTTTTCGAGTCTATAAAAGTTTGCGAATATCATAAAATACTAAAATCATTTAAAATTTAGTGAAATTTTACTAATATCACCATCAACCAAAATTATTATTTACACCGAGTCACATTTTTAAAAAAAAGTGTGTGTATGTATATATGGATAGAGGAAATGGAGATTGTTGCAAAAGAAAGATAAACCAATTAAATATAGATACAGTGAACTTCCATCAAGAAGGATCAATTATAGATGCAGTGAACTCTCATCAAGAAGGATCTGTGCAATATCACAGTATAAAGACGAGGAAGTCTATATGATATTTTAGTCATTAAAACTATTATTGTTGCCTATAAAGCGGTAGTTCATTTGGGTCAAATGATTCTAAAATGGAGGTTGTGTTTACATGCTTTGACCTTGGCTTGGTGTTCATCTTCTAGTATTGTTATGGCTACTTTGTCTCCTTTGATGATCGGTTAAGGGAGTTACGGAGAAAGGATATCGTTGACGTTGTTCACCGCCTCTGTAAAGGTTTTTTCCGCATCTGACACTGTCGAAGGAGGTTTTCAAGCTTTCATGGTAGATGTTTAGAGGCAAGACCAAGGAATGATAACATGATGATCATCGGTTGTGGTAGTTATAGTGGTCGGCATGGAATAGGTATGAAGGGGGAGGGTCTGTGAACAATGGCGCTAAGTTTCCAAATCGCTAGAGGTTTGAACAATGTTTTTCATTTTTCTCTTTTGTTCCAATTTTATTGTATAAGTTCTTATGAAGTCTAAGTTTTTAATTAATTTTTTAAAAACCTAAACATCAATGACCTAGGTATATGCATTTCCTAGATCTAGCATCAAATTTGGTTATGTATCTTTTAGAACTAAAGGCATAACCTAAACAACAAAACACATTTATAGTAGAGTAATTAGGTAAATAATCATAAAGATTGGTAAAAGGAGTTTTATACTTCAAAAGTTTAGAGGGGGAGCTTGTTAATGATGAAAACAGCATGTGATGTGGCATGATCCCAAAATTTAGTAAGTTAGCTTGAAAAAGTAGGGCATGTGCAACACCTAAAAAATGTTGGTGTTTCTTATCAACTATGTCATTTTATTGGGTGTGTCCACGCATGAGGTATGATGATGGATAACATGATTCATGTAAAAGTCTTTTAAAACAAATCCAAATCCATTATAAGACCTTATGATTTTGACATCAACTTGAAACTGAATTTTAACAAGATGAACAAAAGATCTTAACAAGGTTATGGGCTTCATATTTAAGCCTCACTAGTAGATCAAACAGAATATATTGTGATCATCAACAATAAGAAAAGATCTATGACCTAACATGTTGGAAAAATGTAAATGTCCATAAATATCCATGTGTATTATGTCAAAATATTTTTTAGATGAAGTAATTTTTAGGAAGAGGAAGACAATTTTGTTTAGCATAAAACAAGAATCACATAGTAAAACATGTTTAGAGAATTCATTTAGGGGACAAATCTTATTGATGTAAATAATAGTATCATGAAGTGGTGCCCAAAATGATTATGACAGGTATTAGAGGTGTATATTTTTTGGGTCCTAGAATTGCTAATAAAGCTAACACATTTATCATTATGACTAGAAGAGAATATGAGCAAATATAACCTTAGATGTATCTCATATGTATCAATCATCTTTAGAGGATTGTTCCCCTATATTATATATGTTATAGAGTTAAAGTAGACATAGAAGCTAATAGATTGAGATAGTTCAGGGATGTATATAAGATTGATATAAAATTCAGGTATAAACATAACATTAGTAAGATAGAAATCAAGGGTAAAGTCGATTGTGCCAGAATGATCAGTGATTATAGTGGAACCATTAGGTAGCTTTATGTAAATGGTTGGGACTTGAACTAAATGTTAGAATAAATATTTATAATGGCGCACATGATATGTGGCCCTGGTGTCAAGAATCCACGTGTTGCTAACATTTGAAGATTGTATGGTGTGAGGAATACCTGACGAAAAATTTAGGGATGTGTGAAGATGATGCACATTGAATAAATTTGGATGAGGAGACTATTGTAGCATATCCAACATTATCTTTTATTGATCATTAGTGAAAGTAATGTTCCCCATTTCAACAAATTGATCATCAAGGTTGTATTACCAATTATCTTTTCTTATGTCATAAGAATCAATAGACCGAGTAAGATTCTCTTTCTTGACATATAGAGGAAAACCATAATTTTTTTAGCACACTTTGATTGTATGGCCTTGCTTGTGGCAGTAGGTACTTGCTTCAAACTTTGATTCTGCTTCCACAACCATAAAAGTTCCTATCGATGTTGTAATCATTGGGACGAGGATGATTGGTTGGTTTGGTAAAGATAGATACCAAATTGTCTTCTTCAACTGGTCTTGGATGTATTATTGTTCTTGTTGGATTAACATGGACAAAACTTTGTTGATATGGGGAAGGAGTTCACCGACATGATTTGAGAGAAAATATTTCTTCAAGAAGGTTGAAAATATAGAAGACATCTCATTGGTGGTATTGTTCTCAAAGTTCCTACCATATCTTATGTGATGTATCCATCCAAATTACGCTTTGAGAGATTTAAACATGAATAGAGTTCGTCATCCATGCCATGACCATAGTACTGCATATGTCCCAAACTATCACTACTACAAAAAGAACCTTTTACCACGGTTAGGAGAATAATTTCACCACGAAGGATGGCACGTGGTAACGAAGTGTATGGTAGTGTATGCACTTTTTACTACCACGGGTCGGTGCCCGTCATAAAAACTCAGTAGCTCGTAATATATCAATATGAGTGTAGAAATTAACTGTAGTAAACGTAGAGGTCAGAGATTCGATACCCAACATCGGCATTTTGAGATATTTTTTAACATTTCACGACGGTTGAACGTTCCAATCGTAGTGAAAGACTTAGCGTACATGAACTAGTAAAAAAGAAAGTGTTGATTGAAGAACTACAAACATTAAACCAAATTTTAATTGTTAAAGAGCAAGATACGAATAACGGGCTAAAGAAAGCTCATAAAATATTGATCAGTGTAAGTTGTTTTCTGACATAATCTTTCTTTTTCGTATTATTATTTTTTAATTCAATTTGAAAGGTTAAATATTCAATAAAGGGTTGGTAAAACATTCAAATCACACATGATATAATAAACTCATCTTCTATGACATGTTGACTGAATGAAATGATAGCGGTAATGGACAAGTAATAACATTAACAAAAACATAAACAATAGCATACTTATACAAACACATCATACAATAATAAAAGCAACAACATTTTTCAAACATACCGCAACAACAACATTTATCAACATACCTCAATAAAAACATCTAAACTAAAACAAACAACAATATTTATCAACAAAATACAATAATTTATCTTAACAAAACAACAACATACCTCAACAAAAAAATCAACTTACCTTAACACAAACAATAATATTTATGAACAAAATTACAAACTTACCTTAACAACATACCAACATACCTCAAAAAAATATCAACATACTTGAAAAATAACATCTACAATAACACAAACAACAATATTTATCAACAAAAACAAAACTTAAATTAACATAAACAACAACTTACTTTAACAAAAAAACAACATACCATATGTTTTACGCTTTACTTATCTCAACAAAAACAACAATATAAAACCTATAATACCATCTTAACAACAAGAAAACAATAAACTCTATGTTGGATGAAGGCAAATGTGTGACATAGCTTTTGAACAAGAAAAATAAGAAAAATATGACTAATATTTCGAACAACAAAAACATGATATCAAAACTCATAAAATGTTATACGTACGTACCTTTCCTTGAAAAGACTCGTGAAAAATAAAGACAAAGATATGAGCTAGCTACTTATTTTATGACACATCTCCTTGATTCGTACTAGTTGGAGAAGTTATGTTGGAGTTTTGTAAAGTTATGATGGAGTTTTAAGAGATTGGGATAAGGCGGGAGAATTTAGGGTTTCACTTTCAGCACAGTTTGTTCTTAAGTGAATTAAGTTAACTTATATAGGTAATATATTTTACAATGGTTGACAAAATGAACCGTAGTGAATTGTCCTAATATTTCACTATGGCTTATGATATGGGTCATGGTAAAAAGTGTTTAATTTTTATTTTAAAAAAGAAATTAATGTAACACACTATTTTTCTAACGAAAAAACATAAAATTGCAGGTGTTGGGATTCAAAGCGTATCACTTTTAATATATCACAACAATTGTTAATTTTGACTATGGTTATATGTGATTTAAAAATAAAATTAAAATGAAATGTTCCTAATGAACATATATTACTTGGTTGATTATGTGTCCGTAGTAAGAAATGATTACGAAATATCCTTTTTGTAGTAGTGTATTGAGAGTCGACTAAAGTCATCTAGGCGAATTGGGGTTCCATCATGAAACCATAATTTATTCTTCAATCTCATGGCCACCATGATGACCATGAGTGATAGTTAAAGTTGTTGAGAGAATGAGAGACGATGGTGTGGTCGCAATTATCACTTGGATGCATGAATTATGGATCAAGCATGCCAATTTGGTATTTACATATGGGGTTTATTTTAGTGATGGTTGTGATGGTGATATTTTGTGACGGAGATGATGGTGTATGATTCAGTGGTTTATGGCTCGATGATGACATCAAAGGTAACCATCGACAGAGAATGAAGGTTTAGAGAGAGAGAGAGAGAGAGAAAGAGAGAGAGGAAATTGGGAAAATGAAGAAAATATATTTTGTTGAAAGGTGATATACCAATTTATCCAAAGAAATCCATTTGGCCAATCAAAATTAGATACATGTATAAAGTGATAAGATTTAAAATTTATTCCATAAGCAAAAGAGTATTACATCCCCCGTTATTGATGTCATCAACCTGTCCATCTCTTCAAAAATAATATCAATCCCATATCTCTTTTCTCCTTCAAGGAATTTCGTGTTATTCTTCATGAAGTCTCATAAATGTCTAGAGCTTGATGGTTTAAACCTAATTTTATATATAAAAACACCGCCTGTTATATGGACATAAAATCTTTCACGGTTGTTGTAACTGGTTAGTGACATGTATCTTTCCTTCCACTTTTAATTTGACTAACATTACTCATATTCCTAAAGTTTATGAGAAACACATATGAGAATCAATCACTTCATTAATGTGTTTAATGTGATATACAAATTAGTTTCTAAAGTCCCTTCTAGTGGGTTGAAACTTGTTTTGAGGAAGTGCATATCTATAAACCAAACAACTTTTCTACCATATAGATCTATCTTGGATAATGTCATGGCCTCTATAAATATTATTCTTTACATGAGACTCATAATCAAAGGGCAGGTTGGTGATATTGATCTCGAGATTGATACTAGTAAGTTGTGTGATCGTATAGACTAAGATTATTATCATGGTGTGATGCCCAAAATAGGATTCTCGATTGAATTAATTTATTGAATTATGTTATGTGCTTAATTTGTTTATAATTCTTTATCGCAAATCATAGTATTATGGGACCCATTACATCTATTATCGTGGAGTCAATATTTGTCGCAGTACACCCATTATCTATCACATGTTATTTGCATATGGATTTTTTTTCAAGGCTAACAGTCATGAATTCATGACCATGAGAAATATTCTTAAAACGAATGAGGAATCATCTGGTCAAGTGATAAACTACTAAAAGTTTGAGATTTTTTGCAGTCACAATACTACACAACATGACAAAGATACCATCAGTAGCGTTATTGATGCTCCGTTACATGAAAGTACTTAGGACGACCATCCAATATCAATAAGAGAAAGAAGGAATTTTTTGAGCTTCATCAAGGAAAGTGTGTGGAAAAAATTAACCGGTGGAGTAGAAAATGTGTCTCAAATACAAATAGATAAATTTTCATCAAATTAGTGCTCTAATTGATTCCAACTTACTTCATGAGCACTTTTGTGTTGTCTTTCTCTCTGATTAATGATATTGAGAAGATAATGAATTTAGGATCTCAAACGAATTGGTTACATTAGCCATCACATAACAAATTCTATATGCCTAAGAATGATGAGTGTATGAGCTTTACAAATCTTACATATTTAAATATTACTTTACTTGGTAAGCATGGATGAAATATACTAATATATCATAACACTCTTATCTCTAGCTTATTCAAAGTGCGCTACTTTCTGCATGTTGACTTTTTCACTTTGAGATTGAGACATAATCCTAGTTTTGTGTGTAGTATTTATAATGCAAAATTTATATTAAAAGAAAGAAGTAGATGATGCATATAACACTGTTTAAATATTAATGTTTTGAATGAGAAATAGCCTAGTGAAGAATGTACTTTTATCCTAATTCCTCATTAACTTAATGCTCACAATAAACTTTGTGTGGCTGACATCTCATTACCACATAATAAGAGGTGGAACTCTCAGTTGATAAGCATAATCTTTTATCCAATTAGAGGATGGAAATTTCATAATACATCATTATTTGACTTAGTTATAAGAGATAGATGGGTATTAAAATCATAGACCGATGAGGATTATTCGATTAGAAGATCCTATAGATTGTGTACCAATGAGTTTATTGACACAACTTTCCTCAGACGCCCTAGACCTTGGCACCTTATATGGAAAATTCAAACACCACCAAAGGTTCAAAACATGATATGAATAATGGATATAAACTGCATCCCTCCCTGACATAAACTTCAAAATAAAAGGTATAACTTGTCCTAATAACCATGTTTTATGTGATATTGTATCAAAGATTCCTTTTCATGTCTTTCTAAATTGTCCCAACATTCAAAATATTTTGTGTCAAAACCCCATTTATTCTATTATTTATGGCATATGAAGTAATATGGTCAGTGCTTCAATGACCTTTTTAAACATCATTCAAAATTTGTCTCGTGATAATTGTTCTTTTTTTGCCACGGTTATTTGGAGGCAAAGAAACAACAATATCTGGAACAATGTTATCGAACAACAAAAGACAAATATTTATAGAATTGCTAAGTTATTCCAGTCTTGACAAGATTCTTAGTAAATCAAAACAACACCTCCTCAATCTAATCAAACTACTTCCCGTGACAAATGGAGTAAGCCTTTAGCCATCAACAAGCAAATTTGAATGTTTCTTTTTTGTCTACAAGCAACTGATTGGAAATTGGTGTTTGTATTAGAGATCGTAAAATGCTTTTGTGTTAACTAAAACTAAATGGATCATTCATATTTGTGATGTACGAGTATGGGTGACAAAACGGGCTATATCCGTTCGGGATGCCCGTTTTGCCCAAACTTTAGTGTGGAGCAGACCAAGGGTTTAAGCCATCATCCTCTAATGTGTCTGCCCCGCCCCGCCTCATTTTCTTTTTGTGTGGGCTTTTACGCGCATAGACATTAACATAAATTTTGTATTCTTAGACTTAAAATATGCAGTGCCCGTGTACCCGTCCCGCTCACACTTTTAGTACGGGGCAAAACATAACTTTAGTCCCACACCCTCAAGTATGTCCGCCCACCCCACTCTCACTTTTAGTGCGGGGTTGAACAAAATTTTAGTCCCGCACCCTCAAGTATGTCCTATAACATCCTAAACCCCGCACATAATTATCAAAGAATTTAGTCAACAAAATACAACCACTTAAGGTGTCACACATAACAAACACGACATGATCCATAACACGGGTTACAACAAAAAAATTTAATGCATACATTTGCACATAGGATGTTTATACGACATCAATTAATCTGATTTGTACTTGAGATATTTACACGACATCCAACTTATTTGGCATCATCGCAGCGGAATCATAAATAAAGCAATTAAAAACCATACATCACTCATATCACTTAGTCTCATAAACTTCAACTTTCATAATATAAGCAAAATGAGTTGTATTATCCAACTCCCAACACTCTGAGATCTCAACAAAATATGATTAGTAAACTTCAACAAAAGAAAGTCAAGCAAATGAAAACAAACATTCTCAGCCCGATGTTACATGATAATAGCAAAGCCCTACTAATAAAATGAAAAACTAATGGAAGTCACTATAAGAACTATCTTCCACTTACTTCAGCCAATGTTACTCTTGAGTATCTGCGGGATGCCCATGTAAAGATAACATTCAAACAGAAGGGGTGAGAATATACTTCAATAATTAATGGTGAAAATAAGCGGGAGTAGATTATCACATAACAACAACATATACATTACTCAATTAGCACTAACATATTAAGTATTCTCATCCAACAACACAACAACAATAATCAATACAAAATGCAACACTTATTCAATATACTCAACACCGACTCGGCATGTATATGGTACCAAATATGAACACTCGGGTTCATTTTGCTCCCCAATCCCTACCATAGGATTATATTCCCTCTTGGAACCGGGGCACACAAAATCACTAGCATCACCATAGGTAACACTTTACTAATCCTTCAAAATAGGAATTAGCAACTCGCGCTCGATCCATCACCATAGGATCGAGGCTCACCAAAAAGAACAAAAGTTTCGACAACATGAATGTGTGGGCTCTCAGCATGCAACAACAACACATACACCTTGGCTCCTCTTTTGACCATGCATTATGTCACCAGTAACATCAACATGTATATACAAAAAAACAAGTAACACCATTCACACAACACCACAACCATAATCATGCTTAATCAATCATTTAACAACATCATGCAAACATTTCATGATAATACAACAACCTATGTAATTAAATACTCATATTATTACAACTCATTCAGTCTCTAAAAACAATTTCATTAGCTAGTATTTCGTGTTAGCTTTCCAATGCTTCGAATAAAACTCGATTTGGATTTATAGATCAAAAGTTATGGCCAAAATGATTTCGACTAAAAAACACTAACAACTCCAACACTGAGTGCGCCCCCTAGGACTGAGCGCGGTCGTGACAGGCAAGATGCAAACTTTCTTATGTTTTTCATAGTTGGAGACCTTCCGGACCTCCGATTTTGATTCCGTAAAAATCCAAACGCTCAAAAAATTACAACCCATGCAATATAGTAATTATCTCAAGTTAATTTACAATTTTAACACAATTAAATCATCAAATCATTATTTTAAGACTATGCATAAAATCTTCTAAATTGCAACAATGGTGGATATAAGTTCCATCGTCAAACTAAAAAATACACACATATAAAGCACATGAAATTCATCATATAATCATCATATAACAACCATTATAACATTGCAATTCAAAATTATGAATCAAAATACTCAATCCTAAGGAGGTTAAGGGTCCCTCCATCTACCCTCTCATACTTTAACACCCATTAAAGAAGCATATTTCCCTTACTTGAATTCCTTATAAAAATCTGAAGCGAAACCTTCACTCTCTTCCTATAGATCACCTTTAGCCTCTTATCCTAGTCTTCCTTCTCTTTTCTCCAAATTTCTACGTAAGATGAAATCGGACTCCTTTTCCCGATTCTCTCTTTTTCTAGTAAACATATTTCTCCCACTAAGCTTTTCCTATACTATCCTCAACTTAACATTATAATTACCACCTTGCCCTTAAAATCTCTACACACAACCTTTTTTTCTTATTATTTTATTATTCCAAAATTTATTTACTCAATTAATTAAATAAAATCCTATTCTCACTATTTAATATAAAAATAGTTAAACATTATTTTTAATTCGTAAAACAACTCTAAATTATTCTACTCGCTTCTATTACTCTTATATACCCCTAATTCAAGGATACATACACTGCCAACACTCAACAATGAAATAATCATTAAAATATATAATTTTAAAAAATAAACTATACTAAAATATCTATTAAAAAAATGGGGTGTTACATGTTCGCTCCGTCCCGCACCACTTTTATAATAAAAAATTTATTAACCTAATAATTAATTACTAACTTGGATAGATATATTATTTTCATAAATTTTATAGAACAATTTTATATTTGTCTTGAGATAATTACTAACTTTAATATTTTTTTAATATTGTATATTTAAAATAATTTTAGTTTCTTTCAATTTTGAAATATTAAATGATATAATACTTTTCATTATTCTATTTATAGTATCTTATTGTTGATTTTAATATTTGATTTTGATATCACATTGAAAAAAAAATTAAAAGGATATAATACATATATAAATTTATTGAATATTAATGACTTACTCGAAATTAACTAATTAAAATAATTTATCTATATTTTATCTATATAATATATTAAATCTGAACCGACATATTATATTACGATACAAGTTAATATTTTTACTTCGTTTATGGCGCATCATCTTATAATCATATGTGGTACCTCTCAATATTTATTTTCACTTTTCAAAAAGCAAAATACAATATTTATTCTTAATTGGAAGTCACGAATTCAAACTTTGACAAAAACAAAAAAAAAAATCTCATTTTTAATAAAATAATTTGACAAGACAACCACTATTTCAATTGTGAATATTCCTCTAAATTTAAAATTTAAAATAAACAAATAAATCTAAAAATTAAAATTAAAACTAAGTTTTCTTTAAAAACATAAAAAATGAACACTTAATATAAATGTTTTTAATCTCAAAATAATTATAATAAAAAATTTATTGATCTAATAATTAATTAACAACTTGGATAAAAATATTCTTTTTATAAATTTTATAGAACAATGTTTATATTTGTCTTGAGATAATTATTAATATTAATATATTTTTTAATACTGTGTCTTTAAAATAATTTTAGTTTCTTTCAATTTTAAAATATTAAATTATATAGTACTTTTCATCATTCCATTTATAGGATTTGATTGTTGATTTTAATATTTGATTTTGATATCACATTGAAAAAAAAATTAGAAGGATGTAATCCATATATGAATTTATTGAACACTAATGACTTACTTCGAATCAACTAATTAAAACAATACATATATATATATATTTTATCTATATAATATATTAAATCTAAAAAAGTATATTATATATCACGTCATAGGTTAATATTTTTACTTTGTGCCACATAATCTCGATATCTCAATATTCATTTTTACTTTTCAAACATTAAAATACAATATTTATTCTTTATTGGAGATCACGAGTTCAAATCTTGATAAAGATAAAAAAAATCTCTTTTTTAATAAAATAATTTGACAAGACAACCACTATTTCAACTATGAATATTTCCCTAAATTTAAATTTTAAAATAGACTTGTAAATCTAAAAATTAAAATTAAAACTAAGTTTGCTTAGAAAGCATAAAAAATGAACACTTAGAATAAATATTTTTAACAACTACTTTAACAAAATATATTATCTCAAATTTCAAAAATATATTATAATAAATGTGTGAATTCAAGCACAATTAAATATATTTTATTTTCCTAAAATTATAACTGTGAAATAATACTTGAAACAAATATTTTTTATCTTAAAGTAGATCTTTCATAATTTTCAAAGATAAATCACTCTCTATTAATCTTAAAATATAATTTTAATTGATTATGCTATAATCTTTTACCGTATACTTCACTATTACATTTTTTATCCGGGATTATTAACATTCTTAATTTTTCACTTGTGAATAGAGTTTTCCCAAAGAAATATAATTTGCTCTTTTCTTTTATAATAGTGGTCATAGAGAGTATAATAAAAATATTAAAAATAATATCTAAAAAAAAGAACACTCATATTTAAATTTTATATCAAGAATAAAATCAGTTAAACTTTTAAAATCACGTTAATTGAATTAAAATAACTATTTCAAAAACATTTAAGCTAAAATTTTACAAAATAAATATAAATAGTATAAAACTAATAAATTTTTCTTTTATAATAATTGTAAATAAATATTTAATTTTATTTAATACTAAGAATAAATACACATCTTTAACACCTTAAAGTTAAATATCTAAATCAAAGATAACTACTAAAAAGATATGAGAATCAAAACAAATATTTATTAAATTTGATACATATTATTTTTATAAAATTTATACATTATTTTAATTTTTCTTATAATTATTTTTAATTATAAATATTAAAGAATATAAATTGTATAATATATTTTCAATATAATGTCTCTATATAATTTTAAATTATTTCAATTCTATATTCTTCCTATCATATCAGACAAATATATTGCAAACAAACAATTAAATTTTTACTTATAAATTTAACACGAAATTAATAAAAAAAGTTAATTTAGAGTCGCGAATTACGCTGATGTTAATCTATTCTGTAGTTATTTTTAATCTTTTCTCTCTGCTCATTATAACAACTAGTGTCAAAGTTTATTAAAAAACAAGCAAATTAAGTGTTTCATAATTTAGTTAATACAACCATATCTCTAAAAAGAAGGTACTATAGTGTATTCAACACCTTAATGAAATATTGTATTCAATATAGATGAAATATTTGTTTATTCTGAAATAGTAGTGATTATGCATCTGAACCAAAAGTAAGTAACGTAATTAAAACTTTGTCTCACTTTCAATGACCCTAGTCGATGCATTTACTTCCTAGAAACGCCTACCAAAATAATGTGAAGATAGAAACCTAACTTAACAAAAAATATGACATACTCCTAATAAAGTTTTTTTTTTCCTGCTTGGCCAATTTTCACGGAGGAATTATTTGATAGGTAGGTGCCACTCACTACTCAACTTTGCAGGTTTGCATTAATGTCATAATACTGTGAAGAAATACAAACGTATTTGAATTCCGTTCATTTGCGATAGTATCGTCTTATAAAAGAAAATTATCTCTTAAAATATTAATACAACATTTTTTTATTTTTTCACTATTATATCTCTACTATTTATTAACTTTTACTTTTTTTAATTATTCTATCACTTATAATAATAATAAATGATATTTTAATAAATAATACTTCTTCCATCTCATAAAAAATATCTTATTTATACTTTTTTTTTAAATAATTATTTATTTACATTAATAACATAATATTTATTATTTTTTTCTACTACGTTATTATATGCATAGGATACTTTTTCTGCACATGTCATTTTGTCTCATTTCAACTCGGTATTATATACATGGCATCATGTGGTTACAGATTTTTTTATAATTCCTTTCTTATTTTAAAGTTAACCGTACTAATTTAACTATAGTATAAGTATAGTAAAAAAATTCCAGTCTCACACAACAGTTGTGTAGTTTGTACTCCATATCGGTTTCAAATTATGGTTTTTAGTTCTAAATAATAGTTGGTTTAAAAAATTTGTATTTAACCAAAAGCTTGTATTAAATATTTTGTAAAATTATTATTTTCTTAAACTATTGAGTTATAAGTATTAATAATTTATTTATATTATTATATTATGATAAAATATCTTATTTTACCTATAATTATAAACAAAAGAAGTATATATTGAACTATTCAGAACACATTTCAAATATTTAATTATGTATATGAGAAATGTTTTTTCTATAAAATATTAATAGTGATTACAAGAGATATTTCACTCCATTATAAAATTTCATTTTAGTCAAAGATCTGATTAGAGGAGTAGTTAAAACTATTATTATAATTGAGAAAAAATTAAAAACATTGTAAATAAAGTAAGATATTTGAATATCAATCTAAAAATATAGAATTTTTTAGTTTATCCTTTTTTTTCTCAAGATACACAATAAGAGTAATGAAAGAGAGAGTAAGGTAAGGTGCTAAAACTTCCGGTATTATCTATTAGACATGTTTGTTATCAAGATTTCTTTTTACAAGGATCAAAGTTGATGAAAATTTTAAATATACATTCTCTAATATATTTATTTCATCCCGTCTTATTTTTACGATTTTTTACGGATGTAAATATTAATAATAAATATTACAAATTTTAATTATAAAGGGCAAGGCCTGCATATCCAACTCACTCTTTTTTTAGGGTGGATCCTCACCCTGTTTTTTTTACAATTATTTTCAACAGATCTGCATAATTATCACCTTAAAAATATTTAAAATATTTTATTAAACTTTTTTATACTCACCTCTTAAAAATATTTAAAATTTAAATAAATATAAATGAAATATAAATGAAATATAAATGTTGTTGCTATAAAATTCAATTTTTTAAATTGTAAAATTTTAATTTTAATTTAAAATTTTATTTCAGAAATAAATCTTTTTTTAATAGAAAATGATACTTTAACATTAAACTAAAAACAAAGAGTCCAAGGTGATCCTAAAGCATCCAATCAAACAAGCAGACAAATCAAACAAAAAGTCTACTCTGATTCAATATTAAACCGAATGTACTTCTTAATCTTAGGGTTGCATCAACCCCTATAGACTAAAGTGTCTAAAACTATACCTCATATGATGTATTATTTACATTGTTCCTATAACATCTATAGTTTATATATTTCTACACATAATAAATTGTCTCGGTACTTGCACTTCTAATAAGTTTTTCAACATTTGCCTTTGTTATTTCTAACAATCCATTTGAGTTTCTCACTCCATTCACCCGACTATGATTAATTTGGATTCAATCAAAAACTTTCTTCCCAATAATCCTCAAACTAGAACATGTAAAGAATATATGATCAATGGTTTTCACATGTGAACAAAAGTTGCATTTGTTGTTATCAATCACACCAAAACAATAAAGCCTCTTTTTTTGTGGCTAACATGTTATGGCAAACTAACCAGAACACAAACATAGATTTAGGATGCACAATTTCTATACAATAATTGTCTCCAATCCACTTTTGGGCACTCATCCTTTATGAAATGATAAACCTTCATATTTTTAAAATTTTTGGTCATAATTATCCCAATCTTACAAATTTTGAGCCATCTCTCTTTGCTATAAGACAACTTAATTATCCAAGAAGCATTTTGATTCACCTGCACACGCACTAACAATCAGTTTTTGATATAATAGGTATGCACCCATTTGATCCACATACTATCAGCTTCCCTACTTAAATTCCACAATAACTTTGTCATATTGGCCTTGTTCCACTCATCAAGAGATTTCAAGTTTAACCCTAATTGATCTTTAAGGGCACTGACCTACTTTCACGTAATTGGAGATTTTATGGTGATTTCATCTCCCCAAATCCATAAAAAGATCTGCATATGGCATATATCTTATGAATTACTTTCTTATAGAAGGGAAGACACTGTATCCAGTGATTAAACATATACATAGGAACACTGCTAATAAGTTGTAACCTACATGCATAACTTAGAACCTTAGTGCTCCAATGTTTCATACGCATCACAATTATGTCAATTAAGTTCACATAGTCATGTATAGAAAACTTCTTACTAGTGAGAGGGCGGAAAGAAAGAGGATTGCAAAAGAAAAAATAAATCATTTTAAAACACAACACAAAAAATTAAATAACTTCATAATATTAACACATTCTATACAAAAATATACATAGCTTTTTTTCAAAAAAATATATTTTATCATTTAGTATAAATAAGATGATAAAATAAAATTTAAAAATTTAAAAATATAGTTATATTATTGACATTAAAATAAATCAAGTTTAATTTAAAATATTTTTTCTTTCTTTTGTATTGACGAAACAATAGAAATATATTGGATTTTAAAACTTTTTTTTCTCTAGTTTTATCCACTATCTTTCGATTTTTTTTTTTAAAATAATCAGTTTTAAAAATAATCAAAAATAACCAATAATTAAAAAAAACCAAAATAACCAAGTTTACAAGAGGATGCGTCAGATGAATTGGCGCACCCCCTAAGCATTAAGAGGAGGCGCATGCATTGGGCTCCTCATAAGGAGGCGCCAATGCTATTGGCGCATGCATTGACCCTCATGAGGAGGCGCCAATGCTCCTGGCACCTAGGTACAATTTGCAATGTAAGCGTCAATTCCTCTAGCGCCTGCATGTCCTGTCATGTGGGCACCAACGTGTCATGTACATTTGATGTTGAGTGAAAAATATTGGATCCAATGCGTGATATTTATGGAGACTGAACATCAAATGTACATACCACGCAGGCGGCAGAGGGATTGACGCCCACGTGACAGGACATGCAGGCGTCAGAGGAATTGGCGCCCACATTACAAATTGCACCTAGGCGCCAGGAGCATTGGCGCCTCCTCATGAGGATCAATGCATGCGCCAATAGCATTGGCGCCTCCTCATGAGGAGCCCAATGCATGTTTCAATGCTATTGACGCCTCCTTTTAATGCTTAGGGGGTGCACCAATTCATCTGGCGCATCCTCTTCTAAACCTGGTTATTTTGATTTTTATTTTTAATTATTGGTTATTTTTGATTATTTTTTTTAAAAACTGGTTATTTTAAAAAAAATCCATCTTCCACTACAATCAACCATTCCATAAGTGATGAACTAATGGAATTATGAAACAATAAATGAATTAAAATAAAGTGTTATTTTAGTATATAAGTTCAGTTTTTTAAAAATTGAACTGGTCATCAATTAAACTAGTGACAATATTGGATCACTTATTCAATGGTTGAATCACTGAATTATTGATCGAGCTACATGATTAAACTGAATTAAATCGCATAATATTAGATAAATCGATAAAGTTGAATGGATCCATGACTGAATCGTGAATGAAGTCACTTTTCTTAAAATTATTTCAAGCATTCTCTTTATGTCTTAAAGTTGGAACGCATAAATACCTATGATAGTTCAGCCTTATATCGAATTTGCGCAAGATCGAGGAAAACTTGATTTGTGGAGAAGAGAGTTTGGAATTTATTCAAGAGGATATTAGGTTTTTTATATGACTTTCTAAATTCAGAGTGAGGTATTTATAGGACATATATTTCTACTGAAAGTTGTATTGTTTTCAAGCGTTACCTATTTTCATTCCGCAATACTTTACGAAATGTTGCTTCTTTTCGAATTCAAAAATCAAACGCGTCTAAGTGCTCAAGTTCCACCTACAAGCCGCCAATAGCTCCTCTACGCCCTCAGTCCCGGAGCCGGTGTCGCTGGAGGAACACCTACGAGGGGTGTATGGAGGAGACAAGTGACATAATGCTCAAGACCATCATATTTGTCCATGTGACACTTTATTCTTTTTTTATCCTTTTATTGGTTTAATATTTTTACCTTTTTATAAAGATTTTGAATGTCAGTAAATATTTCTATATGAGACTATTTTATTAGTAGCATTCACTTCATTCCAATATTCTTATCATTTTGGAGCATAGACATTTAATGTTTATAAATTTATAAGAGCTAACTTGGTTGAATAAATTTATCAATATAACAAAATTATATATTTATTAAATCCATATACGGGATGATTCTATCTCTAAAAAATATCACAATACCCGTAAAATTGTTAAATTTTAAAATATTATAATTTTACAAATTTATCCTTTAAATTTAAATTCTAAACTATAAAATATAAATAAATTTTTAATAAAGTTTAATTACAACCTAAACTGAATAACGACAATCTTAAATAAAATTTATTTATATTTCAATTTTAATTTTAATTTAAAAAAAGAATTATGTTTTTGAAAAAATATTTGATCTCTAGATTTTTCAAAACCACTTATTCGTCAAATTTTATAAATTTTGATTGAATCTAACCGAATTTCATTAATTCAATAACTTATTCGATTCAATAATCAAACTAAATCAATGATCCTTCCAATTCTCAATTAAACCGATTTGATCGATCGTTGAATTCGATTTTTAAATTACTATAAAATTAATTATTCTTGTGTTCCAAAATGGGTTCTGAAAACTAATGATCGAGAATGAGTATATCAGTGGCAAGCATAGAAACCTTGGACCAACTATCAGTGACACTCTGGTTTGTCATTAAGCTAACAAACAAAGAGAGTTAGTCAGACATTTGTTGATGATAACAGTAGCTTTATTGCCTATTAGTCTACAAAAGATTTTAGATTTTTTTTCTTTTTAGCATAATAACTCATATTTCTAAAAAGAGGATATGCATTCTATTCGCTCGATATATATATATATATATATATATATATATATATATATATATATATATATATATATATATATATATATATATATATATATATATATATATATTATATATATATATATATATATATATATATATATATATATATATATATATATATATAAACTAATTTGATTTTAAATTAAAAAATATATATTCGTAAGTATTAAGATTTTTGTTTACATTCACATGTTATAAAAAAATACAAAAATAAATATTTCTAAAAAATATTAAACCATAAATCAATAACTTAGACTCTTCTAACTCAAGTAGCATTCATAATTAATTAATAGCACTAAATATATCTTTGAGCTATAAAAATTAACATTTTAATATATACTAAGATATCAATTTTATTAAGTACTTGAGTTTGTTATTTTTTTTTTTTAAGATTCTTGTTTTTAAATGCGGAAACCAATTAATGAATTTTATTAAGTATCTGATGGCATGAAATATTTCAAAGATCGATTCTTTTTAGTTAATCCTCTCAACAAAGAGGCTCACACAAAGATATGTGCCATAGAGACTGAACCATAATATCGATGTATGGGTTTATTGGGTGAGAATATAGACACAAAAAGGTCTATAGGGGGAAGGTTAAATAAACATATCCTCTAAAATACAATTTCAAAAATATTTTAGGTACCATAAACGAAATCATAGATTTTAAGAAACGCGAAAGAAAAACACAACACTAAGATATCTTGGAAGCATCTCATTGAATTAAACAAAGTAAAATATCATTGGATATCACTAAAGACTTTATTGCTTCTAATGCAAGTCAATTACAAGACAACAAAAGTCACTTTAAATAAAGCGATTTAAAAACTCTTTACATAGATGTTCTTTCAAGACATAATTGGCTTTATGATAATCCAATAAGATTTATGCATCACAGACCTAAGCTTGCACATTAAATCTCTATAAGCATGGTCTAATCTATAAGGCAAACAAATGATGCAATAATACACTAACATATTAGCGATATTAATGAATGCTAGAAAATTAAAGGAGATAAGGGAAGAAGGAAAAGGTGCACAAAGATATATAGTGGTTCGACGTTCATCCTCGATTTGCCTACTTCACTTCAATGGTGTTAAAGAATCATTGGGAAATAATCACGATCTTCCACTATTTCGATAAGTTTGATACAATCATTTTGATCACAATGAACTATGACACAATAATTGCCCATGTTGATGCAGACACTCAAACTGCTAACAAAATCAAGATCCCCAAAGATCATGATCCAATAACCTTGCCATTTACAATAATTTTTCTCCAAGTCTTCGTGTGTGGAAATCCACCTGATCCTACTGATTTCTTGTCAGAGAGATTGCCATTACTAAGTGTTTATTGGACAACTCCCAACTTTATCTGCGACCAACCTTTCCACATTCTCACCAAAGTTGGACATCTTCCAACTTTGCCTTACAAATAATTTGTACTAAGCTTCGCCAAAGTATTCCATGGAATATACTAGTACTCTCTTCTTGATAAATACTAATAAAGACCAAACTTCATTAAAGAAATGATACATGCACCTGTTACAAACAACATTCTTCACACAAAAACATTACATACCCTAATGTACCACTAGTCTCCCTCCATGCTCAATCTTTAGAGATGAAGGTACTTAACAATGAAAAAAGACTAAGGATGAAGATGATGAACAATTACATAGAATATCATAAACACTCTAATTCATAAGGTGTTAGTTAATGGATTTGATGTAGGTGAAAGAAGACCCCCCCCCCCCCCCCCCCCACACACACACACACACAATGTTGTCTCTAATATTTTTTATGAATGGGTCTTAGTTCTTGATTGCTATCATGATCTTGGTTAATCATGAAAAACACCACAAGATTAATCAACTCACTCTTTCTAATTCATTCAAACAACAAAATATTGCATAAGAACAAAGTGCACTAAAAAGAAGTGAATCTGACATGGATTAACACTCAAGAAGTTGTTCAAGAGAAGAAGATAAAGATTAAAGCTTCTAGGAACATACAAACTAAAAAAGAGAAAACAAATTAACATTTTGTCTCTATGGGTTTCACCCACAAAGTTTCACACAATTTTTGCTTTCATCAAAGAAACAACTATTTAAATCTAAGATGGAAAATTGGTTTTATGAAACAATGATTCAAGTCAAGAAAAAACTGTGATTCAAGTCACAAGGTGTTGTGATTTGAGTCAAATTAAATTACTTATTCGAGTCAATTTAAGTAGAGCCCAAATTTAGCTTCATGTAGACATCTGAATTGAGTTAGGATTTAGACTTGATTCACGTTACATTAGGTTATGATATGAATTAGGTTAATTTTGTGATTTGAATCAAATCATCTAGAGGAAAATCCCAATTTTCACAAGGTTCCTGATTCAAATCATACTTAACACTTCATTCGAATTAAGTCACTTAACATCTTGATTTAAGTGTTATAGCTTGTGATTTAAGCCACACCTGATGAAACAAAAAAAGAGCAATTTGCTAGGCTAAAATAGGAACATTATCAAGGGTCAAACACTCTAATTTAATTGAGTAATGAAAGGTTTTATTTGTGCAATACTAAAATAGCCCAAGCGAATACAATACAACTCAAATGCGTATAAAGTAAAAACATGCGAATATTGAATGATAAGCACATTACAAATAAGGGAACGAACTATATCATATACACTCAAATTGGCAAAAACATCAAAAGAAGTAAATAATATCATACAATAACATGATTGCACTTTCATTTATTTTGTAAGTTCTAGAGCCAAAGCCACTTTTAACATGGGACATGTCATATGTATACAAGGAGGATGATATGTCCTGGGAGGAACTTTACCTGAAGAAATGATTCTTAACTTACTTCAATGTGTTAGGTTATGTCGAAGGTGTCATTCTGCAAGATGAAGCCTCGAGGAAAATTTTGAAGTGGCTCATTGAAGCTTACATGTTGGTGGATGCTAACATCGAAGAGGAGAGGAAGGTAATTTTCAGTAAGCTTCTATTATCTCTATCTTTCTATGTTTGTCATCTTTGTCTATAATGTTTCTTGACGATTTGTCAATTTCCATATGTAGACTCATTGAAGCATAAGAAAGTAATTCAACAAATGAAAATGGAAGCTCGTGTTATCTCAGTGATGGTAGGCCCTTCGTATATTTCAACACCCGCCATCACCCCTATTTTATTTGGAGATATGAAGCAATTAACCCATCCTCCCTTGATGGGTTAGCCTTAACCTCAAGAAGAAACCATCCCGGTTTCCAATCCTGATGTCAAAATTCTTAGGGATACTTGAGGGGTATCAAGCATTATGGGCACCTTTCCCTCGGCCTCAAGTGATTCAGCTTTCTTCTTTTTGCCTTGGCCGATACCTCGTACTCCCAGGGAGAATCAAGCATCCATTTTAGAGGATGATTTCTCTTACCTTGCCAATCTGACTGGCGGTGCTTTCGAGGAGGAATTACCAACTTTGGCATGTTATAATCATCGATCCTATGTCGTTCTGACCATTGATGGAGACAATTGTAAGGAGGTTTTCATGGCCAATCAACTTTTTAAGGAAAGATAATTGTTGCAGAATGGTGTCTATGGTCTGACGCTTTAATGTGATATATACATGCAAAAAGTAAATAGTGTTTCTAATTATCTTACCGAGAAAGGTGTCGCTTTGAGGGCCTTTAAATTCTCTAGCTCTTGGCCAACCAAGTTAAGCTACTAGTGCAAGAAGTAGAGAAAAATTGAAAGCAATGGCTTCAGTTCGAGCATTATTTTTTTTTTACAAAAGCATATCTCTCAACTACTCAAGGAGATCTCGAGAAATTGCATCTTGAAAATACCTATTTGGCTCAATAGTTGGATAAGGAGACTGACGCCAGTCTTGCGTCTATCTCTGAATTTTTTAGGATGCTTTACTATAGGTGGAACATTTTTACCTTCCTTTGCAAATTTCGAGGGAGCAAGTCCTACTTAATTAGATAGTTAAATATGAGAAAATTTTCTCTTACAAAGATTATCCATGCTCCCCTCTTTTTGAACATTCTTGCTTGATTTATACATATAAATGTAAGAACTTGTATGAGAGAACATGTATACATAATTTTGATATTATGATATCATCGTTATCTGGTTAAGGTTCACATGTTAGATCTCTAGGGTATTGATTTTGGAATATCTTTTCCTTTACGGGGTTTTAGGGCGAAGTATATTTGACGTCTCTGGGGCCGTGACGACCAAGGATCGGTACCCATTCCTTCCCCCTGGTGAAAAACCTGGTTCGACGCCAACGTGTGGAGGACCCACCGTGGCCTATAAAGTGGTTTTCTACCAAGAATAGGTGGGCTGGTTATTTTCTATTAGTGATTTTCCATTTTTTTATGTGTGATTTGCATTATATGGTTTTGATTGCTTCATTCGCACGCCTACAATATTTATGACAACATCCCGGAGTCTTTATGGCAGAACTTCGATTTCCTCAGTCATACCCCACACTCATCATTACCATTCACAATCACAAAGAAAAGAGATATTTTAGTAGAACATTATTATTATTTTTAAATGTAATGATCATAATACATTGCAATGATGTAATTCAGTTTCATATAAAACTATTAAAATAACTAGGTGGATTTTCCATCGCTTATTCTCCATGACGCTAATAGTCTGCTCAAATCAACCACTTTTGCTTACCTGGATGAAGTAACTTGTCTTACCTGTGGGAGGGAAAATATTCATATTCTCCATGAAGTAACTTGGCCTAGAGATTTATAGGTAATATTATGCATACCAATGTTGAAGTAATTCAAAATCTTGGGAATCATAGAGACATAGCAAAATGGCATCCCTTTGTTGTATTCCTTAATGGAGAACATTCAATATACAAAGTAATGTTCCCAATTAATCTTGATCTTGTTCAACAGAATATACACCAAATGAATTTCAGCAAAATCAAATCTTGAGAACCCGCCATTCTTCGAGCGCAAGACATGAGAAACCAGCCACAATAGAGTTCTAGGAACCATCTTCAATTGACCAGTAGTAATAGGATCATAACAATCATCAACATGAGGAGCTTTAAGTAGCTCATTCACATTAGTGTTCCACTTAAAGTGTATATGAGTGTTGGTATCCTTCACCAACGGGTCAACTTCATCACCATCATCAACATCAACAATAGTAATACCAAATAAAGATTTCCAAAGGTCGTAAGTCATAAATAGTGTTACCTATGGCAAAGTTGAAGCATGAACCTCACCTATCATATAACCCATATTGAATACACGAATGAGGTCATCCTTATAATTCTGAGCAAGTTGCAGAAAGTAATCAATCCGTTGATCCGCAACAAGACTGACCACTTCAGGAATATCCAAACAACCAACCACAATAGGCTTCCAAACATATTGTTTCACAACAAACCGATGTTGATGTTTTTCTTTAAATTCCTTAACGAACTTAGTAGAAACCAACAAAAGTGGAATTTCCGCAACAGTAAAAGATGTGCCTGCCTTACCCTTGCCTTTAGAGTCACCTTTGGTTTTTGAAAGCTTAGGTGCCATGAAAAATGTTCAAAAAAAGTTTACACACCAAACGTTTGATGAAATGTGTGAATGAGAAGTGAAGGAGTTTGAGAGTTAAATGATTACCCACAAACTCAATTCAAACAAACAACCTCAGAAGCACACAAATAAGTGAAGTAAAGGAAGGAGAAAGGGCGATCCAAAATGCAGCGGAATTTAAAATTTCTCCTTTAATGATCCTTACGAATGGGCATGATCAGTGATAGATTCGTTACCTCTTGTGGCGATCACGAACGTTGAACGATGACAACGCCTTTACTCAGTCCACACGAACGGATTCCTTCAATCTCAGTGCTAGCAGCTACGAATGAAGGCTTTGAGTGAGTGAGAGAGAGAGAGAGAGAGAAACGAAATTGCAAGTGCAACAATGCTTCTACACAAGGGTTCTATTTATAGAACCACTTGTGTGGGCTGCAAGCTAAAAAGCCCACTCAAGTGTATATGGCCCATATCTTATAATATGCCAAAATCACTTAAGCGCATGGTACCTTACCATATTTCGTATTCTACTTAAGTACACCGAACCTTACGATGTTCTATAATTCACTTAAGGGCATCGTACATTACATTATTCCTTAATTACTCTATCTCTCATCAATCCGTCCTTTGTGTGTGACCCTATAGGTTTTCGCGGCATTGACAATTATATTAAATCACATATTTAACATGATAAACAGTGAGCGGTATCTAGCAACAAATCACTGCTACCCAAGACACAAAAATGTCATGTGATATGACAAATCCTTCTGTGATAATAATTATGTGTATAATTACCCTTTTGCCCTTATGTCTATATTGAACACAAGGCATAGACCGTGTCATCCTTGTCCAGTTCAATATTGGGCCCATAGACATTTATCCTGTTACGCAGGATGGGCAAATTCCATCTAGGTCACTCATGGCCCTTAGCATGCTTCGTGGAGTATCCATCAACTGTCTTTATGGTCATCCAATTACGGACAATGTTTGATCAACAATAAGGCAGTCGACTCTACATCTAGGGTCCATAGTGGTTTCAGGTCGAAGGGTGGTATACACTATTATCACCATGAGAATAACTTATGACACTTTGCATAACATTCTATATAATATTCTCATAGTGGGTCAATCCAGTATAAATATTACTCTTAATATTCATACCTATGTTTAAGACTTGATAACTCCTTATCCATGATCCATGAGATGTGATCATCAGTCTATAAACATAATAGTCTTCATGCTTTAATGTTATCCCACTTCACAATAAAGCTCGACTATGGATACTTTAAGAATAGTGTCCTTATGTTTAATGTGATCTCATGATTAAGTCACACTTGATACATTAAATGGACTATCTATTCTAGAGACTTTATTAAACAAACACAATAAAGAAAAAGCCTTTTATTATTAATAAATAATTGGATAAAAGTACCAAAAGTATTAGCCTCTAGGGCTTACATCAACAATTTCCCACTAGCACTAGAGCCAATCAGGCATACCCCTAATGCCCATAGATCTAGTATGGCCATCATGCTTCTGCTGCGCAAGAGGCTTTGTTAGTGGGTCAGCAATATTGTCAAGTGTAGGTACTCTGCATATTTTCACATCTCCTCTATCTATTATCTCTCGAATGAGGTGATAACGCCTAAGTATGTATTTGGATCGTTGGTGAGATCTAGGCTCCTTAGCTTGTGCGATGGCACCATTGTTATTATAATAGAGACCAATGGGATCCACAATGCTAGGAACTATGCCAAGTTCACTAATGAACTTTTTGATCCAAACAACTTCCTTTGCTGCACTTGAGGCAACAATATACTCGGCCTCGGTTGTAGAATCAACAACTGTATCTTGCTTTGAACTTTTCCAGCTCACAGCGCCGCCGTTTAAGCAAAACACATAACCAGATTGCAATCTAAAGTCATCCTTATCTGTCTAGAAGCTAGCATCGGTGTATCCAATTACAGCCAACTCTTCCTGACCTCCATATATCAAGAATGAGTCCTTAGTCCTTCTCAAATACTTAAGGATATTCTTGACAGCTACCCAATGGGCATCACCAGGATCATATTGGTACCTACTCGTTTCACTTAAAGCATATGAGACATCTGATCGAGTACATAACATGGCATACATGATAGATCCTATTGCAGATGCACATGGAATCTTATTCATGCGATCCCTTTCTTCCTTAGTTGAAGGGGATTGTGTTTTTGATAGACACAGGCCATGTTGCATAGGTATGAATCCTTTCTTGGAATCATGCATATTAAAGCGTCTTAGCACTTTGTCTATGTACGTACTCTGACTTAGGCCAAGCAGTTTTTGTGATCTATCTCTATAGATTCTGATTCCTAATATATAGGCTTCTTCACCTAGGTCCTTCATAGAAAAGCATTTCCCCAACCAAGACTTTACTTGTTGCAGGGTAGGGACATCGTTTCCAATAAGTAATATGTCATCTACATATAATACCAGGAAAACGATCATGCTCCCACTAACCTTCTTGTAGACACAAGGCTCATCTTCGTTCTTGATGAATCCATATTGTTTTACCGTTTCATCAAAACGAAGATTCCAGCTTCTGGAAGCTTGCTTCAATCCATAGATTGATCTTTGAAACTTACATATCTTTTGGGCTTCTTCTGGTATGTCAAATCCTTCAGGCTGTGTCATGTACACATCCTTAAGAAGATTCCCATTAAGGAAAGCAGTTTTGACATCCATCTGCCATATTTCATAATCATGATATGCAGCGATAGCAAGTAAAATCTGAACAGATTTAAGCATTGCAACTGGTGAAAAGGTTTCATCATAGTCAACCCCATGAATTTGTTTATATCCTTTTGCAACCAGTCTTGCCTTATAGGTATGTACCTTACCGTCCATGTCAGTCTTGTTTTTGAAAACCCACTTGCATCCTATAGGGTTAACTCCTACAAGAGACTCTACCAAGGTCCAAACTTAGTTTGTGTACATGGAATCCATTTCAGATTTCATGGCTTCTAGCCACTTCTTAGACTCGGGACCAGTTATGGCCTCTTGGTAGGTCACAGGCTCATCTTGATCCATGAGTAATACATCACCTTGATCAGTTATGAGATATCCATATCTCTTAGGTTGGTGACGTATCCTGCTTGACATACACTGGTCTTGTTCTACTTGAGCATGTTGCTCTTCCACAACTACTTGTGTTTCCTACTTTGATTCCTCCATAGGTGTATCGATGCTTTATGATTCTTGAATTTCTTTAAGCTCTACTTTCCTCCCACTGATTCCTTTGGAAATAAAATCCTTTTCTAGGAAAACTCCAGTTCGAGCGACAAACACTTTGCCCTCAGAAGGATTGTAGAAGTAATACCCTCTTGTTTCTTTAGGATACCCCACAAATAAGCATTTGTCAGATTTGGGCTCAAGCTTAGTTGAAATTTATCGTTTCACATAAACTTCGCAACCCCAAATCTTCATGTAAGACATATGTGGTTTCTTACCACTCCATATCTCATATGGTGTCTTCTCAACCTTTTTGGATGGAACACGGTTAAGTGTGTTAGTTGTTGTCAATAGTGCATGTCCCCAAAAGGAGTTTGGAAGATCGGCGTGACTCATCATGGATCGGACCATGTCTAACAGGATTCAATTTCTTCTCTCAGATACACCATTCCATTGGGGTGTTCTAGGAGGAGTAAGTTGGGATAGGATCTCACACTCTTTCAGATGGTCATCAAACTCTAGGCTTAAATGCTCACCACCTCGATCTGATCGAAGAGTTTTAATATTCTTACCTATTTGGTTTTGTACTTCATTCTTGAATTCCTTGAACTTTTCAAAGGGCTCTGATTTGTGTTTCATTAAATACGCATAACCATATCTACTGAAATCATCAGTAAATGTGATGAAGTACTGAAAACCTCCTCTGGCTGGTATGTTCAGTGGTCCACATACATTAGTATGTATGAGGGCCAAAAGATCATTAGCTCTTTCACCTTTTCCTGTGAATGGAGACTTTGTCATCTTTCCAATTAAACAAGATCTGCATGTCTCATATGATTCATAATCAAAAGAGTCCAAGAGTCCATCTTTATGGAGTTTGGAAATGCGTTTCTCATTTATGTGGCCTAATCGACAATGCCAAAGGTAAGTTGGATTTAACTCATTAGGTTTCATCCTTTTAGTATTAATGTTATAAATAGGCATTTCAAGATCAAGGACATATAGTCCATTGTTCATTTGTGCAGTAGCATAGAATATATCATTCAAATAAATTGAGCAACAATTGTTCTTTATTATAAATGAAAAACCAAACTTGTCCAAACAAGAAACGGAAATAATATTCCTGCTAATTGCAGGTACATAATAACAGTTCTCTAACGAAATTATTAAACCACTAGGTAAAGTCAATACATAAGTTCCTACGGCTAAAGCAGCAACCTTTGTTCCATTTCCAACTCGTAGGTCGACTTCACCTTTTGCCAAATCTCTACTCCTTTTTAGTCCCTGCACATTTGTACAAATGTGAGAACCGCATCCAGTATCTAATACCCATGATGCAGAAGTAGATAAATTAATTTCAATAACAAAAATACCTGAAGTTGAAGTCTATACTTCATTCTTCTTATCTTCCAGGTACTTTGGGCAGTTTCTCTTCCAGTGTCCGGTCTTACCGCAATGGAAGTAGGTGCCTTCTTTTGCTATGCCTCCACTAGGCTTCAAAGCAGCAACAGTGGGTTTGGGTTTGGCGACTTCCTTGCCTTTCCCTTTATCACCCTGCTTGGTGGGCCTTTTGTTCTGTCTCTTTCCATTTCCGATCATCAGAATGGACTTCCCTTTTGACTTCAGATTCTGCTCAGCAGTTCTTAATGAAATTCTAGTTATCAGACTTTGGATGTCACACTGATTGTTATGACATCCAATTCTGCACAGACAGGGATTATGCAGAACTTAACAGTAAGTGCAGTAAATAACACAAGTAATTGTTCACCCAGTTCAGTCCAACATGACCTACATCTGGGGGCTACCAAGCCAGGGAGGAAATCCACTATTAGTAGTATCAATTCAAAGCTAAACTCACCCGTTTACAACTTATCACTTAATCCCTACCCAATGCAATTTCAATCTTAACCTAAGATCAGAGTTCCTACTCACTCCCCCTCAATCACCTCAGTGATATTAAAGACACTTTGAAGTCACACTTCAAAAACAACTCTTGGTTATGCTTCACAGCTTAAATCAAGATACACAGCACTCACGCTTAAAAGCTTTGAGTGACACAACACTTACAACTCAATGAACACCCTATGCCAAAACAATCATCTACTTGATAATGGCTTGGCTTATAAGATACGTCTAATACAAGACTCACAAAATACAGCAGTGAAGTATGATGGACACACTAAATCTTCACGCCTCAAAATCCCCGAAACTGAATGAAGGAATGCCTTCCTTTTTATATTGCAGCACCTGGGCTTTTGCACCTGTATTTTCCTGAATTTTAGGTCACACACGTTTCCATAAATTCAACATTTAGGTTGCTAACAAATAGGCTATTTGTTAGGTTCATTGAATGTAGCTTGGTTGTTGATTTCCTGGATTTTCTCTCAGCTGTTGAATCCCTAAAGAATAGCCTGAGAAAAAGCTGAAACAGAAAACTGAACAACCTACAATTTAGCATATGCTGTCAGGCACGAATGTCACGACATTCAGCTTGACATCAAGGTCCATATGCTGAGTCTGTTTTTCCAGAAAACAGACTGTACAATTTTGCTGACCTGTACATGATCAAAATGATCGTACTACAGTAACAGCTTACATTAATAAATGTCAAAGTGTCCAACTTAACATTTATATATTTGGCCTTAAGTTAGTTCTGTTATTCTCTTGAAGAACAAACTAAGTTTTATGCTGAAGTATAGCAGAACACCACTCTGCCTAATCTTCAGTAGCTGCTGTCAATGATGAATGTCACAACATCCAGTTTGACATTCAGTCAGTAGGCCTTATGCCAGGTCTGGTTCTTCCTTGATAACCAGACTGCAAATGAATACTAAGTTCTAACAGAACTTCTGTTCCTTAGTATCTGTTGACAGGTATGAATGTCACAGCATTCAATAATCCTGTGTTAGCTAGTCCTGCAGTAACTACAATGTAGTCACATATACATGTCATGACATCAGTCAAGACATTAGTGTTTTACCATATAATGCAGCCAATCAAACACCTACAAACTCCCCCTTTGGCAAATTTTTGGCTAAAACACTTTGATCCCCATAACAGAGTTCATAGCAGCGGAATAATACTAGCTAATACACTCAGAGTGGCAGCACACTCACACACATGGAAGTTAAATAAAAACTTCACATAGCAGCACACACATATTAGAAGTTGCACCTAAACTTCAACATCAGCTGCAGGGGGGGAGGGAAGTTAAATAAAAACTTCACACACATATCAGCATACACACAGAGGCATACAACAGCATACACACAGAAGCTAAATACACACTTCATCACACAGTAGCTGCAGTAGGGGAAAACTTCAATCTGTCATGAATGGGAACCTGTTTTAATAAAGTTTAACAATGTAAACTTCTGTTGTCCTGGGGTATCACTTGTCACTCCCCCTTTTTGTCAAAAATGTTGCCAAAGCAACACTTTAATTTACAGATCCACAAATAGTAATTAGAATTACGCACATGACAGAAAAACACAAAAGAAGTGATTAATCCTCAGCCTCATCATCAGCCTCCTCATCAGCCTCCTCTTCAGAGCTGGCCTCTTCCTCCTCCTCAGCCATTTGCCCTTCAGCTCCATCCGTGTCCTCAGCAGTAGACTCCAGCTGCAAGATGAGCTGTTCCAGTGCATGCTTTCTAGCTCCCAGCTCTTTGCAGGTCTCTTTGAGAACTGTAATAACTTCAGCTTTGTCTGGTTGGTTGCCAGCTTTGGAAGTCTCTCCCGATGTCAAGACAATGTCAGGGACATGCTTGCCCAGGAACAATTTGTAGCTGAAAGCCAATGGACTCTCTCTTCTTTTCACGAAGTCATTATCTGTCAGGATGTGTGGAAATTGATTCAGCACAATTCCACATATGAGAGATGGAAAGGCAATGGGTCCCTTCACACTAAAGCTCCCAGCATGCTTCATTGTCTGATCAAATATGTAAGCACCATAGTTCACCTTTGCCTTGGTTCCCACTGCATAGATGAACTTCCCTAATGCCACAGACACAGTTGACTTGTGGTTAGTGGGTACCCAGTTGGCTGCTCCAACTTTGTGTAGCATTGCATACTTAACACTTAGTTGGCTGGCTACTAGCTTCCCTTTGAGAGGCCATTTTCGGACTTGCTTTGCTGTGATGACTTGACAGACTGTATTGTCAGTCACTTCAAGCTCAGGTTGCTCTTCATCCGCTCTTCCCAGATACTGATTTATCACAGAGGGGGAAAAGGTCACACATTTGCCACGCACATAGACCTTTCGAAATTCCTCGGATCTCCCATCAGCACACTCCTCTGACAGATTTACAATAAACTCCTTCACTAAGGTCTCATAGCACTTAGGAAGTTGAGACACAGTTCTTATCAAACCTGCCTCCTTGATGAGATCCACAATCTCTTTACAGTCCAGTGCATTCTGTGCCAGTTCTCTTTCCAATGCCAGCCTCTTGTGGTATACATACTTCCACCTGTTAACACTGGAGGCAAAGTGGAAGGACACATTGTCAATGGGAACTTCTGGGACACTGGTTGCCAACCTACTGGAAGAAGGCTTCTTCCTGGACATGGATGTTGTGACATCACATGGGGCATCAGATTCAGACTCAACCACCACAGCCTTGGTCTTCAACTTCTTAGGCACCTCTTTGCTCCAAGCTTTTGTAGGTCCATAGCTTTTCCTCTTGTGTGCACTCTCTGACCCTGGTTGCTTGTGAGGATTTGTTTCACCAACTTCCTTGGAGGGGGACTTCAGCTCCACAACCTTTTTCTCCCTTCTGGTCCTAACTCTCTTGGCTATCCTAGGGACAACTGTAGCCAGAAGTTCATTGTCTGAGAGCTCATCCACGTTAATCGTTTCAGCCCTAGGATTGTCCTCAACACCTTGAGTAACATTGGCCTTCTCACCTCTCACTTTGCCTGAGGGTTTTTCAACCTTTGATCCCTCATGAGCATCTGGTTGCTCAACATTGTCAGTGACATTTTTCCTCAACACTACAGCTTTATCTTGACATGCAGCAATGTCAGGAATGATTGTGTTCAAGGGAACAGAAACCCCAGGAACATCTCGATTGCCAGATAGTATCTGAGTGACGATAGTTGCAATGGAGTTATGTACATACCTTGACCCTTCCCTTGTGTGTTCATCAAGAGCGATTTCTGATGAAAACCCGGTGACCGTTTCCTTAGGTCTTCTTGCATGGGACGAAGTTGCTGCGTCAACAACTGGATCCTCCCGGGTAGGGTGGTAAGACTCGGTGCTGCGAGAATCAGACATGGTGGTGTACGAGGAGGTGTCGGATTGACGAGCCATGCTGAAAATCAGAGAGGGAAGATGAATCGTTTCTTTGGACGAGGGTTTGCACGAGTGGAGAATGAAACGACTGAATGTGAAACGCTTTATGCAAGAGTAAGGTCTATTAGATTTTGACCACTCAGCGCTCACCATTTGTTTAATAATTTGACTTATTAAACAGTAGCTAACTAACTTCATTAGTTGCTATAACTTTTCAGACGCACGCATTCCCTTTTTGTCCTTACTATTTTCACTCTTAGTAATGTACAATGTCATGACATTCTGGGTGACATTGTACTCTGTCTGCATCAGGTTCCTCCAAACTAGAGATGACCACCTGCCTCCACAAGCTAGGTACTGAGTTTCTGCAGACGTCAATAACACACCCCTCTGTCTATCCCTTGCTGTCATATCAGTTGTATGATGGTCAATGGGAACCAAGGGCTCATTACTTTTGAGCAGACACTTTCCATAGTCTGTCCTTTTATCTAAAGACAGATATGAGACTCTTCTCATAGCTCCCTTGGAAATGCTCTTCTTCACTCCTCTTACCTGAGGGGCATCAAGTCTTCCATGTCCCACCTTCCCTTCCTGATCTCCCTTGGCCAAAAGACACTTGGGAAGGTTGATAGAGTCTTTAGATTTCCATAGATAGCAATTATCTTTGGATCTATCTCCTCTCATCACTTCTTGATTGCACCCATTCAACACCACACATCCTCCCTTGGTAAATTCCACCTTGTATCCTTGGTCACACAGCTGGCTTATGCTTATGAGGTTCACAGTTAGTCCTTTTACTAACAATACATCACTCAATTTTGGAGTTTCTGGACAGTCCAACTTTCCAACACCCATGACTTCTCTTTTAGTTCCATCACCTAATGTCACAGACTTGGTGTTAGAAGAATGTAGATTCACCACTAGGTATTTCATCCCAGTCATATGCCTTGAGCAGCCACTATCCAGGTACCAATCTTGTCTGATATGTCCCCTTGAAGAAGTGTGAGCAAGGTTAGCAACACACTGTTGATTCTCAGGTGAGAAGTGAGTCTTAGATGCCAGCTGCTTAGGATTGACCTGAGGTGTCTGCTTAGCCGCCCATGTTGGTTTCTTAATGGGGGCATTATGCGTAGACACCTTTTTCTTAGGCCTACCTTGAGGGGTCTGGTTTGGGTAACCATGCAGCCTGTAGCAGAATGGTTTTATGTGACCGAATCTACCACAGTAATGACATTTCCATCTCTTGAATTTCTTCTTCTGATGATTGTTCATTCTGGTTCCTCGATGTTGTGACTTTGAATGAGACTTCCCTTTGGATTTCTGAACTTTAGCCTTTGGGCGTTTGCGTTCAGCTGAGGATCTTTTCCCAAAGCCTAAACCAGATGTGGTTCCAGACTTCTGTCCTGTCTTCAGGATTTCTTCCAAGGTGTCAGATCCCTTATTCAACATTTTGATGGATTTGGTCATTTGGTCTAGCTTAGAGATCAGCAACGAAATCTCACCCTTCAGACCCTCTATGACTTTCAGCTGCTCTAGTTTCTCAGCTTCTAGTTCTTTGATGAGTTTCTTATGCTTTTCTCCTTGGATGCAAACTTCTGCGCTTTTAACACATAATTCTTTATATGAGATAGCAAGCTCATCCAAGGTGAGTTCATCTCCACTTGAGTTATCCTCTGAGGCACAAACACTGGTTAGAGCAGTGACTTGTTTGGCCGATTCTCCTTCAAATCCACTCTCAGTGTCTTCTTCTGACCAGGTGACAGATAGCCCTTTCCTTTGCCTCATGAGAAGGGTAGGGCAGTCAGCCTTACTATGACCATATCCTTCACATCCATGGCACTGGATTCCCTTGCCTTGGTTGGCCTTTTCTTCATGAGTTGATCTTTTCTTTATGTCAGATGGGACGTTCTTGACATTAGATCTACCCTGTTGGTTAAATTTCTTTATGAGCTTGTTGAACTGTCTCCCAAGCATGGCTAAGGCTTCTGATATACTTTCACCACCTCCAGTATATCCTTCTTCTGACTCCTCTTCAGCATTAGATATAAAGGCTATGCTTTTCTTCTTCTCAGCATACTCACCTAAGCCCATTTCAAAGGTTTGGAGAGAACCAATGAGCTCATCTACCTTCATATTGCTGATGTCCTGAGCCTCCTCTATGGCTGTGACCTTCATAGCAAACCTCTTAGGCAAGGACCTGAGAATCTTTCTTACAAGTTTCTCTTCAGTCATTTTCTCACCTAGTCCACCAGAGGTGTTTGCAATTTCAAGAACATTCATGTGAAAGTCATGAATAGTCTCATCCTCTTTCATCCTCAGATTTTCAAACTTGGTTGTCAACATCTGAAGTTTGGACATCTTCACCTTGGAGGTACCTTCATGAGTTACCTTGAGGGTATCCCAAACTTCCTTAGCTAGTTCACAATGGTGCACCAGCCTGAAGATGTTCTTAGTGATTCCATTGAACAGTGCATTCAAGGCTTTGGAATTACCAAGAGCTAATGCCTCTTGTTCCTTGTCCCAATCTTCTTCAGGAATCTGCACACTAACTCCATCTTCATCTGTCCTCGTTGGATGTTCCCATCCCTTGTTGACAGCTCTCCAGACTTTGTTGTCTAGAGACCTTAAGAAGGCTATCATACGAGGCTTCCAGTCATCATAATTAGATCCATCCAACATGGGTGGTCTGTTTGAGTGTCCTAAATCCTTGTCCATGGTACTAGAAAGTAACTTCCCTAGATCTCACCCAGAACTTCACAGGCAGGGTGCCTGCTCTGATGCCAATTGAAATTCTAGTTATCAGACTTTGGATGTCACACTGATTGTTATGACATCCAATTCTGCACAGACAGGGATTATGCAGAACTTAACAGTAAGTGCAGTAAATAACACAAGTAATTGTTCACCTAGTTCAGTCCAACATGACCTACATCTGGGGGCTACCAAGCCAGGGAGGAAATCCACTATTAGTAGTATCAATTCAAAGCTAAACTCACCCGTTTACAACTTATCACTTAATCCCTACCCAATGCAATTTCAATCTTAACCTAAGATCAGAGTTCCTACTCACTCCCCCTCAATCACCTCAGTGATATTAAAGACACTTTGAAGTCACACTTCAAAAACAACTCTTGATTATGCTTCACAGCTTAAATGAAGATACACATCACTCACGCTTAAAAGCTTTGAGTGACACAACACTTACAACTCAATGAACACCCTATGCCAAAGCAATCATCTACTTGATAATGGCTTGGCTTACAAGATACGTCTAATACAAGACTCACAAAATACAACAGTGAAGTATGATGGACACACTAAATCTTCACGCCTCAAAATCCCCGAAACTGAATGAAGGAATGCCTTCCTTTTTATATTGCAGCACCTGGGCTTTTGCACCTGTATTTTCCTGAATTTTAGGTCACACACGTTCCCTCAAATTCAACATTTAGGTTGCTAACAAATAGGCTATTTGTTAGGTTCATTGAATGTAGCTTGGTTGTTGATTTCCTGGATTTTCTCTCAGCTGTTGAATCCCTAAAGAATAGCCTGAGAAAAAGCTGAAACAGAAAACTGAACAACCTACAATTTAGCATATGCTGTCAGGCACGAATGTCACGACATTCAGCTTGACATCAAGGTCCATATGCTGAGTCTGTTTTTCCAGAAAACAGACTGTACAATTTTGCTGACCTGTACATGATCAAAATGACCGTACTACAGTAACAACTTACATTAATAAATGTCAAAGTGTCCAACTTAACATTTATATATTTGGCCTTAAGTTAGTTCTGTTATTCTCTTGAAGAACAAACTAAGTTTTATGCTGAAGTATAGCAGAACACCACTCTGCCTAATCTTCAGTAGCTGCTGTCAATGATGAATGTCACAACATCCAGTTTGACATTCAGTCAGTAGGCCTTATGCCAGGTCTGGTTCTTCCTTGATAACCAGACTGCAAATGAATACTAAGTTCTAACAGAACTTCTGTTCCTTAGTATCTGTTGACAGGTATGAATGTCACAGCATTCAATAATCCTGTGTTAGCTAGTCCTGCAGTAACTACAATGTAGTCACATATACATGTCATGACATCAGTCAAGACATTAGTGTTTTACCATATAATGCAGCCAATCAAACACCTACACTTAACATGGCTAACAGTTCAGGAAGATATTTGTCCATATCATTCATATTGAAATTTAGGACAAATTGACTGAATCTATCTGGCAACGATTGCAAGATCGAATCAGTCGCAATTTCCTTTCCGAGGGGAAAACCCAATCTCTCAAGGTTTTCCACATACCCAATCATCTTGAGCACATGGGGACCTACAGGGGCTCCCTCAGCTAACTTGCCTTGAAAAAGGGCTTTTGAAACTTCAAACCTTTCATGCCTTGCTTGCTCTTGATAGAGCATCTTCAGGTGTTCAATCATATCGAACACTGCCATGTTCTCATGTTGCTTTTGTAACTCTGAGTTCATGGTAGCTAGCATGAGACAGGTAGTTTCATTGGCATCATCGACATGCTTCTTATAAGCATCTCTTTCTGCCTTTGGTGTAGAACTAGGAGGTTCCTTTTCAGGAACATGTTTCTCCAAGACATACAACTTTTTATCATGTTTGAGGACAATCCTCAGATTTCGGTGCCAATCCAGAAAATTTGTCCCAGACAATTTTTCCTTGTCAAGGATTGATCGCAAAATGTTGTTAGAGGTGTTTGTTGTCATGGTAATCTACATGAAAATAATGAAAATATAAGTATCAATAACATATTTAATTAGGCCTTTAATTAAATATGCTCCCACTATTTTACTCAAAATAAATGACCCTCACCATTTGATTCGGAAAATCCCATTGGAAGATTTTCTAGTGGGTCGAGATCCATATTTCACTTTGTTTTAAGTCTGCGTAGGCGGATTACACAAAACTAGGTTATTTAGGTAGGAACTCCTTCCAATTGTATCTAATACAACTCTCGAATATTTTAGTTGGGTGAATAACTCCTTATTCCAATCCATCACATGGATCAATTCCAACTCTTGCTTCTAAACATATATAATCTTATTATAATTTGTTTAGTTAAGTTTGATCCATTGTTTTAACAATTGGATATTACAATTATCCCATCGCACCTTACTAATATAAAACATGCACCTCGCGTAGGCGAAACCTACATTATCCGATACTAGTCTTGATGAGTGTTAAAACTTGGAAAGCATAAACTTAATATTTAATTTGAGGGAATTTGCAATTATTCTGATCTCACCAGCTTATTTATCATATAAATCGTCTCTCACATGCATCAACATACATACATAATGAAACAGTTATGGCCCCTAGCGCAATTGTTCTCCCAAGCCAATGATAGAATCTAAGCTAACCTAATAACGATCTAAGCTTCTCCAAGCAAGATCTTCAAGGTTGTCCTCCTTTGAAATTGAATTCTTCTCTTTCTTCATAACATTACATCACATAAAAGAAACTTGTTTTACATACGAGGGAGTGAGATGAGAAAAGAAGTTACATTAAGAGATTAAAAGAGAGGCACGACACGCAGGTCGTATTTTAAAACCCAAAACAAAATAAAGGAAAACTAAGGTCATAACCGATCACCACAAGACAATAATAATAAACACATTATTATTATTAATTTTAATTCTTTTAATTAATTAAAACCAAATTAAATTTCGGCAACCGACCACACTACGTAGAGTTAGCCGAGGGTCCGCTGCCCGGTCAGTGGACGGTGGTTCCGCTGACCGTTCAGCGGACAGGGGTCAAGGAGGCAGCGCCCCTGGCCGAAAATTTTAATGAACAATTCATTTGAAATCGACGTCGTTTTTCGCATCAACACTTGATACTTTAAAGCACAACTCTTGCGCAGTCACAACCCTAATCGCATAACTTTTTGACAACACAACCCTTGTGTCGTCATTAACCCTAATGCATAACTCTTTGACAACACAACCCTTGTGCCGTCATTAACCCTAATGCACAAATTTCAGACCGTCAAACACTTCTTGATTGTTGATTCAGTATGATTGATCAATACGTCATTGCTTCACCATACTAATGTCAGATCAAGAAGCAAACGACCATTGATCGCTCAAAGGAAAACAACCATTAAGTGTTTGAATGAACGAAACAGAAACAGTATATCATATATACCGTATTTTCCATCAGGATTACTTATATCATATATATAACTTGGTCGATCTCAATTTAATTACTCGTTTATTCTTTGATTCATTCTGTCTTTTAATCGTATTAATACAGAAAATACAGAAGATAAACAGCTATCAGATGCATGGTTTCGTAAGTGGCTCTAATACCACTGAAGGAGAAAGGGCGATCCAAAACGCAGCGGAATTTAAAATTTCTCCTTTAATGATCCTTACGAATGGGCATGATCAGTGATAGAATCGTTACCTCTTGTGGCGATCACAAACGTTGAACGATGACAACGCCTCTACTCAGTCCACACGAACGGATTCCTTCGATCTCAGTGCTAGCTGCTACGAATGAAGGCTTTGAGTGAGAGAGAGAGAGAGAAACGAAATTGCAAGTGCAATAATGCTTCTACACAAGGGTTCTATTTATAGAACCACTTGTGTGGGCTGCAAGCTAAAAAGCCCACTCAAGTGTATATGGCCCATATCTTATAATATGCCAAAATCACTTAAGCGCGTGGTACCTTACCATATTTTGTATTCTACTTAAGTACATTGTACCTTACGATGTTCTATAATTCACTTAAGGGCACCGTACATTACAGTATTCCTTAATTACTTTATCTCTCATCAATCCGTCCTTTGTGTGTGATCCTATAGGTTTTCGCGGCATTGGCAATTATATCAAATCACGTATTTAACATAATAAACAGTGAGCGGAATCTAGCAACACATCACTGCTACCCAAGACACAAAAATGTCATGTGATCTGATAAATCCTTCTGTGATAATAATTATGTGTATAATTACCCTTTTGCCCTTATGTCTATATTGAACACAATGCATAGACCGTGTCGTTCTTGTCCAGTTCAATATTGGGCCCATAGACATTTATCCTGTTACGCAAGATGGGCAAATTCCATCTAGGTCACTCATGGCCCTTAGCATGCTTCGTGGAGTACCCATCAACTGTCTTTATGGTCATCCAGTTACGGACAACGTTTGATCAACAATAAGGCACTCGACTCTACATCTAGGGTCGATAGTGGTTTCAGGTCGAAGGGTGGTATACACCATTATCACCATGAGAATAACTTATGACACTTTGCATAACATTCTATATATATATATATAGACTTGATAACTATTACTCTTAATATTCATACCTATGTTTAAGACTTGATAACTCCTTATCCATGATCTAGGAGATGTGATCATAAGTCTATAAACATAATAGACTCATGCTTTAATGTTATCCCACTTCACAATAAAGCTCGACTATGGATACTTTAAGAATATTGTCCTTATGTTTAATGTGATCTCATGATTAAGTCACACTTGATACATTAAACAGACTATCTATTCTAGGGACTTTATTAAACAAACATAATAAAGAAAAAGCCTTTTATTATTAATAAATAATTCGATACAAGTACCAAAAGTATTGGCCTCTAGGGCTTACACCAACAGTAAAACCAAAAACAAGTGAAAATTTTGAGTTTAAGAGAGTTTTAGTGAAAGAGGGTTTTTGAAGATGAAATGAGAAAAATTGATGAAAATACTAATGATTTGTTGAACAGTTGAATGTTGATGATATATAGTGAAGGAATCTAAAAATATTTAATGCCAATTGATTGATTTTCACGATTCAAGATGAAATGTAGAGTTTATGAGATTTGGGTGCATGTATAAGAGCAAAGAGAAATGAAGAGAATTGACCAACAATGACTTATGAGTCGACTCTTAGAAGTATGTGTTGACCTAAAAAGGTATGAGTCGAAACATACTGAAGCAAATTCAAAAGATTTCAAAAATTAATTTTATGTGTCGGCCTATCCAAAACATGAGTCAACACATACTGAACACATTTTGAAAAATTCAAAATTTTGTTTTTATATGCCGACCTATACGAGATATGCGTCGACACATGATGTCCAAAAATTGAAAATTTTGACACATGTGAATTTGGGATGACTTTGGAAGACTCAACTTGACTCATGCATAACTAATTGATGAGAGACACTTGCATATGATTGTTTTTCATGATTTACTAACCATTAAAATGCAAACACACAAATGTAAGCATGAAATAGTAAAAGATATAGATCACATGTGAAGATATTTAGAATGAGTCCACTATAAACATGTTAAATGAAACACACAATGGTTATCATTGAATTTTTTTGAAATGAATACTCATAACATGTATCATACACATAGTATATAACATACCTTTGAGAAATAAATAAGTAAAAGAAATAACTTACTTACTTTTTGACTTCAACCCATGACCAACACCAGTTACCAGAGTAACTCTCAAAAACACATGATCTCCCTCTTGGAACTCAAGTGTCTTCCTTCTCTTGTCATGATAGCTCTTCTGACCATACCGTGAAGCTTTCATCTTCTCTTGGATCATACCAACACAAAGGTGTCATACACCTCATACCATACAATGCCTCAAATGGTGCCATTATAATGCTATAACGGAAACTGTTGTTGTAGGTGAACTCAACCAGCGACAAGTAATTGCCGAATTACCTCCCTGCTCCAAAACACATGCTCTCAGCAAATCTTCAAAAGATTGAATAGTCCTCTTTGTCTAACCACCATCTGCGGATGATAAGCAAAACTCAAATTCTGCTTAGTACCCATCACTTCTTGTAAGCTCTGCCAAAACCTCAACGTAAACCTCATATCTCTATCTGACACAATACTTGATGGAATACCATTCAAACTAACAATCTTATTAATGTACAACTCGACCAACTTCTACAAGGTATAATTGATCTTAATCTGTATGAAATGAGTATATTTAGTTAATATGTCAACAATTACCCAGATGGAATCACATCCCTTCGTCATCTTCGAAAGACTTGTCAAAAAATCCATGGAAATACCATCCCACTTTCACTTAGGAATACTCATTGGTTGCATCAGACCCAACGACTTCTGATGTTCAATCTTTGACTTTTGACAAGTCAAAAAGGCATAAACAAAATCAACTACTTCCTCTTTCATTCTCAGCCATCAAAATAATTTCTTCAAGTCTTGATACATATTGGTAGCACCAGGATGGATACTCATACCACTTCCGTGACCTTCCTCGTGGATGTTCTTCTTAAGCTATGGCACATCAGGTACACAAACTCTGTCTCTGAACCTCATCACACCATTTTCCTCAATTATGAAGTCACCTCCTTTACCATGATTGATTAACATCAGGCGGTCAACCAATCCCAAATCCACTTTCTAACCTCCTCGGATATCTTCAAGAATACCACTACTCAACTTTAACATACCCAACTTCACACTACTAGGAGTTTCTTCGCATACCAAACTCAGATCCCTGAACTGCTCAATCAAGTCCAATTCTCACACCATTAGCATTGACATATGCAACGACTTCCTACTCAACACATATGCCACAACATTAGCTTTACCATGATGGTAACTCAAACTAACACCACAATCCTTCAAAAATTTGAGTCATCTTCTCTACCTCATATTCAACTCCTTCTAATTGAAGAGATACTTCAAACTCTTTTGATCACTGAACACCTCAAATCTGGAGTCAAACAAATAATGCCTCCAAAATTTCAACCCAAACACCATGGCTACCAACTCCAGATCATGTGTAGGATAATTCCTCTCATGAACTCTCATACGTCTAGAAGTTTAGCCAATAACCTGACCATTATGCATCAACACACCTTCTAGACCCATATTAGAAGCATCACAATACACAACAAAGGATTCACTTGGACTTGGTAAAACCAAAACTAAAGCAGACATCAACCTCTTCTTAAGTTCTTGCAAACTCTCTTCACACTGAACACTCCACACATAAGCATGGCCCTTTCAAGTCAAATAAGAAAAATACAATTCCAACTTTGAAAAGCCCTCGATAAACCCTATGTAATCACCGGCCAAACCAAGAAAACTTCTTATCTCAGTAACAAACTTTGGAGTCTCCCATTGCAACACAACATCGATCTTCGATGGATCCATATCAAAACCACCACTAGAAATCTCGCGGCCAAGGAAACTCACACTTTGACAACTTTGCATACAACTTCTTATCCATCAAGGTCTGAGTATAACTCTTAGATGTTCCACATGAACTTCACTAGACTTTGATTATATTAATACATTACCGATGAATACAACCACAAATTAATCTAAGTACAGATGGAATATTTTATTCATTTAATCCACGACCACTCCAGACGCATTAGACACACCAATCGACATCACTGAATATTCATAATGACCATATCTCATCCTAAAAGAAGTCTTCGGAATATCGTCAGACTTTACACAAATTTAATGATAACCCAGATGTAAATCAATCTTTCTAAACACACAGGCACCTACCAACTGATCCATCAAATCATCAATCCTTATAAGCACACAGTTGTTCTTGATTTTATCTTTATTCAATTGTCAATAATCAACACATAGTCTTATACTACCGTCTTTCTTCTTAAGTAACAACACCGACGCTCCCCATGGTGAAATACTCGATCGAACAAACTTATTCTCAATAAGGTCCTCTAACTATTTCTTCAGCTCACTCAATTCTGAAGTAGGCATCCTATAAAGAGCCATATACACCAGACTAGTACCAAGTACTAAGTCTATAGCAAACTCAGTCTCGCGCTCTGGAGGCAAATCATCGATGTCATCTAGGAATACCTCAGAAAAATCACACACCACAGGTGGATCTGTAATCACCCTCTCGCTTCCCCCACTCAAGGATGTGAGTACCATGAACACTTGAGCTTTCTCCTTCAGGGACATCTTTACCTTCCTCGTGGTCATGAAACTTGACTCTGCACTCTCGACGGGATCAAGAAATTACACCGACTTATCAAAATAATTGATAAATAAATGGTTGGATTGACTTAAAGGAAAAAACACTAAGTCTTTCCCAAAATCTCTCTAAAAAATTGTCACAACATAATTCAAACACACTAAAGAAGTAGTCACTTAACCACTAGCTAGGGTATCAATGATCATACTATTGTTCATAGGAGACACCTCTAACTTTAACCTCGACACACAATCATAAAATATAAATGAATGCGTCGAACCATTTCAATAATACTAATAAAAAAATATTATTAATAAATCACGTACCTCGAATCAAGTTATTTGACGCAGTAGCATCTGCTCCAGACAACGCAAACACCTTCGCTCTCGATTGATCCTTCTTCGATTTTTCACACTGTGTACTAATATGACCTCACTCTCCATAATTAAAGCAATTCAGATTATTACTCCTACAATCAGTAACACGGTGACTTGGCTTCCCACACTCGAATTAGTTCATAGTTGTGCTATGGAACTCAAGAGCACAATGTTCATACTCACCACACTTAAAACATCTCATAGAAGTAGGAGTATCTCCCACCTTTTGCTTATTCTCATCCGGAACCCTCTATTTCCCTTTATCAGTTGGAGTAATGTACGACTTCCCACGAATCTGACTCTTCCCTTTCCTCACATTAACACTCTTATAGTGAGAAGATCGGGATCTATTATCCTCACCATAGATTCTACACAGATTCACCTGTACATAAATGACGGGTGACCTGTCACCAGGATGATGCACATCATCCTTCCCCGTACCTAACATGTTACACTATGACGACCTGGTAAGATGGAACTCGCCTGGAGGTCATGACGAACTCCCTGTCATTTGGCTGACGCCCGTTAGCATTTTCCCAATGCATGACGCCTAAGGCGTTATAGGGGCGACGCCCGTCACCCTGTGAACAAAACCAGAAAATGCGTTATGCACTTGTAAAATCTCAAAACTCTCTCAAAATCACCCCCAAACACTCTCAATCATAGCATAAACGTTGCTCGCATGATTCCCATATAAAATCATATTTATTCTTATGAATCTAACATATTGTTTCAATGATTTTCCAAATATAGTACACAAATTTGCAATGAATCGTAACATAAAAATGGAAATGAAATCATGTTATTCATTATCACACAGAATCAACACAAAGAAAAAATCCTATTGGAGGTTAGGGGAAACCTCTCTACCCTTTCATGAATCAAGCATCCATATATAAAGAATCCCCACATTACACTGTAATTCTAGAAAACCTAGTTTTTGGTCTAACTTAAGAATATATAGTGTTCTATTTTAATTCCTCTAAATTGCATTTTTTACCTAACTGAAGCTCCACCTTTCTCTTCTCACCACTAAACTCTCATAATTCCCATAATTGGCCAAATTCTACAAATTCTCACCAATTTTTAATTAAACTATTAATTAATTTAGTTAATTCCCACTAATCCAATTAATTAACACAAAACACCACAATTGTTGTTACCGACCAAACGTGTCACATATTCATAAAATAATTTATTTAAATAAAATATTCGATTCAATTAAATAAATAATTAAATAAGTGAATAATTAAATCAGTGTGTTACACGATGCAATATGCAAGTGTTTCCCTATATGCCCCTTATCTTCGCTAATTGCTTCCTTACCTCTGATGACGACATCAATTCTCTTGGTCGGGGACTGCTTGCTCTTCGGGGAATCATCATGGTCCCTTTTCCCATATTTAGTGTACTTGGACATACAACCTTTCTTGTTAATCCTTCAATAACATCCTTCAGCTGAATGCATTCATTGGTGTTTTGGCAGTGACTTTTATTGAAGCACTAGTAATTTGACTTGTCAGTCTGAGAGGATTCTCTAATTGGGAAAGGATTATTTATCCATGCTTTCTTGAACTCTGTCCTGGCACATTCTTTCAATGTTTTCTCTCGGGAGGTGTTAAGAGGAATGTATCTATCAATTTGGTTGTGGTTGATGCAATAGCCTTCCTATTTGCACCAATTGGATTCCTTCCCAGATGAATGGATGGAGCGAGTGTTCGCTGATGCCTGGTTGTCTCCAAGGGAAATGAGCTTCTCCTCATAATTAATAAAGGGTTGATCCCTATTCAACAACTCTTTCAATTTGTGTTCTTTCTTACGCTTCATTTTCTCTCTGAAGGCGATGTCCTCCCTCAAGCCACTTTCAAAAATCCAACACTTCAGTCAGGATCTTGTTGGAGCCTCCCACCTCTTTAACTACTTTTGTAAAGCAGTTTATATACGCCTGTAAACTCTCTTCTCGCTCTGCTTGATCCTACTGAGCATGACTATTGTTGTAAGTTGCCTCTTTCAGGCGGTGAGACGAGAGGTGAAATTCTCGCATAAGTCGATTGTTGGGTAATTTATAAAGTGTACTAAATTTTATCGAAGTAATAAAAATAAATTTGTATCCCCTTAGAATGTTTTATTTTAACAAAACAATAGCTTAATTATGTTAACAAAACAATGAATTCAATGGACGTGCTATGATACATTTATTAAAATAATTTTATTTAATCTATCATATGTGTCTATTTCATTCATAAATATGACAATTAATTAATAAATAAATGAAGAAAATGTGAACTCCATAATAAATATTTATAATTTTGCAAGTTTAGATGTTTTAGATATTTTATAAAGTTAATTTTTGTTTAGAACTTTTTAATATGCTATAAAACTAATAGTTGAGTCATGATGATTCATTTTTTTTTGTTTTTTATTATAAATAGGGCTAACGCCAAAGAAAATGAAAACTACACGAAGACAATCCTAAAGGTAACAATCCTCTTCTCATAAACAATCAAGAGGTTTTTAAAATCATTCAGTCAATCCTCAAACAAACATAACATCTCCCTCAAAAAGAAATTGTGTCTAGCTAGAGCATTCGCCGACTGATTTACTTAAAATGCGAGTAAAATTAACATCTTACTACGATTATATATTCCAACCGTGATGGTATATGTATGAGTTTATTATAAAATATATGGATTGCTTGTTTTTTCTTACCCCTCAATAAACATACACAACCATTCAAATTTAGAAGATAATAATATGAAAAATTAATTTTTTCTACAAAAAAACTTAGACCCTCCAATATTTTTCGAATTGCATGCATCTTGTAATTCATCTCTCGCTCTTTAACATATAGAATTTGGTTCAATGCCCCAAGTTCTTTAAAGCAACAATTCATTCTTTTATAATTTATTTTGCAAATCATCAATTTTTTTGACTAATTCTGAGTCATCATCATTATTTTAATTTATGATGATGATTATTATGATGACAGTGATGAAGATGATTAAAAAAGTTTCAACAAATTTGATGTTTTGAAATATAAATAGAAGAGAATGAACATTTACTTTGGAGAACTTGCAACATTGAACCAAATTCTATATATTAAAGAGCGAGATATGAATTACAAGATGCATGCAATTCGAAAAACATTGATTGATCTAAGTTGATTTTTAAATATAACTTAATTTTGCATATTATCATTTTCTAAATCAATTTAAGTGAATGCATGTTCAGTGATGGATTAGTGAGACAAACAATCTACATACGATATAATAAACTCAACTGGAATTAAAAAACGAGGCAAACATTTTGAATAACAACAACATATCAACTCATAAAATGTTTCACAATCGTATATTTTATTGAAAAGATTCATGGAGAATAAAGATAAATAAATGGTCTAATTTTCTTATAATTACATCCACACTAAAAGGAGGATGAAGCTGAAGTGAGAATTACAAACTTGTATCTCATTCTGGATCTTTCATACAAGTTTGTAGCTTTCACATTAACTTCGTCCTTCTTGTATTTTTTATTCATAGAAATACAAACAATTTATGAACCACACCTACAAGTCAAAATATATATTAGCATGTTAGCCTGATTTGGAAACATAAACTACAATGACATTGTAATCCTACAAACAACATGTTAACCCGATTTGGAAACATAAACTAGCATGACATTAACAACATGCTAACACAAACGGAAACCCAAGTAATGTCTAATACATTATTGTCTTTATTGAACTAGTGTCTTAAATGTAATAAAATTGACCTAGACATAAATTAGATTTTTAAGAAGAACACGAAAACAAAGATCATTTCATGAAACATACCAAGATTTTTAGATTTTTAAGAAGAACTACTATCATATGTGGAATAAACATTGTAAATGAGATACATTTAAAAAATAGAGATTCAAGTAGAGATAATCCAAAAAACACGAAAATCATGCCAAATGAAAACCCTAAACCCTAAGCTTTCTACCAAATGAAAACACGAAAATCATGCCATATGAAAACGTATGAAAAACAAAGCAAAATGGAAGAACATATACACAGAAAAATGGAAGAAAGCGTATTATAACATGGAAGAAAACGTATGAATAACATGGAAGAAAGCGTATGAATAAGAAAAAGAAGAAGAACAAATATAAAGCGTAGAACTTGATTACCTTCTAGTATGAAAAAGCTTATAAAGATGAGTTCACTGCATGTGGAAAAGAGAGATGTTAGGATTTTGTTTTGAGAGAGACAACTATTTCATGTTGAAGCTTGATAACTTCACTAATTATATATATGTAAAACTTATCACCACGGTTGTTAAAAAAAAACCATGGTAAAATGTTAGTACTATTTACAACAATGTATGGTACTAGTTGTAGTAATAGATATTTTAATTTTAATATATTTATAAAAGTATAAGGACAAACCCTTTTTGTAACGAAAAAATAAAAAAAATTATTGGTGTTGGGATTTGAAGCAAGTAACCTTTCTTCTATCACCATGGTTGTTATTATGACCCGTGATGAAATATCTTTTAATAAAATAATCCAAAAAATTGGCGCATGAAAATGATATATTACTATGGTTGTTTAAAAGACCGTAGTAATATGGTGTTACCAAAGATATTTTTTGTAGAGGTGTCCCAACCTTCATTGAGGTTTCAATCTTGTTTATAATATGTTTGAGAACTCTAGAGTCATGATAATCAATTGGCAACCTGGATATCCTTACCCAAGCTACAACTTTTTGAATAGTAAGATAATGGTCATATATAAACCATGAACCATTCATCAACGATGCGACATGATTTATTTCATGAGAGAAAGTAACCAAATGATAATCGTTACTCAAATCAACAATGATTATTATTCCTTTTTTCACTCACATTTTCTTCAATCTTGTCTCTAGTGCTTTATATCCAATCCTTCTTCCAAAAAGTTTAACAATAACACCTGTCTTCCATGGCCTATGAATCCTTTTCTCTTCTGCTTGTGAAACAACAAAAAGAGGACACTAATAATCCCCAATTGTTTGCTTTTCCACTCACATTTCTTCTATTTCAAACCTACCAAGATCTCCATTCTCATCCTTCTGATCAGATCCATCCATATTCTCCTCCTCGTCCATTATACCATCAACGCCCACTACCATTTCTTATAGGATTTGGTTGCTAACACTTTCTCCTCCACCCCTTCCTTATGCTCTCCTACCTTTCCATCTAGTTCTATGATTTCTTCATCCATATCCCGAAGATTACTATCTTTGAACTTCTTTGTGATCAATCATTTCTTTACTTATAAAATTTGGTTACCTTTTAAACGAACAACTCTAAAATGAATTAAATAACTAATAGATAAATGAAAAAAAATTGAACTCCATAATAAATATTTATAATTTTGCAAGTTTAGATGCTTTAAATATTTTATAAAGTTAGTTTTTGTGTAAAAAAATTTAAATGAGTCGTGGTCATTTATTTCTTTACTTATAAAATTTAGTTACTTTTTGAATGAGCAACTCTAAAAATTTAGTATGAATTCTTTCATTAGTAAAGAGATATATTATTCTTAAAAAAAGACAGACAACTGATTCTCCTAAACACCGTGTTAAGGAGAGATTTATGTGAAAGAAAAAAACAAAGAGAATAAGAAAAAAATCTTAATCTTTATTTAAATAAAAAAGTTTCAACGTCTTTCAAAATTTTAAAGAGGAAAATTATTAGGAATGACAATGGGTACCCGTGAGCACGAGTATTAGTCCCGTGATACCCTTCTCCTTTAATAAATATGATACTAGTGTTTGTCTCATACCATTGCACATATCCGTCAAATGGGTATCCGTAGATTTTGAGAAATCCATGGCTATTTATGGATATCCATGAATACCTTTTTCTTTTAATTAAATTATAATTTATTAATTTTTCTTATTCTAAATATAAAGTTATGTGTATAACTTTTGAAGAAGGCAGAAAACAAGAAGAAGACGCGGAAATAAAATGTATGAAACTAGGGTTTTAAGTGAAAAGAAGATTACCAAGTTATATTAAGTAGCTATTAAGGAAAAGAATTTATCAAGTATGATAATTTTAAAAAATATTTAAGTAATTTTTTCAATTATTAACGGATACGGATACTCATTAAACTATCCAACATGTGTCCAAGATGAGTTTTACACGTGATTACGTGTTTTTTTTGCAATCCCTAAAAACCAATGCACTATAAAATTAGTTTTTGCAATCCCTAAAGCTATGTTTGATAAAAAAAAATAGGCTGATGATTAATAATAAAATGGACAGTTTATAGTTGATAACCGTTGATAAATTACTTAACATATTTAATTAATTAATGATTCTACTAATTGATAAATATGAAATGATATAAAAAAACATTCTCAATTAATAATTTAGCAATTAAATTATCTTATTTATTATAAAATTAATTTGTATTAGATAAAATTAAACGTAACAATAAACACATATAAATATATATATTGTAAATTAAACATAACATAAAAATATATTCAACACATAAATATAAATGGGACCTAACCTGCTCTGATACCAATTTGATATCAATGAGACATATATTGAACAAAAAATAAACACACAAAGTAGAGATAGAGCAAGAGGAAGTAATTTCTCAATTGTATTTAATTTTTCTGATATGATGATTTTCAATCCATAGCTTGCATGCCTTTATATAGGCTTTGAATTCACAAAAATTAATGGCTAAGCTACTTAAAATGTAAGTATTTAATTTAGGCGATGATACAGGCTGGCCACTACTTTTCCTTTCTTAATTTATAAGTTTAGTGCTAATGGATAATATATGTAGTTTCTAAATGCTTCTAGTTAATACCATTTTTATATCCTAAATCTTCTCACTACTTCTACTTCTTTCTTGATTTAATTCCAACATTGCCTCCCTTAAATCAAGCTTTCATATTTATCATTCCAAGCATCTTCTTCAACTTGTAAAATAACTCAATCTTTAGAGGCTTTGTAAATATATCTGCCATTTGTTCTTCAGTTGGACAGTACTCGATCACCACTTCTTTTTCTGCTATCAACTCTCTTATCTTATGAAACCGAATATCAATGTGCTTGGAACGTCCATGAAAAACCGGATTCTTACTCAGTGCAATTGCCGACTTGTTGTCGCAATATATCTTTGTAGGACTATTCTGCTTGTGATGTATCACTTCTAAAATTCTTCTCATCCATACGGTTTGAGTAGCACAACTGGTTGCTGCAATATATTTTGCTTCTGCAGTAGAAAGTGCAACAACTGGTTGTTTCTTCGAAGACCATGAAATTGCACCTGTTCCTAAATGAAATGTGCACCCTGACGTGCTTTTTCTTGTTTCTATATCTCCAGCCCAATCACTATCTGTGTATCCAACAAGTTCCACTTCATTATTACTAGCATAAAAAATTCCATCAGTCAGTGTACCTTTGATATAACGAAGAATCCTTTTAGCTCCTTGCCAATGACTAACATATGGTTCTTCCATGAATCTGCTGAGCAATCCAACTCCATAAACTATATCTGGTCTTGTCGCAGTCAAATATCTCAGGCTTCCGATCAAACTTTTATATTTGGTTGAGTCTACCTTTTTTCCATCATTTTCTCTTGTCAACTTCAACTTTTCTTCAACAGGTGTGTAAACAGGCTTTGAGTGTTTCATCTTGAACTTCTTCAAAATATCACTCGCATACTTTTTTTGAGAAATGAAAATTCCATCATCTTGTTGGAGGAACTCAATGCCAAGGAAATAAGACATTAGGCCCAAATCTGTCATTTCCAAATGCCGAATCATAGCCTCCCTGAATTTTGTAATCATTTCTGAATTATTTCCAGTGAAAATCAAGTCATCAACATATAGGCACACAATAAGGACATCTCCAGGATCCATGTATTTGATATATAACGTGTGCTCGTGAGGACATCTCTGAAAACCATTCTTCACAAAATAAGAATCAATTTTGTTATACCAAGCTCTTGGTGCCTGCTTCAAGCCATATAATGCTTTCTTCAACCTATAGACTTTATCTTCCTTTCCTTTTACAACATATCCTGCAGGTTGCTCAACATAGACTTCTTCTTCCAGATTACCATTAAGAAATGCAGACTTAACATCCATTTGATGTAGTTTCCAACTATTTTGAGCTGATATCGAAATAAGCATTCTAATTGTATCTAACCTTGCAACAGGTGCAAATACTTCAAAGTAATCAATACCTGGTCTTTGCTTATATCCTTTTGCCACCAATCTTGCTTTATACCGATCAATCTCACCATTGGGTTTGTACTTTGTGTTGTATACCCACTTCACTCCTATAGCTTTCATGTCTGCTGGTAACTCTGTCAGCTCCCATGTTTGATTCTTCTCAATTGCATTGATTTCTTCATTCATAGCTTTTCTCCAATTTTCATCATCAGCTGCTTCTTCAAAAATAAATGGCTCACAATCTGCAAATAAAGCAAAGTTGATAATCTCCTCATCAGATGGGTCATTATCATTACCCAAAACACAATCTTGCAATCTGGCTGGTAATCTATGTGGCCTTTGTTGCTTGTTGGATGTTTCTGGCTCATCAGGCGTTGTTCGTTGTCTGTTGGATGTCTCTGGCTCATCAGGTGTTAGATTATATTCATTTACCTCTTCGTAATCATTTGAGGTTACTATTGGATCTTTTTGTGACTTTGAGGACCAATCCCACGTTCCCCCTTCATCAAAAGTCACATCTCGACTAATAATCACCTTCTTTGTTTTTGGATTGTAAAGCTTATAGGCCTTTGAGTTTGAACTATAACCAACAAAGATACATCTTTCTCCTTTGTCATCTAACTTCTTTCTCAATTGATCTGGTACATGAGCATATGCAATACATCTAAAAATTCTAAGGTGTCGGATTGATGGTTTTCTTCCACTCCAAGCTTCTTCGGGAGTCTTTTCTCGAACACTCTTTGTAGGACACCTGTTTAAAATATAAACTGCAGTAGTAACACCTTCCGCCCAAAATTCCTTAGGCATCTGTTTGGCCTTCAGCATGCATCTCACCATATCCATGATTGTTCTATTCTTTCTTTCAGCAACTCCATTCTGTTGAGGTGTGTACCTTGTTGTTAATTGATGCTCAATTCCATGTTGTTCAAAGAAACTTGTACCAGCGAGGTATTCTTGGCCTCTGTCTGTTCTCAAAGCTTTGATTCTATAACCACTTTGTTTTTCTACAAATGCCTTGAATGTCTTGAAGGCATCACATGCTTCTGATTTTTGTTTCAAGAAATGCACCCAAGTCTTTCTACTAAAATCATCAATAAAAGTAATAAAGTACTTACAGCCACTTGGTGTTGGTATTTCCACTGAACATAAGTCTGAATGAATTATCTCTAGCAGCTTCTTTGCTCGCCAAGACATTCCAGTTGGAAATGAATCTCTATGCCTCTTTCCAATTTGACAAGTCTCACATACTCCATTCGGAATATTCACAACAGGCAATCCAGAAACATATTCTTTTCTTGACAAGTAATTCAAGCCAGAAAAATGAAAGTGACCAAATCTCATGTGCCACAACCAATCATCATTTGGAAGAATAGAACTCAAGCAAGGAAATTTTTCATGTTGAATTTTCAAAGGAAATAGGCGGTTCGATGTCATTCTTACTTTTGTGATAAATCTTCCATTTCTGTCCATCAACGTGCAAAAACCATTGTGAATCTGCATGTTGTAACCTTTCTCCGATAGTTGTCCCATACTCAAGAGATTATGATGAAGACCAGAAGCATAGAAAACATCACCAATAAAGTTTTGAGTTCCATTTTTCAACCTGATAGAAATTCGGCCTTTCCCCAAAATTGGAATATTTGAATTATTTCCAAACTTCATGGTAGATTTTACCGTTTCGTTTAGAGAAGAAAATAATTCCTTTTTCCCACACATATGATTACTACAGCCAGTATCCAGATACTAAATATCCTCTTCCTTAGAGAATGTATTACTGGCCAAAAATAAATTTTGTGGATTTTCAAAGTACTCGCCTGTATTTTGATACGAACTTTCTGCCACATTTGCCTGATGTTTGTATCTGCAATCAGCTGCTTTGTGTCCAAACTTTCCACAGTGATAACAACTATAATTCGTCCTTTCTTGGTTGTAGTTACCTCTTCCTCGACCACGATTGTTAAATCCAAAATTGTTTCCTCGACCACGATTGTTGTATCCAAAATTATTTCCACCTCTTCCTTGATTGGATGAATTGAAATTATTGTCTCTCCATTGGTTAAAGTTGCCATGCCCTCTTCCTCCACAATTTCCTCGGCCTCTGCCTCTATAATTTCCTCTTCCTCTGTTGAAAGTATTTTGACCTTTTTCTTCTACAATATATCTTGACTCAGAAGTGTTGTTGAAATTTACCTGACTCTTTAGAGCTTCTTCTTTTACCACTTTTTTGGTCTTTTCTAATATTCTGTTGACATGACTTTCAATGCTTCCCTGTAATTCTGCTACAGGCAGAGTATCTGTATCGTGGGACTCAATTATTGTAGTCACCACATGGTCAAACTTCATCGGCATCGTACGTAGAATTTTTTCTACCACTTTGCTATCTGGAATATCTTCTCCATATACTCGCATCTTGTTGACGAGATTTATAACACGAGAAAAATATTGTTCTACTGTTTCTGAATTTGACATTTCGTACCTTTCATATTCTCTACGCAACGATTGTAATTTGGACTTCTGAGCTTTCTCTACTCCTTTATGTGACAGCTTCAATATGTCCCACGCTTCTTTAGCAGTTTTGGCATTTGCTATTTTGCCAAATATTGAGTAATCAATTTCCTTGATGAATTTGTGAAAGTGCCAACTGGTCCCTTCTACGAGCAACTTCATCAGCTCCTTGTTGTAAACCAGGATCCACAAAGCTCCAAACATTGTGAGCTTTTAAATGTGTTGTCATCAACAGTTCCCAGTAACTGAAATCTAACTCTGCGGTTAATTTTGGACCGGACCAAACAAAATTGTAATTGTTTGCCATATTTTTCTCAAAAAAAAAATAATACTCACATTAGTTTTTGAGATAATGAGAACTCTTTTGTTCCTTACACACCAAATTTTTTTTTTTACGCTCACACTAGCAGGACCTAACCTGCTCTGATACCAATTTGATATCAATGGGACATATATTGAACAAAAAATAAACACACAAAGTAGAGATAGAGCAAGAGGAAGTAATTTCTCAATTGTATTTAATTTTTCTGATCTGATGATTTTCAATCCATAGCTTGAATGCCTTTATATAGGCTTTGAATTCACAAAACTTAATGGTTAAGCTACTTAAAATGTAAGTATTTAATTTAGGCGGTGATACAGGCTGGCCACTACTTTTCCTTTCTTAATTTATAAGTTTAGTGCTAATGGATAATATATGTAGTTTCTAAATGCTTCTAGTTAATACCATTTTTATATCCTAAATCTTCTCACTACTTCTACTTCTTTCTTGATTTAATTCCAACATGAACGACGAATGATGGAAGTAAACAACGATAGAGAAGGACAGTAAAATCGGCATAGAAAGAGAATGAATGAATGTGGAGTAAAAAGAACTAGGAACACTCAAAGGCCATCTCATGTAATTTATAGTGATGATATATTCATTTTGTGTACAAGCACCACAACTAACATTCATGCACTCATGCCAAATAGTTAGCAGAACAAAATCATTCATATACTTTATATTCTATTTCAATGTCTAGGTTGGCAAGTTTCTCCAAAGGATCATTGCCCTACAACTACCTTGGCTAGCTATCTTAAGTTGGATTGGGATATGTTGATTAGTATGGAGCCTTGGGCCAGAATTTTGAAAGCTAGAACTTTGAGACCTTATGGTGTTATTAAGCATCACATTTTCTTCTCTATATGGAATGAGATTACGGTTGAACTCGGTCTTCTCTCCTGTCACTCCAGATGACTCTTGGACAATGGAAATTGTATCAATTTTTGGTTGGATGCTTGTGTGGTCAATCTCTTTACACATAATCTAGCTTGTAGTTTCTTGCTTCAAAAGGAATCAGTATAATTTCAAAAGTCTCAAGAGTTTATTATAGAAAGTCATTGGAAATATTCTGATGCTTGGACACATATATTTCCTCTCCTAAACAAAGGGTTTGGCCAATTTCCATATCTGAATCCATTAGCCTCAAGGATGATTTTATTTTTAAATCAAAACCTCCAAGTAGAATTCATTGGGCTAATTACATTTGGAGCAAGGACATTCCTCCATTCAAGTCCTTGTTTGTTTGAAGAATGATGCAGCACATGATTGACACTAATGACATGCTTATGTTCAAAGGTATTACCCGGCCTCTTGTTGCTCATTGTGTAAATCTAGCATATAAACTTTGAATAATGTTTTCAATATTAAACTTCATTTGAGTCTAACTTTGATAATTAGATTTTTGGGCTTAGTTATTTAGGGCTTAGTTAGATTTGGATAATGTTTTTAGAAAACTCTTATAATGTTTGGAATATCTAGATATTTCTTAGGGTTGTAATATTTTCTAGAATACTCTTTGAATTTTTAGAGTTGAGAACTCTCTAAAATTAGTGTGTCTAGAGTTCTCCTTAGAATACTATAAATAGAGATGTAATCCTACACTTTTGTATCAAGCAAAAATACAAAGTTCTATCTCCACAAAGAATTGTCCTACCTATTAAATTTCTATTCAAGCCTCTAATATTTCCACACACACTTTCCCCAACCACAAAAGGCCTTATTTCCAATAAAGTGGCATCAGAGCTTCAAGGTCCTCAAAAGATGGCGAGTGAAGGTTTCCCTTTCCAAATGTCGATGCTCACAAAGAACAAGTATGACAATTGGAGTATTAAGATGAATACACTACTAAGAGCTTAAGATGTGTGAGATATCATTGAGAAAGGCTTAAAGGAGCAAGATGAAGCCTCGCTAAGTCAAGGTGTAAAGGAGATATTGAAGAAGTTAAGAAAGAGAGATAAGAAATCTCTCTTCCTCATTTATCAATCGGTGGATGAATATACATTTGAGAAGATCTCCAACGCAACGGTGGCCAAAGAAGCATGAGACAAGCTTCAAACTTTCCACAAAGGAGTGAAATAGGTGAAAAAGATTCATCTTTAAACTCTTAGAGGTGACTTTGATCGTTTATTTATGGAAGTGCTTAAGTCAATTTCTGATTATTTCTCTCGAGTATTGGTCGTAGTCAATCAACTTAAAAGAAATAGTGAAGATGTTGATGAGGTGAAAGTCATGGAGAAAATACTTTGCACTTTAAATCCAAGTTTTGACTTCATTGTTACCAACATTGAAGAAAACAAGGATTTAAAGACCATGATTATTGAGCAACTCAAGGGTTCCTTACAAGCATACGAAGAAAAAAAGAGAGAAAAATTAAACAAAAGGAGGCTATTGAGCAACTACTACAACTCAATATAAAGGAAACAAACTATGCGAATTACAAAAGCCAAAAAGGATTAGGTCGTGGCCAAGATTGTGAACGTGGACAAGGACATGGAGGAGAAGGAAGAGGCAGTTACAATAACTACTCTAACAACTTCAACAATGGAGAAAGAAGTTGGAACCCACAAGCAACAAGAGATCTTGGAAGAGGAAATTCATGTTCGAGGTGCGACAAATCACAAATCAATTACTTCAATTGCAACAAGATCGGTTACTATGCATCTGAGTGTAAATTCTTGAAGAAGGTTGTGGAGAAAGCTAACTTTGTAGGAGAAAAAGACTGAGAAGAAGAAACTTTGTTGCTCGCGTGCCAAAACCAAGTTGAAGAGAAAATAAACAAGTGGTACATCGACACCGACGCAAGCAACCACATGTGCGGTGATCGAAGCATGTACGTAGAGATCAATGAAGCGAAAACTGGAAATGCCTCATTTGGAGATGAGAATCATAAATTCATATCCAATTTCTACTATGTTCCTAACATGAAGAATAATATTTTGAGCTTGGGACAATTATTAGAGAAAGACTATGACATCCACTTGAAAGAACATAGTATTTTCTTAAAAGATTACGGACATACCTTGATTTCTAAGGTGCATATGTCAAAGAATAGAATGTTCCTCTTGAACATTCAAAATTATGTGGCAAAGTGTTTCAAGGCTTACTATACCGACTCTTCATGATTATGTCATCTACAATTCAGACACCTCAACTTTGACAATCTAGAATGTTTGTCAAAAAAGGAGATGGTGATATGCTTGCCTAGTATAAACCACCTAGACAAACTTTGCGAAGGATGTCTAATTAGGAAGCAATTTCGGAAAATCTTTCTGAAGGAATCAATGTCAAGTGCGACAAAATCGCTAGAGCTCATACACACCGATATCAGTGGACCAATCAATCTAAACTATTTTGGCAAGAGTAAATACTTTCTCCTCTTTATTGATGATTATTCCAGAAAAACTTAGGTTTATTTCTTGAAGGAGAAGTCAGAAGTGTTTGAAAACTTTAATAAGTTCAAAGCCCTTATGGAGAAAGAAAGTAGTCTTTCCACTAAGGCCATGAGATATGGACGAGGAGGAGAGTTCACTTCAAATGAGTTCCACAAATATTGTGAAGACCATGGAATCCTCCGACCACTAACAGTGTCAAGATCGCCACAACAAAATGGAGTAACAGAGAGAAAGAATCGGACCATACTTAACATGGTGCGAAGCATGCTCAAAAGCAAGAAGATGCCAAAAAAGTTTTGGGCCGAAGCAGTGGAATGTGTGGTTTACTTGACAAATCGTTCCCCAATAAGAAGCGTGCATGAGAAGATGCCACAAGAAGCATGAAGTGGAGGGAATCCCAGGATCTCTCACCTCAAATTGTTTGGAAGCATTTCCTATACCCATTTTCCAGATGAAATGAGAGAAAAGCTCGATGATAAAAGTGAGAAGTACATATTTGTGGGTTACGAATCAAGCTTCAAAAGGTACACACTCTATAATCCAAATAGTGGAAAGATCGTCATAAGCCATGACATGGAGTTCTAAGAAGAAGATTGTTGGGATTAGAGTGTTCAAGAAGGCAAGTACGATTTTCTTCCTTATTTTGAAGAAGAAGACAAAATTGAACAACCAATGATAGAGGAACATATTATACCACATGCCTCACCGATATCAAGGTTGAGTGAGACAAGCTCAAGTGAGAGGAAACCATGACCAAGGAGCATTGAAGAGCTTTATGAGGTAACCGAAAACCAAAACGACATTAACCTCTTTTGTCTTTTTGGTGATTGTGAGCTTATAAGCTATCAAGAAGCAGTTGAAAATCATAAAGTGGAAAGATGCCATGGACCAAGAAATCAATTCAATCACGAAGAATGATATGTGGGAACTTACTACATTTCCACGAGGACACAAAGCAATCGAGTAAGATGGATGTACAAGGCGAAGACGAGTGCAAAAAGAGACGTGGAGATATACAAAGCAAGATTGGTGGAGAAAGGCTATAATCAAAGACAAAGGATTGACTATGATGAGGTATTTTCCCCCGTTGCTCGTCTTGAAACTATTAGACTGATCAGTTCTTTGGAAGCCCAAAATGAATGGAAGATCCATCAAATGGATGTGAAGTCGGCCTTCTTAAACGATTTTCTCTAAGAAGAAGTTTATATCGAGCAACCACAGGGCTACAAAGTAAAATGGCAAGAAGAAAACGTGTTGAAGTTGAAGAAGGCCTTGTATAGACTCAAGCAAGCACCAAGAGCTTGGAATGTTCGAATAGACAAGTACTTTCAAGACAAGAACTTCATCAAGTGTCCATATGAGCATGCACTCTATATTAAAGCACAAAATGGAGATGTTTTTATTGTGTACTTATATGTTGATGACTTGATCTTCACATGGAACAATCTAAGCATGTTTAAAGAGTTCAAGAAAGACATGTCAAATGAATTTGAGATGACGGATATGGGGCTCATGGCATATTATCTCGACATCGAAGTAAAGCAAGAAGACAAAGGAATTTTTATCACCCAAGAAGACTATGCCAAAGAAGTCCTTAAGAAGTTCAAGATGGATGGTGCAAATCCAGTTGGCACCCTGATGGAATGTGCCAACAAGTTTAGTAAGCATGAAAATGGAGAGATTATGGATCCAACTCTTTACAAAAGTTTGGTTGGAAGTCTACGTTACTTGACAAGTACAAGGCCGAATATTCTCTATGCTGTAGAAGTCATAAGTCGCTACATGGAAGCTCCAACAATAACTCACTTCAAGGCGGCAAAGAGAATCCTTTGATACATCAAAGGTACAACAAACTTTGTCTTGCACTATTACTCTTCTAACAATTATGAGATTGTTGGCTATAGTGATAGCGATTGGAGAGGAGACTTGGATGAAAGAAAGAGAACTACTAATTTTGTGTTCTTTATGGGAGATACTGCTTTCACTTGGATTTCAAGGAAGCAAGTTATCGTCACACTGTTAACTTGTGAAGCTGAGTATGTCGCTGCCACATCATGCGTTTGTCATGCAATTTGGCTAAGGAGCTTGTTGAAAGAGTTAAAACTACCACAAGAAGATCCTATGAAAATATGTGTTGACAATAAATCAACACTTGCTTTAGCAAAGAATCACGTATTTCATGAAAGAAGTAAGCACATAGACACCCGCTACCACTTCATAAGAGAGTGCATCGAGAAGAAGGAGGTGAAGTTGAAGTATGTGATGTCTCGAAATCAAGCTACCGATATTTTCACCAAGCCATTCAAGTTGGAAACTTTTGTGAATCTAAGGAGTATGCTTGGAGTCACAAATCAAGTTTAAGGGGGGATGTTAAAATATCAAACTTGATTTGGATCTAATCTTATTATTTGGTGCCTTCAATCACAAGACTCATATTTCGGGTTGTCGAGGTATCTTTAGAAACAATCATGGAGACTTTATTTTAGATTTTCTTTGAAAATCTTAACAATTATTCTTGCATTCAAACTGAGTTCAGAGCTATGATAAGAGCAATCACAATTGCCTATGAGAATAATTGCTTTAAATTTTGGACTGAAACAAATTCTCTCATGATTGTCCAACATTTATTCAACATTTCATTAGTTCACTCAAATAAATTCTCTCATGGTTGTCCAAGCTTTATTCAACATTTCATTAGTTCCTTGGCAATTAAGAAAGGCTTGAAATAACTCTTTAAAAGTTATTGCAAATATGAACTTTTTCTTTTCTATATTTATATGGTGGGGAATAGATGTGCGATTTTTTTTTACTAATATAGACTTCACAACTAATCCTCTTCAATATTTTGATTTCATCCCCTTATACATTAAAAACAGAAGAAAAAGTTATAAATTTAAAAATTACTTAAAGTAAAATTAAAAAATATATAAATTAATAGAAAAACTATGAACCCGTGGTAGACAATAATAATCAAACAATAAATTATAGATTTGAAATTTAATTCTTTTTAATTAATATTTTAAAAATAAATTTGATTTTCACAATTTTTATTTTAGATACAATGATTCCAGAAGTTTGTTGGGAGTATACAAGGGGCTGTGAATGAAGCCATGCAATCCACACAACATTCTGTGCTACTTTGATGTACAAATTGCACTAATTGTTTGTGCCCCACACCTTGCAGAACCTAAGAATCCTATTCCCCGACAGGAAATCAATTATCCCAAGGTACAACTTTATCATTGTTTTCTATTTTTTTACATAGACAAATAATAATATTCATTCAAATTTACTAAGATAATCAACAATTGTACTCGTATCAAATAGATATCTATGAAAACTATTTACAATGATAGGTAAAAATTTATAAAATAGATGCATAAAAACATAATTAACTATTAAAATAAATGGATGCATGTTTAAAGTCGAATATTTTTCTATACACGTATAATATATTTTTATATATTAAATATAGAAAAAAAAGATTATGCATTGACAATATAAAATATTTTTATACTGTCAACTTATTAGAGACGTGTATTCCGCCAAATCGGATATTTAATTTTTAAATACTGATATGAAATGACAGAAGGTTTTAACTCTATGATGATGGTGTAAATTTTAAGATCTCAATTTATGGATAATTAACTCTATAATGCACTACCTTTAATCTCTTAAATATAATATCTAAATTTTAAGATCTCAATTTATGGATAATTAGTCTCTCGCAAATATCTCCATTTTCAATTGGATATGTGAAATAAATTAAAGATTTCTAAATTCTTCACTCTTAAACCACCTTTGTTTTTAAGTTTGCCCCAACTCACCCTGTGAATCTTTATTTTCTCAAAATCACCTCACCACAAAAAAAGTTGTGAGTTTGAGTAATTTTATTGGTAATGTTTTTAGGGAGACAATTAATGATAAGCTATTTAGAACTTAATTAAACAATGTTACCCAAACTCTAATCGATAAATTTCCCCTCTCTCAATTTGATAACTTTTTTTCTATTAATTCAATTATCGGTTTTCAAGTTAAATATTGTCTCTCATTGGTACCCACCGGTAAACCTAAGAACTTGATAGGTATTGATTTGACATGATAAAATTAAAAAAAAATTGAAACAACATTAAAGAAATTATTTTCAAGATTGACTCATATTGCCATGATTTTGAAGAAATTTAAATTATAGTCCTGACACTAACTTAATGTTTCTCAAAACAGATTTTAGACTCCATAGGTTTTTCTAACTTCCATCCCCTAATTGTAATCATCACCAAATTATAATATATTACATATATTTCATCCGTCTCATACAAAATATCTTTTTTATATATTTTTTATATTTTAAATTAAAATTTCTTTTAGAATATTAATATATTATTTATTAATTTTCATTATTTTCATTAATTTTAATAATTACAAAAAATAAAGATATTATAGTAAATAATATTGATTTTATCATTAAAATTAATATATATATAATTTTTTTTAAAAAACGTGTATAACTCAAATAAGACAATTATTATAATACGAAAAAAATAATTCTTTTCTCACTTTGAAACAATAAAAAAAAAATTATTTCACAAACTTTTTTTTCACTAATAAAGTGAATCCCACTGTAACAATAAAAAAAATAAGAATGGAACAAGGGGTCTCCTTGTCGCAATCCATTCATAACACTAAATTTTGCGATAGGACTTTCATTAAGCAAGATCGACATAGAAATATTAAAAATGTATTCTTTCATCTACTCCTCCAACTTCGGCAAAAACCCATTCAAGTTATTATATGTTGAAGATGATTCCAATTCATGGATTCATATGCTCTTTAAAAATTAACTTTCAGCATAAAACATTTAGCGTTTCTCCTTTTTGCAAGATTTATAGTTTCATTAATCAATACTACACCGTCTAAAGTCACCCTCCTTAATAGAAATTGTTGAAAATGATTAAATATGCTTGAGACCCAATTAATCATATAACAAAATTTGAATTAATAAAATATTATATTTTATTATCATATTTACTATTTAGTCTAAAAGTTATATTTGACAAGTCTTTGATTAAAATTATAGACTTGTTATCTTGATAGAGATTATAATAACGAAAAATAAATCTTTTATTATTTTAATCTAAAGTGTTTTTGATCATAGAATTATTATGAATAAGACATTAATAATTCAAATAGATTGTTAGAAAATAAACACCAGAATTAAATTTCTCGGTGTAGGGAATAGTCTTAAGGTGAGAGAGAGATAATAGTAGAATAAAAATATTATATTTTCTGCTTTTTCATTTATCTGTCATTTCCTTTATAGAGTAGGGATCCACAATTACATCCATAGAAGAAAGATCTAGAGACACTTGTCCTTATCCTCTAAAATTATAATAAAATTAATAAAAAAAAATTCTAAATTATTGTTTGTTCCTATCCTTTTGCAGGACAACTGTTGACAGCTCACAGTACCAAAATCCAGCTCAATACTAGTACTATTGGATGCTTAATCAGGAATTCTTCAAGTGATAAACCCAATGGGCTTTTGTATCTTCCTTTGTGACTTACGAACATGCCCATCTTGTGTTGTTTTATTAAGCCCAGTTAGATTTTTCTGAACTATTTCCTTTGACTTTGTAACATTACCGTACCCATTGAGACAAATCTTGTCCTCAAGATTAAAGTGTGGAAATTTCGATGTCAATTCACAAGTGCTTTCCCACGTGGCCTCAGATGCTGGATGTCCTTCCCATTGGATCAAAACCTCGGTGATTTCATTGTTGATGGTGTGATGGTCCAAAACGGCGAAGGGGTTTAGTGTCGCCGGCGGAAAAACGTTTAGATCCGGTAATGGAGCGGTTTGGGTAGTAGGGGTTCCCTGACAAAGTTTGAGTAGAGAAACGTGAAATACAGGGTGGATTCGTGAAAGCCTAGGGGAGATCCAATTCATAAGCCACAAAACCAATCTTCTTGATGATCCGGAACGGCCCAAAGTAACGTTTTGCGAGTTCCTGAGAAGATCGTTGGTGGACAGAGCTTTGGCGATAAGGCTTAAGTTTTAGGAAAACCCATTGATCTACTGCAAAGGATTTGTCATTCCTATGACGATTTGCCTGTTGAACCATCCGATTTCTAGCTCTGGTAAGATTTTCCTTTAAAACTCTGAGGATTCTGGATTTGTTAGACAAAATCTCATCTAATGATTGAATGTTGGATTTTCCTGTAGGATACGGTAACAAGGATGGAGGTTTTCAACCATAAAGTGCTTCGAAAGGCGTCATGCCGATTGAAGAATGGAATGAAGTGTTGTACCAAAACTTGGCAAGGGAGAGAAAACGTGTCCACAACTTAGGTTCTTCGCTGACAAAACACCTAAGGTAAGTTTCCAAACACCTATTCAAAACTTCTGTCTGACCATCTGATTGGGGATGGTATGAGCTGCTAAAGTGTAATGTTGTGCCCAGGTGTTTGAAGAGAGAACGCCAAAACTGGCTCACGAAAATACAGTCCCGATCGCTGACAATGGTTTTGGGGGCACCATGAAGCTTGTAGATTTCAGAAATGAAAGTTGGGGCTAGGGATGCTGCTGTAAAACTTGTGGGGAGCGCTATGAAGTGAGAAAATTTGGTGAGACGATCTACGATGACCTAGATGACAGTTTTGTTGTTGGAACATGGAAGATGGATGATGAAATCCATCGAGATATCGTCCCATACTTGTTGAGGTAATGGTAAAGGTTGCAAAAGACCATATGGGGCATGAGTATTATACTTGTTGTGTTGACAAATGTGACAAGCATTAACAAACGTTTTGACATCTTTATGCATTCCAGGCCAATAAAAGGAAGCGGACAAACGAGCAAGGGTGGCTTGAATACCGGAGTGGCCACCTAGGGGAGACGCATGGAATTCCGTTAGCAGTGAGGAAATGAGCCCTGATTCTGTAGGTATGAATAGTCTGTCTTTGAAGTAGAGCAGATATGCCTTAATTGTGAATTTCTGTTGCATGAGTTGATCTTTCGATGCTTTTTTTAACAGCTTCTGACCTGCAGGGTTAGTCAAGATTTTTTTTTTGCAATTTGGAAATAACAAGGGAGCAGGGGGAACTAATCAGGGCACAAATTTCTGCAACTGGTGGCTCATTTACTCGCGATAATGCATCTGCGACAACATTCTTTTTACCATGTTTGTAATGGATCTCATAGTTATAGCAAACTAATTTAGTCAACCATTTTTGTTATTCGGGTGTTTGGATGGTTTGGGTCATGAGGTTTTTGAGGCTTTTGTGGTCAGTGTAAATTTTGAAGGTGGATCCTAATAGGTATTGTCTCCATTTTTTTATTGCTTCAGTTAAAGCATAGAGCTCACGCACGTATGTGGAGGACGAACTCAGTCTGGGGCACAACTTTTTGCTAAAGAAAGCTAAGGGTCGGGAGTTCTGAGATAACACAACGCCTATGGCAGTGTTTGAAGCATATGTGGTTACTTCAAAATGCTGCTCGAAATCTGGAAGGGTAAGTGCTGGTAGGTTTGCCATTGCTTGTTTTAATTTCTCGAAAGTTGTGGCTGCGGTGTCTGTCCATACGAAAGTGTTAGCTTTGAGTAAATCCGTAAGAGGGCTAGCTATCGCGGCGTTATTTAGGACAAAGCGACTGTAGAATCCAGTTAGACCCAGGAATGCGCGAAGGGCTGTGATATTTTTAGGTGTTGGCCAGGTAGTCATGACTTGGATTTTAGTTGGGTCAGCTTGTACACTACTGTTTGTGATGGTATGCCCAAAGTAGTCAATAGAGTGCACACCAAATTGGCATTTTGCTAGTTTGGCAAAAAAATTATGGGTAGATAGGATGGACAGAACTTGGTGTAGGTGAGTTTCCCATGAGGGACTGTATACAAGGATGTCATCAAAGAAAGCAAGCGCAAATTTGCGCAAGAATGGTCGAAGAAGGTCATTCATGGCAGCTTGGAAAGTAGAAGGGGCGTTAGAAAGACCAAAGGGCATAACGAGGAACTCGTAATGCCCATCAAAAATGCGATATCCTGTTTTATGAATGTCTTCTGGAACCAATCTGATTTGGTGATATCCCGAACGGAGGTCTATTTTTGAGAAGAATATCGCACCATGCAACTCATCTAAGAGTTCGTCAATAGTGGGAATGGGGAATCGGTCTTTGATGGTGATGGTGTTTAAGGCTCTATAATCGACACAAAAACGCCAAGTTCCTTCCTTTTTCTTGACCAATAGTACCGGGGACGAGTAAGGGCTAGTGCTTGGTTGGATGATACCATCTTGAAGCATTTCTGAAATGAGTTTTGTCATAGCGTCTTTTTGATAATGGGGGTATCAATATGGTTTGATGTTGATGGGTTGGGTGTTGGGGTTTAGATGTATGTGGTGATCATGTGGTCTCGTTGGGGGAAGAGTTTTTGGTTTGTTAAAAATGTGGGAAAATTGATGGAGTAGTTGTTGTATATCTGGGTGACAGTTGAGGATAAAGTTGTCCCGGTCTGTTGAATCATTTTGTGCATGACTTATGGTAGATTGAGTGAGGGGTATCATGGTAACCGAGTGGAATATGGCCACTGAGTGTGTGTGTGTGTATCATTTTTCTAAGTTGGTGGATGGATGCGGGAGTGGCAAGTTGTGGTTTGGTGCCGGTGATTGTAAGTTGTGTATTTTGGTGGTGGAATTGCACTGAGGGGACGGAGAAATCAGAGATAAAAGGTCCTAGTGTTTACAGCCATTGGACTCCTAGGACTAGGTCTGTCCCTTGAATTGGTAGTACATAGAGAGGGATTGTGAAAAGGTGGTTTTGAATCATTAATGGTGTATCCATACATATGCCGGAACAATGCAAGTATTCACCATTTCCAACCATGACAGGGAAAGATGGGAAATTGTGAATGGGTAGGTGTAGGAATGTTGCAATTCTAGGTTGTATAATGTTATGGGAGCTTCCTGAGTCAACTAGGACAATGAGATTGTGGCCATAAATGGAGGTAGTGAAGCGAAGGGTGCGTGGAGATGGTTGGCCGGTGGCTGCCTATAATGAAAGTTGAATGGAATCTGGGGCTGTTTCAAATTCGGTTTCCGTAGGGGATGCAGGTGAATCATGGGTTTCAACAGGGGTGGAAGTGGGGTCAGTTGTGTCGATTAGGGTTAAATGTTCTTCATCTGTGAGTAAAAGCAAGAAGGGTTTTGTTTTGCAGCGGTGACCGGGATGGAAACGTTCATCGCAATTGAAACAAAGGCCTTGGGTTTTTCGTTGTTGCATTTCCGTTGGGTTTAGACGGCATATTGGAATATGTTATTGTGGGTATGGTGGTTTTGGTAAAGTAGGAGTGAAAGGAGTGGGTAACAGTGGTGGTTTAGAAAACTTAGAGGCGTTAGTTTGGTAAGGTCGGGAAGCAAGTGTTTTTGATTCAATTAGTTTCGCCAAGCCAATAGCTTGCGATATGCTGGTGGGTTGGTGGATAGCTAACTCATTTTGAATATGATTTTTCAAAACAGAAACGAAACAATCAATTATAGCGGTAGGTGAAAGACCGTTTACCCTGTTGCAGAGGCGTTCAAATTCTCTTTGATAATCTGTCATTGTTGTTGTTTGTTTGAGTTTAAACAATGCTTGTTGATGGTTGTCATAAGCAGAGGGACCAAAACGGACCTCCAAAACCTTAATGAAAGCATCCCATATCGACAATAGAAGTTTGTGAAACATCCATTGATACCATCCAAGGGCATCACCTTGCATATAACCTGCTACATGAGCCAAGCGTTGGTGGTTGGGAATGGAGTAGTGGGTGAAAAACTGGTCAGCTTGAAAAATCCAATCAAGTGGGTTATTTCCATCAAATGGTGACAGACGTAATTTTGGGGGTTTGATTGTAGGTTCTTGGTTATTGTTTGAGCCACTATTGGAATTTCGGTTGTTACTAGGGATAGGGGTAGATATTTGTGAGGGAAGGGTTTGAATTAAGGTGAGATAACCTTCATGGCGGCAGTGGCGGAGCCAGATAAAAAAATTTGGGATGGCCGCTAACGTAAAATAAAGATTATAAATAAAATGTAAATAGTATTTTAAATAAAACATTAAAGTTAAAATAAATACAAAGTTAATTACTAAAAATTTAAATTACATGACTTAAAACTACCTTAAAGTAATGCTTTACGTGTTTCGAGTGACTTGAAATCGTCAATAATTGACTCCGAACTAATGCTTGCACTAATCTCCCTTTCAATATATACTGTCATGCTATCTCCAATAAACCCATCATCCATCTTGTTTCTCAACTTAGTCTTAATAATTTTCATTGCTGAAAAAGACCTCTCAGTTGTGGCCGTAGAAACGGGAAGAGTCATTATAAGATGAAGTAGTCTATCAATTAAGAAGTAAGTTTCAGCCTGTCCAGATGCAACCAAACATGAACATAGTTCTTGAATAGTTGATAAATTATTCAAGTTTGATGCTTGACGAGCAACAAATAGAAAATGTTGGAGTTGAAATTGCAAATTATTCTTCTCTTGATCACTAAAATTCATAGGATAATATTTTTCAACTAAAGAACAAATAATATCAATGCTAAAAGCTTTATATCCATCCTTAGGAGATAAAGAACAAGAAAGAGTTAACAAATCCATTGCCTGCTGTCGCATCTCGAAAAATACGATTCCTCGCGATGGTCGCGGAAAAAATTACGTTCGAACAGAGTCGCCACCGAACTTTATTTATCCCAATGAAGGGATAGGGAAATATCGATAAAACCTTAAGAAAATGGAATAATGGTCGTCGCAACCATATTCGGGTTCGGGAGTGGATTATGTAAGGGGAAGGTGTTAGCACCCCTTACGTCCGTTGTACTCAACGGGAACCTTTTAGTTCTAATGTGCATTTTGAGTGTTAATTTATGTTTGTTTGTTATCTTTTGGTTATAAAATTATTAAAAATAGAAATGGATGAGAACCTCAGAAAGGGAAAGGGGAGGTTTTTTATTAGTGTGCTCGCGAAGATACAGTAATCTCCTACCTACGTATCCTTAAATAAGGAAGTCCGAGCATTCGTAGTTCAGGGAACTACGGTTGGTTGGTGTCTTTTACCGAACAACTGTTTAGATCGCGTTCTAAAGGCTAAACGCTGGCTTGTCTACTCTCGGCGGAGGCTTAAGCACTAGTTTGTTGTGCACATTAGAAAGGATTAAACAGTGTTCTTTCTGAAAAGAGTTTTGATCACACGAGGGTGACAAGTTGGATTAATATGTTGGATGTTTTGTTTGATTGAGATGTTTTTGGTTGGATGACGATTACTCGGATAGTTGAGTAAGACAACTCGTATCCTAACAGTCGGGAAAGGGAATAGAAGACTCTAGACCACCCTCTTTTTCATCCTTAATTATAAAAAGGATTTGATAATAATTAAGGTGTTTTGAATGGATGACAAATACTCGGATAATCGAGTAAGACAACTCGTATCCTAATAATCGGGAAAAGGAATAGAAGACTCTATACCGTTTTCTGTTTCATATGAGTATTTATGAAAATAAGGTTGTATATGGTTGATGTATTTTAGAATGAATGACAAGTACTCGAATGGCTGAGTAAGACAACTCATATCCAAGCATTTGAGAAGAGGAATTGAAGACTCAAAACCATCTCCCTTTTCATATAGTTCATTATAAAATGATTTGATTAATCTATTAATTTACAGAAAAATGACAATTGTTCGACTGACCGAGTAAGAGAACTCGTATTCAAACAATTGGGTAGAGAGGTTGAAAACTCAAAGTCATCTCCCTTTTCATTTAACTTATCAAGAAAATAATTTGATTTTAATAGGGGTTTAGAAGTTTGTAAAGGAACGACAATTATTTGACTAACCAAGTAAGAGAACTTGTATTCAAATAGTCGAGGAGAAAAATTGAAGACTCAAAGTCATCTCCCTTTTCATTTCTTATCATAAAAGGATTTGATTTGTTTGTGCTTAAGTGAATTAGAAACGACGATTATTCGACTAACCGAGTAAAAGAATTCGTATTCAAATAATCGAGGAAAGGAGTTGAAAACTCAAAACCATCTCCTTTTTCATTTCTAAATGGGATAGTATTTAATTGTGATTAGATGTTTATTTAATTTTGAATGAAAATACTCGACGTTGGATCGAGGTTTTAAATTTGTGTTTTGTGAATGAAATGAATTTATTTAGTGTATTGTTCTTCTACTTGATTAAATAAAATCGAATAGGTCTCATTGAAAGAAAGCCCAAGAGTAAGCTATGTGAGGTTGATGGCGATGCTTTAAAAGCCATCGACTTACAAGGGTGTTTGAAAATGGACTCGATATTAAATCGAGAATTGTATGATTTATTTATGGTTTGAGATCGTTTTGAAATGATGATGAATTGATTTGGATTTCGTGGTTTAAAGTGATTTTGTGATAACAAAAATTAATTGATTGAAATTCAGTTAATTTGTCTAATTAAGGTAATTAAAAGTAATTATCCAAATCATTAGATTAAATATTGAAATAATCTAATGACTAAGTTAATTAAAATTAATTAACGGAATTATCCAATTTAATTAAAATTTTAATTATCTAATCACAATTTAATTGAATTTTTTTTAGATGTAATGAAGACCCAATCACAATCTAAACAAATTATGGCACTGTTATTAACCATGGCAACAAAGAATACCTAAATCTTCTTTTTCCTATTCACGTGAGATTGATACACATGAGCAGGTAATGTTTCTTCCACTTCATGCTCTATGATTAACGAAACCAATTAATTATTCAAGATATCACTCATTTCCAAACTTCAAACTATAGCTTGAAACCAAACTTTACTTTTCATACTAAAAGCACACATCACATTTTGAGAGAGAATATGGGCCTTTGCACGAGGCGCCACAGCAAACTTGTTAGTAATAAGGAGTTAATCAAAAGACATTAAAATAAGAATCAACAAGCATAATATTCTAATTGAATAGTCATGAGCTATGAACATAAGCGCCTCCTTGTAAACCTTTTTGGAAAGAAAAAAAAACATCATCTCCATACCGGTATTAATATTTGAAATGAAATATCCGCAACCGTAAAAGATGCAGAAGAGGTGTTTTTGTATATATTTAGGTGACAGATTATTAACCACAAAATACATATAATATGATCATATCGAAATGCAGCAAAGTAAATCAACCATTAAACCGAATCAAGATATGGAATTTAAAAAAAAGAGAATCCAACCGTATATAGGGCATCGACTTGCGCTTTTCAACGACCCCAAATCGCGCTTGAAATTTGGCTTCGTGCTCAACTCCGCTCCAGCGCTAATATGAATCACGAATCTCGTCGGTGTGGTTGCCGATTCGTGTCGCCCGCGTTATGCAACCTGCATAAAAATAGACAAATCTGACATAAAGCAGCACGAACTTCACATGCCTGAAAGCGGAAAACAGAGTTTGGATCGGAAATGAGAATTCGGCTATTAGTTGTTGATACGACAGCGACGGAAAATACACGATCGAGGAGGTTGTTGCGTTTAGAGATGATGTTGCTGTTAGTGTTTTTCGTTGAAGGACGAGTCACCGGAGACGGGAATAGCAAGGCGGTTGTGATGGTGTGGTCGTTGTCGGAGTACGGTTGGAGCGATGGATTCACGGCGTGGTGGTGTTCGATTGAAGGAGGAAATGGAAGGAGAATAGCCGGCGGTTGTTTCGGTGGTGAACGGTGTGCGATTGGCGAAGAAGAAAAGAATCCGGCGGAGGGAGTTATGGAGGTCGGACGACATAAACCAAAATGGAGGGGATATTTAGTTACTGTTGATGGTTTGAGTGGGTCACGGCGGTGAGCGGCGGTGATTGTTTTTAGGAGGCAGAGGAAACGATTTTCGGCTGAATTTAGAGAGGAAGATGGAGGTGGTTTTGGTGTGTAGTGAGGAAGAAGAATGTGAGGTGAGTGAGAGAGATCTCCAGAGAGGATTTTCTTTCTTTGTGAGACGCGTGTGTGTGAATTTAAGCAGAGAGAGACGTTGGTGGTCTCCTCTCCCTTTACCCTTTTTTATTATTTTTCTTTTTATATCCGTTGGATGAGAGAGAGACCCTTTTTATTATTTTTCTTTATAATTATTATTCAATTAATTTCTACCTTTTGATTGGATGAAAAAGGAAAAACATGGATTGCTTAACATGGACCATTGATTAATTCGAATTGATGGTCCGGATCGAATCAAAGAAGCACACACTATTTAAATAAATTAAAATGCCTATAATATTGCTTTTAGATGACTTAATCAATTTCAATCAAATAAAATTCACAATTTTTAAAATAATCATGATAAAATTAAAATGATAACATGGGAAATTCTATTTATTTAATCTGACTATTTTGACGAAAGAACAAAATTAAAACGACTAAAAATGAATAAAAGTCGGGCAAAAATTTACTCAAAAAATTAAATCGGATACATTAAAATGATCAGTGCAAAATATACTTAGTGAAAAAATACAGCGTTTCTTTAAATTCTGAAATAAGTTTGCACCGGTTAAAAGGCTCAGACGGGTCAAAACACAACTGAAACAACTGCTGAAAAATACAACGAGCACACCAGGTTAAACTACATGAACCGTAGATTAATAATACTGGCGTCTGCAATTTTAATTTCGAAACTTTCTATCCGCTGATTTTGTCCGTACTTGAGGAAAGATTCAACCGATTTGTCTGTATTTTCAATAAATTTATCCTGACTGATATTTCAGGTATTATTAATGATAAAATGCATGTTATGCTGTACATATGATGTAAACTGAAAATTAAATTGAATTTATGAAAATTTAAAATGTCCGGACAAAATTGGGGTATGACACCTGCTCACTGAATCTACTATTCAACTCTTGTAACTGTTTGTCAATGGTAGTGAAAAAGATTTCAACTTTAAAGTAATGTTGAATTGTGACTTGATTCTCTTCAAGACGGGAGCGTCCAAATCTTGTTGTTGAATGAACATCATTAAGATCAGGAATCTCAATACCATGTTTTTCACAAAAAGATACCACTTTAGTAAACAATATATCCCAACCATTTTCTCTCAAACCTTGAATAAGATGTTTTGTTGAACGAACCAAGTTCATAGCATTAACTACATCTTGATTTTTTTTTGTAAGGCTTGACAAAGCATATCTGTTATTCACATGATTTCTTTCATCAAGTGCAAAATAAATATAAAATCAAATGCCTTCAAGTAATTGTAACAACTATCTGCATCCCCACGTGTAGCATAACTCCCTCTATCTGTTGCAATTTTTTTAAAAACTAAACAAGTTGCTTCATACATGTTTATCAAGCTAGAAATTGAATCGTAATATGATCCCCAACGAGTATCTCCAGCTCGTTTCAATGTACCAACTTGATTTGCACCTTTACCAGTTACAATCTCATCAATCTCTAACAAATAAGCAATTTCTTCTAATTGGGCAGCTTGTAACTCATCATGACGCTTTGTAGAAGAACAAACAACATTCACAACAAAGATCAACTTCTCAAAAAATTTATGAACAGGTTTGATTTCTCTTGATGATGTAACTAATGCAAGTTGCAATCGATGAGCAAAATAATGAACATAGTATGCATAAGAACAATCCTTCATAAAGAGGGCTTGTAAACCATTCCATTATCCTCTCATATTGCTAGCACCATCATACCCTTGGCCACGAATATTAGAAATATCAAGGTTATATCGAGAAAGTATATCACATATTGCTTCCTTAAGAGTTAAAGATGTGGTGTCTTTAACATGTGCCACATCAAAAAATCTCTCTTGTATTAAACCAACTTTATCAACAAATCTTAATACAAGAGCCATTTGTTCCTTTTTTGACTCATCACGAGCTTCATCAACAACGATACAAAATTTGGAATCACCAATTTCCTCACGAATACTCTTTTTCACCCTACTAGAAAGAATTTGCAAGAGCTCTTTTTGAATTTGATGTGAAGTATACTTGCAATTTTGTGGAGCATTTTCCAACATAACTTTTGCAACTTCATCATTGTAGGATGCTAAAAGTTTCAATAACTCAAGAAAGTTACCTTGATTTCTTGATTTGCTACTTTCGTCGTGACCCCTAAAAGCACAAGCTTGTAGTGTTAACCAACGAACAGTGTCAATTGAAGTCTTGAGTCGTAACCGATTATTCATTCTTTGACTTGAACTTTGCACTTGAATAACATTTCTAATATGACCTTCTTGATTCAACAAGTCTTGACAAACTTTCATTGCATTGTTGGTGTGGTGAGCAAGGATCCTTCCCTATGTGTTTAAGAAAGGAATAATGTTTTCCATTCCTAACTTTCTTCCAATTTCTAAAACCCATAGAAATAAAGACAAGTGATCCGGGACGTCCACTTAATTTTTTGCTAAAAAGGTAACATGGTAAGCAATATGCGGCATCTTCAGATGGTGAATATTCTAACCATGATGGAAATATGCTAAACCAAGTATGTTGAAACCTTCTCGGATGATCCTCGTTACTGGACAAAGGATAGTTTTCTAAATGAATTTGATATGGACCCCATTTTAGATAAGCTCTTTGTATTGCATCCACTTGATTTGGTGGATATTGCCAAATCGGAGGACGCTTTCCAGGATCACGTTCCATAGAATTTTCAAAACCATGATGCTCTTCAATTGTTGGATTCTTAAGAACTGTTTCAGATTCGGATGTCGGGATTATAATTTCTTCATCTCTCTCTTCTCTTTCAATTTCACATGCTTTCCTTTTGAAAAAAGAATCAATTTTCCTATTATTCATCTTTACTCTTCCTATAATATCATATCAGATTCAAAAATCAATTTAGAGAACATAAAAATTAAAAGAGGAAAAAGTTAATAAACTTAATTAATCAACTTTAATCCGTTTTCATATATTGGTAACTTCACTATTAGAAATTAGCAGCAACAATGATTAAATAAACCTTATTACAGTGTATAACTATATTTATAAATTACAGTGTTATGAATTGGCTTAATAAACCTCATATAGATTATTTTAACACATCAAGAAAGAAGAACCCTAAAAATCTCAAAAACACAAATCAAGCAATCACTTTAATTTGTTACTTTTTATAAAAGAAGAATGAATAAAGTTTTTTACCTGTTAGATGCCGATCACTTTAATTTGTTCCGATTCCGGTGTCGGTAGCAAACCCATATGAGAAAGAAAGGAAAGGTAAGAGTTTTTTTACCTTATCTCTATTTTAACCTAACTTTGAATGAAAAATAAAAAATAAAAAATAATTTTAATTTAAAATAAGGATGTTTTAGTAATTTAATATATATGAATTAAAAAAAAAAGTTGAGGGGTGGTCGTGGTCTTCCCACGTCCCCCCTCAGTTCCGCCACTGCATGGCGGTGGTCTTGTTGTTCACGAAAAGATGTAAAAGATGCTGCTAAATTGTTGACAAATTCCTGCAATTGCTGCAGTGATGGTGGTTCGGGTGGTTGTTGTCGGGGAGGCATGATGTAAGCAAATGAGAGCACCAAATTGTTAGAAAATAAGCACCAGAATTAAATTTCCCTGTGTAGGGAAAAGTCTTAAGGTGAGAGAGAGATAATAGTAGAATAAGAATATTATATTTTCTGCTTTTTCATTCATCCGTCATTCCCTTTATAGAGTAGGGATCCACAATTACATCCATAGAAGAAAGATCTAGAGACACTTGTCCTTATCCTCTAAAATTATAATAAAATTAATAAAAGAAAATTCTAAATTATTGTTTGTTCCTATCCTTTTGCAAGACAACGGTTGACAACTCACAGTACCAAAATCCAGCTCAATACTAGTACTATTGGATGCTTAATCAGGAATTCTTCAAGTGATAAACCTAATGGGCTTTTGTATCTTCCTTTGTGACTTACGAACAAGCCCATCTTATGTTGTTTTATTAAGCCCAATTAGATTTTTCTGAACTATTTCCTTTGACTTTGTAACATAGATCAATATATATGCGATGCTCTTTATTGAATAAAGATTAATAACTTTCATTTATTAATTTGTATATATAGATGATACATACGTTATGATCAAGATTAATAACTCAATTGAATTTTTTTAATGATTAATATTACCAAGTTATAATATTAATCAAGAAGAAATACAATAATTTTTTAGACCTGAGATTACATAATTAACAAGTTATTTATTGTATTTTGATTCTAGACACCTAATACACTAAAATGCTAGTTAAAAAGATATTGGATAGGATTAAATACTGATATAATTAATGAATAATCAAGATGAGATCCGTTAACTCTTGATAATGTGTTTGAGCTCTATAATTAAAATCTTAACCAGAAAAAATCAATCAAAAAAGAAATGAGTTTCTTAAGTTATATATATATATATATATATATATATATATATATATATATATATATATATATATATAAACTAGAGTTTGACAACAATACTATACATTAGAAAAATATTCTACTATTCTTCTAGTGGTTCTGGAAAGAAAATAAATATTTCGTATCATCGAGATGTAATGAGTGTTGTTAGACGTCTATCTTAATTAATACATTTGATTATTATATTATCGAATTAGTAATAAACCTACGATGTCACATATAAGTGTTCCGATTTTTACTAAAAAATTATTTTATTATCTAATAATTAAATTAAAGAACTTAATTAATAAAATAAAATATTCTAAGTGGAATATTATTGTATTTTAGTACAAAAATTTATAAATAATATATAAAATTGAGCATATTTATTTTGAAAATAAGTAAATGATATATAAATGCAATCATGGAAATTGTACGTTTATTTTTGTGATTCTTCAATTCTTTAGAAACGGAAAGTTACAAATATAATGAGATTTGTGATTCTTCATTTTTTCAGAAAAAGAAAGGTTTCTAAACGGATTATTTAGAATTTATTCAGAGAAAAAAAAATCTTTTGTTTTATTATTCTTCCTTGATCCAAAGGTACAAGACAAAATAAATAAATTCATTGATGATATAATAATAAAAAATGAATTTAGTAATGAAAAAAATAAATTCATTGATGATGTAATAATTGATTACATTGGACTGACAATAAACTAATGACCGACCCGATTATAACGTCCCCATGTTCCACATCCCGGTGGGTTAGTTTGTCTCCGAGGTCTCCCACAATTTTCTTGAGGTGTTTGGGGTCTTTGTGTGTTGACCTGATCGTGCGATGGCTGGTTGGAAGGTCCGGCGGAAGTTCCAGTGATATTTGACAGATGTGTCATCATTTGCTCCCAATATCCGGAGGGACTCTGGCCAACGGCGCTTCGTTTCCAAAACGACTCAATGACCCAATTTGAGCAACTATATTGTCCCCAATTCACCCAACCCAATGACCTAACTACGATGACATGGGCACCGAAAAATTGTATTTCATTTCTTTGAGTCTTCAACAAAGACTTTTTCTTGTCTTGTACCTTTGCTTCATTCCAAATCATCTCTACAAATGGGAAAAAAATTGTGTTCCAGCCAATTTTATTTATAAATCTAAATTGTCTTGGTCCCCAACTTAACATTGGGCATAACAATCACATAGGACAATATATCTCTATCTCTAACCCATTAATCCTATACCTTCCACCATCCACCATTCTATTACTCTCTCTGATAATACTATTATGTTCAATTTGCTTATGGTGCTTCCATCCAATTTGAACCAATTGTTTTTTTTTTTGCCTAGAATAGGGATATCTAATATTGATTATTTTTTCAAAATAACTATTTTTTTCAAATAAAAAAAAATCAATTATTCAGAAAAATTACAAAAATAACCAGGTTTTTTAGAGGATGCGTCAGATGAATTGGCGCACCTTCAATGCACTAAGAGAAGACGCCAATAGCATTGGCGCATGCATCGGGCTCCTCATGAGGAGGCGTCAATGCTAGTGGCGCATATGTGCATTTGGTTGGTGTATGCGCCAATTCATCTGACGCATACACCCCCTGCTATTTTTTTTAATTATTAATATTTAATTTTTATTATTTAATAAATAAGAAATAGTAATGAAAAAAATAAATTCATTGATGATGTAATAATTGGTTACATTGGACTGACAATAAACTAATGACCGACCCGATTATAACGTCCCCCTGTTCCACATCCCGGTGGGTTAGTTTGTCTCCGAGGTCTCCCACGATTTTCTTGAGGTGTTTGGGGTCTTTGTGTGTTGACTTGATCGTGCGATGGCTGGTTGGAAGGTCCGACGGAAGTTCCAGCGGTATTTGACAGATGTGTCATCATTTGCTCCTAATATCCGGAGGGGCTCTGGCCAACGGCGCTTCCGTAATGGAGTTCGGTGCCCATGTCATCGTAGTTAGGTCATTGGGTTGGGTGAATTGGGGACAATATAGTTGCCCAAATTGGGTCATTGAGTCGTTTTGGAAATGAAGCAATGGTTCCTGGGGCGTACTATAGTTAAACAATGGTTGGGTGTTATGTTGATGGGATGTTTGGGTGGTCATTGGTGGGGGGCTACGATGAACTGACCCATATGAATCATCTGGGCTATAGGCAGTTGTGGTTGCGGGATTTGATTCTTGATTTTTTGTTTGGGTGGGTGGTATGAATGGATTGTGACGTTGGATGGTTGGTTGTTGGGTGGTTGGCATGAACGGGTTGCGATGTTGGATGTTTGGTTGTTGTGTGTATGTGGTTGGTTGATGTTGTGTGGTTGGTTGTTGGGTTTGGGTGGGTTCACATTGGTGTTGGGTGGTGAATTATTGTGGGGCGTACGATGACGAAGCAAGTTGGCGTGGATCCATCAAATACCGCGGCTCAGATGCAAATTGCTGAGTTGTTACCGACCTAAACCATGCCATATATTGTTGAGTCGATCTTGCACCATGGATGATTGGTTCGTTCAAGATGTGTTATCGTTGATTCCTCCATTGACGACACATCTCTTTTGCAAAGTCTCTCCAGTCAGAATAATCCCATTGTGCATCAACCCTTTTTTGATGTCAATTCCCCAAACAGGTGGGAGATTCTGGAATCTGTTGTAGCATTCCGAACTGCAGTTTGACCCGGTCACTCTGGTGCATTTCCACCGTAGTGAATCGGATAATCGGTGTCTTCGCTGTCCAAACTGCAGCATCGTCATGGTTCACATCATGATCTAGACCCAGATATGACCTCCAGACAAACTGTAAAACAATACGAACCGATTAGATGGAAAATAATTTGAGAAGTATTTTTAAATTAAAATATAGTTGGGTAGGATTATTACATCGTCATGTCCAATGTGGTCCAATAGATTGCGATAGACTACAATAGCGTATTTCAGACACATCTTGTAGTTCCTTCTATTTACTAACCACCTAAGATAAAAAAGAAGTGAAAATTATTGTTTACTATTAATTATAATATAAAATATAATTAACTAAATGGTGAATGGTAAAGTGTTAGACTTACTTGGTTGCAAACGGGATCACGAATGGGCGCTCATTTATAGGAGCGAGCGACGACATTCTTGACCAACCCCAAGCTTGAAGCAAATATGCACATGAAAAAAAAGTACATGTATTGTTTTTTGCAGTTCTACACATTGCACTATATAGATGGGCCAACACAGCTGAACTCCAACTATAAGTGTTTACCTTATTAATGTTGCGTAATAAAGGTAAATACATTATATTTACAGAATTACCTGTACTTTCTGGAAACAAAAAATTACCAAATAAAATCATAATAACACCGAGCTTTTATTATTTTCTCATACTCGGTTGAATCGTCGAACAATACTATATTGGCATAATACTGTTTAAGGTATTTTAAATTTATACCTTGCCCCCTTGCTTGACCGGATGTGTCTCCCTCAGTTTCGTCGTCTAACAAAGGGGCACCCAATAATTCATTGCAGATATTGTTGTCTTGGTTAACTCGACCATTCATTGCCTTTCCGTCTATACGGAGACCCAACAACATGTACACGTCCTCAAGTGTGACGGTACACTCACCAATCGGAAGGTGAAATGTGTGGGTCTCGGGTCTCCACCTCTCCAACAAATCCAGAATGAACTTGTAGTCCACTGAGTACGAAACAATGTTGAGTAGATTTCCAAATACACATACTCTAATATATGGTTCTATTAAATGATCTTGGGGTACATATTCATGTACACGACATCTAAACCGCTTCGGATCCTAATAACAAAAAATTAAGAAAATACCATTAGAAGAAGAAATACATAATCAACAAATACAACTCAATAAGAAGTAAGAAAAACATAGATAACAAAGGTATAAGACTAAAAATATAAAAAGTAAAAAGAGAGAGATAACATACAAATGCCAAGATATTCTCGAGTGTGCCTCTGTGTTCATCGCCCATAGTCAACAAAGACATGATTTGATTTTGCAAAGCTTGAGTGTGGTAGAGGAAACAAGTGTGGTAGAAGAATATAATTGAGTATTGATGAAGATGATTTGATATTGTTGATATGAGAGACTATTTATAGATGAATGAGTGAGTTGGTTTGCAACCTAAGATGAATGTGATTGGTTGCATGGAATGGCAAGAGAAGACACGGGAATGACAAACTTAAGAAAGCATGTGAGGAATCTCTCTTCTAGGCGCATGTGAAGAATCCACATGCAAGGGAAGAGGCGCCCTTCCTCTTGGCGCCTGCATGTGATTCTTCACACGCAAGGAAGATGTGCCCTTCCTCTTGGCGCCTTAGTGTAGGGCAATGGGAAGGGGCGCCCTTCCTAGTGGCGCCTAAGTACAATTTTTCTGAAGAGGCGCCCATCCTTTTGGCGCCCCAGTTACTTTATGGCGCCTAGGGAATGGGCGCCTAGGTGGGAATATTAGGGCTCAGTGTTCAGAGATTCCTTGATTCCCTGGCACATGTGTGTTCTTGTCACTCTTTTCTCTGCATGTTTGATTCTTTCTACTGCATGCATGGTTAAGTCTGTACAGACAATGACCAAGTTATCAATGCAATGACCAAGTTAGCAATGCAACGCTATTTATGCCGTGCAAATGAACAACTTAGCAATGCATTCAATTCCACCAAAGCTATCTACATATTTAATATTTGAACAAAATGTCTTCCACACAACATTACATGATCAGTGCCCATGTCGAAGGTGATATATTTGATCATCAGTTGTTCAGTTTTTGTTTTCGGAACACAGAAGTAACTCGGTTTACAATAAATCGACGATTAAATTTTTCGCATCTGAAACAAAGAATAGAAAAGAAATTGCAGCGCAGTAATGTGGGCCAAATCATCTATAAAAATCCGGTTTGGTTTGCAGAAAACTAGGTAAAATTTTATTAGAAGAAGATTCGAGATAATGATGATGTTCAGCATATGTTTGTCAGTCACGAACAATCCGGTTACAACGATATAGAGTTGTATATATTACCACATCAACAACAGGTGTCTCAGTACATTGATCAGTCACAAGTGTTTTGTGAGACTGATGATGAACAAGCTGAGGTGAATGTTCAAGATGACGACGAAGAAGAAGCTGAGATCATGGTTGATTCGATGGTGAATGCTGAAGAGGAAGAGGAGCCAATACCAGCAAGTCATGTATACTGTCCACCCCAACACATGACAAGGTTAAATTTGGGTTCAGATGAACCTTCAGCAGATGTATGGTACAATCCTTATGTGCAGATGCAAGGATCTTTGAAACAAGGTGACACATTTTGCACAAAAGAGGAATGTGTAAATGCAGGTAAGACGTTGCGGAATTTCATGCGGGAAATATTTCGACGCATGTGTTTTGTATTAGACATATTTCTCAGAATTTCATGCGGGAAATCAAAGATAAGACGTTGCGGAAGAAGGTTGTCAATGCAGGTTACACATTATCAGAATCTTCTTTCAAACACTACCGCGAGGAAATAAGATTGTCAAACAAAGATGCGGTACGATGGATCGATAGTATTCCATTGGAGAAGTGGACTAGGGCATACGACAACGGTCAGCGTTGGGCCCACATGACAATAAATCTTGTGGAATCAATGAACTCTGTCTTCAAAGGCATCTGTAACCTACCAATAACCGCTTTGGTGCAGGCTACATATTTCAGGCTAGGGGCGTTGTTTGAAACCAGACGCTCAAAATAGAGTTCAGTGTTGCAATCTAGATAGTTGTTCAGTGATGCTTCAATGAAATTCATCAGACATGAAACTGCCAAAGCAAACACACACATGGTTATGGTCTTCGACCAAAGTAAAGGTTGGTTTAGTGTTGCCGAGTCCATGGATCATAATGAGGGCATGCCGATGGGACAATATAGAGTCGAACTAGATAGAGGTTGGTGCGACTGCGGAAAGTTCCAAGCCTTTCGTACCCCTTGCTCCCATGTCATTGCGGCATGCTCAAAGGTTCGAAGGGATCCATCCTACTTGCTATCTGAAGTTTACAAAGTCGTCAGCCTTTCAAATGTTTATAAAATTAGTTTTTCCTTAGTGGCAAAAGAGGATTATTGGCCAGAATATCAAGGGGACATCGTCTGGCACAACGAAGTTATGCGAAGGAAGAAAAAGGGTCGCCCAAACAGCACCCGGATTCGAACCAAAATGGATACAACGTACAAAATGGTTAGACTATGTAGTTCATGCCGTCAACTAGGTCACAATTGTAATAACTGTCCTAGTGTTGGAACGAGCACAACCAGATAAATTTACATGTACCTCTATTGCAATATATGAAAAACTAAATTTATTTCATATTAGACGTCTGTGACGAAAGTACCATTACATAAACAATAACACAAATAATTATAACAAATACAATACAAGAACTATGCAATTACAACCATCAAAACAATTGTGAACATGTAATGCATCATCCTACGAGCGTCTTGGTCGGTCTTAATATCGACCCATTCGCGCACTTCTCCGTGTTTGTTGAACATGGACACAAGCCATTATATTCTTCTAATTCGTTCACCCTCTCCAATTTCTCCCTCTAACCAACTGTACAATGTCCGATTAAGACGTTCAAACATATCTGTGTTCCAAAGTCAAACCTGTATCGGAGCCGCAACGACAGAAAATATTACATCAGCATTTCGTTTCTGAATGTATGCAGACATTGTTGAAATAGAGAAAATTGAAATTGATGGTGGTTGAACTAGACAAGTTATGGTATTAGGAGATGAGTTTGAGTGAAAAATATTGAATCCAAGGTGTGGTATTTATAGAGACGGAACATCAATTGTACAAAACACATGGGCGCCTGAGGGATTAGCACCCACATGACCATGACATGCAGGCGCCAGATGAATGGGCGCCTGTCATACCCCAATTTTGTTCGGGCATATTTAAATTTTCATAGAATTAACTTCATTTTTATTTTTGCATCATATGCATAGCATGACATACATTCCATCATGAATAATACCTAAAATGTCAGTCAGAATGAATTTATTGAAAATACAGACAAATCGGTTAAATCGTTTCTCAAGAACATGCAAAATCAGCGGGTAAAAAGTTTCAAAATTAAAATCACAGACGCCAGTATTATTAACCTACGATTCACGTAGTTTAACCTGGTGTACTCGTTGTATTTTTCAGCAGCTGTTCCAGTTGCGTTTGGACCCGTCTCAGCCTTTTAATCGGTGCAAATTTATTTCAGAATTTGAAGAAACGCTGTATTTTTTTCAATAAGTATATTTTGTACTGATCATTTTAGTGCATCTGATTTAATTTTTCGAGCAATTTTTTGCCCGACTTTTATTCACTTTTGGTCGTTATATTTTTATTCCTTTGACATATTAATCATCAAAATAAAATCGGGTTTCTCACGCTTTCGTTTTAATAATTTTGAAGGATGAAATTGTTTATTGGATTTAATTTTTATTTTTATTTATCAATTATAAAAAATAAATGATAGTAATATAAGAAAAAAAAGCTTTAAAAAAGAGAGAGAAGGATAATATTTTCTTGGATCTTCAAAATCCCATAAGATCGTAACAGACAAAATAATATCCTCTCCACTCTCAACAAACTCTCACGCTCTCTCTCAATTACTCCTACGAAAAGAAAAAAGGAAAACTCTGATTCTCCCTCCACGCGTCATCCACTAAAAACTCCCTCACGTAATAACCTCACATCCTCACACTATTCCCTCACTCACAAAATCTCTTCACCCATCAACAACAACACCAAATCTTCCCAACTCACCTTCTCCTTCACCGCGCCATCACCTTCATTCTCTCCATATCCGTTGAACCAACAAAACCTTCATCTTCCCCATCCTTCATTTTCCACTCCGCCGCGACCCTCCATCTTCAACTCTCCATCACAACAGACCCAAATCCACCGTCAAAACCCATTCGCCGCCGCCATCGTCTTCTTCATCATCACCTTCAACCAACACCTCACCATCTTCATCAACCTCCACCCACGACTGTAAAACCTACTCAACATCTTCCAAAACCCATTACGAACCCAAATGCACACCCCTTATTCTCCTTCGCTCGCGAACCCTTGCCCCATCATCTCCGCCGCTAAACCCTAATCACCGCTCAAACCCCACGACAACTCTCGCCATGCCGAAAAACACACTCGTATCCTTCACAAATTCATTTTACAACCTTAGCATCGATTCCGTTTCATCAAGGCCACTGAGTTTTGCCAGACACCAACTGATATTTGTTCTGCAAATGTTGATACAACGCTTCTAAAACTCATCACTTATTGCAATTTGACTCCATTTGTGGATGCTGTTTCTGCAGGTGGTTTTATTTATTGTGGTGTTGGATTCATCATCCATTGAGTTGCAAGATTGTTATGGCTGCCGACGACATCGGTTCGAGAGTGCATCATAAACTTGTCAAAACTCTCGACACTAGCGAACAAGTCAAGTTACTGCTAAGTTCAAATCGAGTTTCAAGACGGTTACGCCGAGTCGGTTACGCCGTATTGTTGTTGCGTCTTTGATTTCCTATACACAGGTATACCAAACAAGCATAACATCAAACCTGTCATGAATATTAACAATACAACGACATTGCAACAACTATTTTCTTGTCATAATTGTTGATGGTTGTTTTAGTGTATGAGTTTGTATGATTTTGTTCATATCCGACGATGTTGTTGATTGTTTCATTCTCTGTTACATTGCGATTTTTATTTGGCATGTGAACCTTGTGGTGTTCTGCATTTGGGAATATTTGTGTGTGACTACTGTTAGTCTTTGATCATACTTTATTTGGTTTTGGATTGTGATGTACATTGCAATTTAAATCACACATATTATACTTTTTCTACCCTAAACCGAACGCATCACATGAGGTTTTCTTGTCTACCATAGAAAATGTTACAGGTTACATATTACTTTGTAAGATACAGTGTAGTAATGGCTTGAAATGCATGTTAATTTTGAAACGTATGTCATTCCTATGGCTAAAAGTGATCACCAGAAACCATAAATAGTTGTGTTAGTTTTTCAATTACTAATTGTTTATGTACATTATCTTTTGATGAGATTTGGAATATGTTGAGAGCAATATTGTAAATAAATTGGGTGATACTATCGTATTTCATTACATTTTGAATTGGATTAAACCCTTGGGTTCAACGATTTCATGTTGCTACACCACCCAAATTTCAATATATCAATTGTATATTTTCACCGAGTTTCAATCTTTACATACGACATTCTAATTTCATGGTCGTCATGTACAAACCGGTTTGAGTACACCGATTCAATTTTTGTAAATCAACATTGTCACTTATTTTCATTTGTTTTCTTAAAAAATTAATTAATTGGACTTTTGTTTGATTAATTCATTTCAATTAATTAATCTTAATTAACTTAATTATTTGAGATAATTAAATAATTTTGATAATTAATCTTAATTAATTCAATTAATCAACTTAACCAAATTCTAATGAGTTAATAATTAAAGGATTTTCTTTTCCACCATGTTTTCATAATAGACAAATTCAATTTCAATTCATCATCGACCCAAACCAATTTCAAAAAGCACAAACCACAATTCTCGATCCAAATATCGAGCCCATTTTCAAAAACACCTTTGTAAGTCGATCGCTTTTATGCATCGCCATCAACCTCACGTAGCTTACTCTTGGGCTTTCTTACAATGAGACCTATTTGGTTATTGATTAATCGAGTAGATGAATAATACACTAAATAAAATTCATTTCATTCATAAACACGAATTCAAACCATTCTTTAAACCATTTAACTTCTAAAGAATTTTCTCTTTCAAACATAAATTTTAGGATGAAAAATATATAGGAAGCGTTCGCTTCACTATTTTCTCAAGCACTTGAATAATTGGCGTACGCCATATTGCTCGAGTTCTTGTCACCCGATTAAAACTTCAAATCATACTATTTTTTAATCGTTTCTACAAATTCCAAATCCTTTTAATTCCATATTTCAGATGATAAGAGGATAGGAGGCGTACGCCTCGCTATCTTTCGATCATTCGAATAATTGGCGTACACCACATTGCTCGAATTTTCGTCATCAAAAACACAATCGAATAAACTCAAATCAACTCTTAGATCGAACACAAATTCACAAAATAAACTTTAACTTAAACTTCAATAGATAATGGGAGGCGTTCGCCTCACCATTCCTTGATTATTTTTGAATAATTGGCGTACGCCACATTGCTTAAATCATCGACTTTCTAAACATACCAAATCCAAACCTACCAATTCAAAATTCAAACTATTTTCGCAAATCAAATACAATATCTAAAAACATATCTTTTTACAAATCAAACCTCGGATGATAAAAGGTGGGAGGCGTTCGCCTCGCCATCTCTTGATTATTTGAATAATTGGCGTACGCCACATTGCTCAAATCATCGACTTCTGATTAATACATTTTAAATAAACTTGGATAAAGGAATAAGTGGCGTACGCCTCATTATTCTTTGAATAAGCAAGTAGGAGGCGTACGCCTCACTACCGTGCATATTCAACATCCGCAAACAAACTTTCAAAAATAATTCGAACGAAAAAGGGGTAGAAGGTGTTCGCCTTATTATTCCTCGAAAGAATTGAACGATTGATGTACACCACATTGCTCAATCTTTCGTCGTTCTTCAAAAAACATATCAAACACATTAAACCTAACTTCTCACCCCCGAGCGATCGAAACCAGTCAAACAAAACATCAAACACTTCAATTCAACTTGTCACCCCCGCGTGACTAAAACTCCTTCAAAAAGAACACTGTCAATCCTTTCTAATGCGCCCAACAAACCAGTGCTAGAGCCTCCACCGAGAGTAGACAAGCCATCGTTTAGCCGTTAGAACGCCAACCTACACAGTCGTTCATCAAAACAAACCCACCAAATATTCGTAGTAGCCCGAACTACGAATGCTCTGATTTCCTTATTGCACCATAAGGATACGTAGGCAGGAGATTGCTGTATCTTCGCGAGCACACTAATAAAAAACCTCCCATTTCCCCCTCCTGAGGTCTTCATCCATATCTATCATCAATTCTAATCACTCGAAGCAAGCAAATAACATTCAATTAACAGTCAAATAGAAAAATCAGACTAAAAGGTTCCCGTTGAGTACAACGGACGTGAGGGGTGCTAATACCTTCCCCTTGCGTAATCGACTCCCGAACCCGAATATGGTTGCGACGACCATTATTCTGTTTTTCCTAAAGGTTTTCTCGATATTTACCTATTCCTTCATTGGAATACATAAAGTTCGGTGGCGACTCTGTTTCGAACATAATTTTCCACGTTCCATCGCGAGGGATCGCATTATCATTTTCGAGGTGCGACAGACTGGCGACTCTGTTGGGGATCCTGCTCCAAGCAAGAGAGAGTCTAGCCTAACTTAGTCTGATTTTGCTAGGACTGTTAGAAGATGTTCTTATCTTCCATGCTTGTTTCTCTGTGTTTTATTATGTTGCTTGTATGTAATGTGTTTTAATACTTTGATATGGGACTTGGTGTATGCTGTGAGATAAGCTCCATACCCGAGCTTCGAGAAAAACTTAGAACCTGGAGTTGTGTAGTATTGAACCGAGGGGTGTACACCTCATTGGGACAATACGAAGACTCCACCTGGAGTAGATCTGTTTGGAGTTTCCATTATAATATGGCTAGCCCATCATTGTGGGGGAGGTTCTAAACACGATTCGTGACTCTAGGGACCTCGTCTTAAACCCAAGTTTGGTTTTCATGATTGGTGATTATGTAGTATTGAAACGAAGGGTCTACACCCTGTTCGAACAATACGAGAATCCCACTTAGATTAGATCATTTCAGAACTCCCATCACAATATGGCGAGCCCACCATTGCGAGGAAGTTTTGAACCTGATCCGTGAGTCTAAGTTCCTTCCTCGTAAACATAACTTTAGAACCCACCTTTGGGGAATTTCTTGTGATTAGAGTAACCTCTGCTTATTCCTTTTATCCTGACGTACCCAACGTATGAATGATCTTGAGTATTTGTATTCCTTTGCGAAAAACATGGCAGAACTTCATGCATTCTCATATCATCAACATGCATTGCATATCATTATCCAGAAACAAAAACTTACACCATACTCTACCCTTTGTCCAGTAACGCTGACTACTCGACACCAGTACGAGACACGCCGCAAATACAAGATGACACTTGAACAGCTTGAAGCAAATCAAGTTTCAATGAGGACCGACATTGACTCCATGCAGACAAAGATGGATCGCTTGCTGGAAACCATGTTACTCTTGGCCTAGAAGGAAAAAGATGCTGAGACCAGTGCTGAAGCCAGGAAAGTTGCTGCCCAGTTTGGATCGCCATCACTTAGCACCCCTGGAGTAACTGAACTTGATGGTAACCCCTCCCAGCCTAGAGGAGGACCGATCCCTATTCCGACCCCCATGGTCAACATGAACCCCCATGAGCATTCTGCTACATCTGCTCGACATGGATCCATGATGGGTGATGAGGATCCATATGACGCCTTCTTCATGCCACAACCCGCCAAACCTGTTGTTGGAAGTCTCCCAGACCCAGCTGTTGATAGACTCCATGCTTTGGAGGAAAAGTTTAAGTCCTTGGAGGTTCACACTACTCCCGGTTTGGACGTTATTGATATGTGCCTGGTGCCAGGACTCGTGATTCCCTAAAAATTCAAAGTCCCGGACTTTGACAAGTACAAAGGAATCAGCTGCCCGAGGACTCACCTCAGAGCCTACTGTCGCAAGATGGCTGCCCACATCAGTAATGATCAACTCTTGATTCATTACTTCCAAGATAGCCTCAGTGGGGCATCCTTGGAATGATACATGCAACTAGAGAGAGGTCAGGTCCAATCATGGAGAGACCTTGCCGAAGCCTTCCTTAGGCATTATCAGTATAACACTGATCTAGCACCCAATCGCACCCAGCTGCAAGACATGACTCAACGCAACAATGAGTCATTCAAGGAATACGCCCAACGGTGGAGAGAGCTTGCAGCTCGTGTCCAACCCCCTCTCCTTGACAAAGAGCTAATTGACATGTTTATGGGAACTCTACATACCCAATACATGGAGAAAATGGTAGGATCCAGCTTCCCAACTTTTGCTGAGGTGGTCTCTGTGGGAGAACGGATCGAGAGCCAGATCAAGAAGGGAAAGCTACCTTGTGCTGCTAATGCTTCAAGTGGGATGAAGAAACCTTATCCTAATCTCCCAAAGAAGCCGGAAGGTCAGACCAATGCCATAATGAGAGGAGGAGGATATAGGGCACCTCCATATGCTCCTACGCCTTATCATCAAGTTGCCGTTGTCATCCCGACACCATATCAACCACCCTATCAACAACCATATCAACAACAATATCAACAGCTACATCAACAACCGGCTTACCAACAACAACATCAGAATCAACAGCAATGTGCTCCACAACAACGTCCACCTAACCAGCAGAGGGCAAGGAGGCCAGAAAGACATTTCGATCCTTTGCCAGTACCATATAGCAAGATCCTTCCCTATCTGCTAAAGGATGAATCAATTGTTTTGAAGGAGATAACACCTGCAACTCCACCATATCCTCTAGGCTACGACGCCAATGCTCACTGTGAGTATCACATGGGTGCTCTAGGGCACACAATAGAGAACTGTAAGGCTTTCAAGCACAAGGTCCAGGACCTGATTGATAGTAAGGCAATTACTTTCACGCCAGTTAGGCCAAACGTTGCAACAAACCCCATGCCGGCGCATGCAGAGTCGAGTGAAGCTCGGAGATAAAGCTTCTCACCGGCCTGAACAAGCAGAGCAATTCCGCCAGAGAATCAAGAAATGAAGGCCTGTTTCTTTGAATGAAGGCGATCATTATGCCATTCTTACCATTTCTCACTTTTGTATTTTGTTCTTGATTGTTTAAGTACTGTATGCTTTAAACATTGTTATTTGTATTTGGTTTTGTTAATGGGATGATTATACATGCTTTGAATCAATCTTTCATATTCACTCATCTATCACATTTGCAAAAGCACAAACACATACTTTTCCACTTCACCTTCTTTATCACACTACTATTAGTAAATGTTGGAAGGAGGATGACGAAAACAAAATACTCATAATTGTTGATTGTATGCTTTCGGATAAAACCTTGTTGATGATGTACATGCATTGTTTCAAAATCCCAAACACCGGAGAGATAAGGAGTTAATCCCTAGTCAACCAATTCGAGCCTAGAAGTAGGAGTTTCTTTCGGATCTAAAAAAACCCTTACGCTTAACCTGGGGGCAGGGTAGTGTTCAGTTGATTTGATTACACATTCAAATTACAAGATGAAATATCCCATATGAGGATCAACCATATGACATTCTTCACACACATCCTGAAGTGTCGAAGGAACCATACAAATCAGAATTTATGTCGGTTGTTCTTCAGTGACCAATGACTTGGCAGTCACAATTCAAAAAAAAAGTCAAAGAAAAAGCCCGCTAAGTCCAACACCCTGAAAGGAGACTTAGGCAAAAATAGGGGCAATCCCGATGGATTAAAGCTGCAAACAAAGCAGTCCATGCAAAAGTTAGGGATCAAAACAAAAATTGAAAGAGACAATGAAAGTCTCCAACAAAACAAAACAAGATTCAGTGACCACCATACCAAAATCAAAGGGTCACCGACATCCAAAAAACGAAATAAGGTGGCTGTCATTCCAAGGGACCTTGAATCACCATCTTCATCCTTACACCTGCAAAAGACGAATGTGTGTGAATTAACTGAACATAGGATTGGAGATCATCATGAAGAAGGGGTGGGTTAAAATAAACTTTGAGCCTTATATCCTTTTGTTTCAATAACCATGAACCAAGTCACGTTACAACCTTCAAAAGACCTAATTGAAGTAAGGTTTGTTCTGAAAGCATACTATAGCAAGGTTGAGTAAAGTGACTCCTAGAGATTTGCTAATATTCTCTTCTCACTATATCACTCGCACTCTAGCCAAATCAGCACCGCGATTGGACTCTTGGTCCACCCACCACACACTACCACAACACTCCAAATGAATGATTGTTTTTCAAAACTTGCATAACTATTGCATTAAAATCACCATTTCTTGAGTAATAATTCTTAATTGTCAATCAGTACTTGACATCGAGTAAATTCCAACAAGGGGCAATTCAAGAGGTACTTGATCCTTGGCGCTGACACGAATTAAGACCATCCTGTGAATCAGGGGCATGGCATCTTTTTGATCATGTCAACATAAGAAGTGGTCAGTATAAGACAAATCTCCAAGCATCGGTTGATCAGGGAGAAAAAAAAACACTTCAAAACTCAGCCCGCCTGAGGCAAGTCCCCCAAAGGCTAATCAGGGGCAGACCATGGCCAGATTTAGACACTGAAAAAAACTCAGACCATATCATGGGACAATCACTCCTAAGGTTTCCTTTCAAGGAGAATTCTTTTGAACACCCTATAGACTGGGGCAAGACAAGTTGCAAGGGGCAAAATTCCCTTCATATCTTCAAGTCAGTCAAGCAGATTGCATCAGACACTAGTAACTGCTTGAATTCACAACAAAAATGTTGAAAGTCCATACCAGTACAACAAGGATCCTAGGGGCACATCAAAAGCATAATCATCATGCGCTGATCACGTCGCTATGCTCAGTTACAGGCTGGCCAAACCCATCAAGAGAAAGAATCAAGATTTTCTCAAAGACAAATATCAGCAAGAGATCAAACTGGGGGCACCAAGAGTATCCACATCCGTTGTGTGTTCATCACATCGTTAACTACCGAGTGTCGGGAAGTCAGATCCTTTCCACCAATCAATAGTCCAAGTCACAGTGACAATTACCAGAAAAACCAAAGCCCACCTCGCTGGCACACACACAAAAACTAATACAACCAACACTGGTTTCCGGAAAACACATTGCCTTTGAAAAGGGGGGCCAATCCCAAACAAACCAATCATCCTTTGCATTCAAACATGCATCACATGCATCACATGCATCACCTCATACATAACGCATACATATAATTTAAGTACATAACACGAATCAAGATCCAAGGTTTAGTCGTAGGCATCCAAGCCAACCCTCAGTTGAGTCATTTGTTTTCTCAGAGTGAGTTCCTACCCTGCTATCGGGCGTTCCCCATTGAGTTACATCCTTCAACCTTTTGTTGATAAGATGTTATGCTCAACTAAGCCAAGAAATATTTCTTTAAACACCTACTCTGTTTCACATTGAGCGTCCCTCAATGAGTCGTTTCCTGTAACCTTTTGTTGATAGAAACTACATCTCCAGAGAATATTGGTTTTGCAACCTTTTGTTGTTGATACCCCAAGCAAATCTTACCCAGTAATGTTCCAACACTACCCAGCAAATCAGGTTTACTAAACTTTGACAGTAGCCTTATTTTTCCAATATTTTTCTCATTATCATCCTTTTGGTGAAAGTCCATTGAGGAATAATATTGATCATCACCCTGTTTACGGTAACCGTTATCGTTTTGGTAATGGTAAATCCTTGACATTTGTGATCTTACTGTCATCCTTTTGGTGTCGAAGATCCTTGAAGTTTTGGTCAAACCTTCATCCTTTTGGTGAATGGCGACCTCTAATTATTAAAGCTTATTATCATACTTTTGGTGGTAACAAGTTTGGTCGGTTGATCTTACCGTCATCCTTTTGGTGTCAGCGATCCTTGGAGTTTTGTACCAACCTTCATCCTTTTGGTGAATGGAGACCTCTACAATTACTACAGTTTACCGTCATCCTTTTGGTGTCGGCGATCCTTGTTGTGATAAGGATCCTTGTTATTTTGGTTCAATCATCATCCTTTTGGTGATGACGTCCAGTTCAATCTAAATATCATCCTTTTGGTGATAGAGATTATGGAGTTTGGTTTAAGTTATCATCCTTTTGGTGATTATGACATTTGGAAAGTCCAACCCCACTGTCATCCTTTTGATGTCAGCAATATTTGAAGTTATTATAACTTATTATCATCCTTTTGGTGGTAACAAGTTTCGAAGTTATGATCTCACCTTCATCCTTTTGGTGATGGTGATTGTTGATTCATTATCATCCTTTTGGTGATAACGAGTTCTGTTGTTTGTAGTACCTTCATCCTTTTGGTGATGGTGACTGTCAACTTATTATCATCCTTTTGGTGATAACAAGTTTTATGGTTTTATCCTACCTTCATCCTTTTGGTGACGGTGATCCGTAAATGTTATCGACTTATTATCATCCTTTTGGTGGTAACAAGTTCTGTTGTTGATCTTACCTTCATCCTTTTGGTGATGGTGATTGTTGACTCATTATCATCCTTTTGGTGGTAACGAGTTTTTGTCTTGACCTTACCTTCATCCTTTTGGTGATGGTGATCAATTGCGTTGTATGCTTATTATCATCCTTTTGGTGGTAACAAGTTTTGTCGTTTGACCTTTACCTTCATCCTTTTGGCGATGGTGATTGTTGACTTATTATCATCCTTTTGATGATAAAAAGTTTTTGTCTTGATCTTACCTTCATCCTTTTGGTGATGGTGATCAATTGCGTTGTGTGCTTATTATCATCCTTTTGGTGATAACAAGTTTTTGTCTTGATCTTACCTTCATCCTTTTGGTGATGGTGATCAATTGTGTTGTGTGCTTATTATCATCCTTTTGGTGGTAACAAGTTTTGGTGTTTGATAATACCTTCATCCTTTTGATGATGGTGATTGTCGACTTATTATCATCCTTTTGGTGGTAACGAGTTTGGTTGTTTAATCCTACCTTCATCCTTTTGGTGACGGTGACCATTTAAGTTATAGACTCATTATCATCCTTTTGGTGATAACGGGTTTTTGTTTTGATCTTACCCTCATCCTTTTAGTGATGGCGATCATTGAGTTTGTTTTGACTTATTATCATCCTTTTGGTGATAACAAGTTTTGTTGTTTAACCTTACCTTCATCCTTTTGGTGACGGTGATCATTTAAATTGTTGTAACTTATTATCATCCTTTTGGTGATAACGAGTTATGTTGTTTGTAGTATCTTCATCCTTTTGGTGATGATGATTGTCGCCTTATTATAATCCTTTTGGTGATAACAAGGTTTCGTTTTGATCTTACCTTCATCCTTTTGGTGATGGGGATCCTTTGAGTTGTGTGCTTATTATCATCCTTTTGGTGGTAACAAGTTTTGTTTTTAATTATACCTTCATCCTTTTGGTGATGGTGATTGTTTTGACTTATTATCATCCTTTTGGTGATAACAAGTTTTTGTCTTGATCTTACCTTCATCCTTTTGGTGATGGTGATCAATTGCGTTGTGTGCTTATTATCATCCTTTTGGTGGTAGCAAGTTTTTTCGTTTGACCTTACCTTCATCCATTTGGTGATGGTGATTGTCGCCTTATTATCATCCTTTTGGTGATAACAAGGTTTTTGTTTTGATCGTACCTTCATCCTTTTGGTGATGGGGATCCTTTGAGTTGTGTGACTTATTATCATCCTTTTGGTGGTAACAAGTTTTGTTTAGGTAGTACCTTCATCCTTTTGGTGATGGTGATTGTTTTGACTTATTATCATCCTTTTGGTGGTAACAAGTTTGTCTTGTAACTTATCTTCATCCTTTTGGTGATGGTGATCATTGAAGATATTCGACTTATTATCATCCTTTTGGTGATAACAAGTTTTGTTGTTGGATCTTACCTTCATCCTTTTGGTGACGGTGATCTTTGAAGTTGATGAGTTAACTATCATCCTTTTGGTGGTAGCCTCGATATTAAACTTTCGGTAATGGGAAACTTTATCAGAATAACCATCATCCTTTTGGTGACGGACATCATCCTTTTGGTGATGGGAATCTTTGGATTGTGTCTAACTTTCATCCTTTTGGTGATAGCGAGATGTTTTGATTGATCTTACCATCATCCTTTTGGTAATGGTGATCTTTGTTATAACCACTATAACCATCATCCTTTTGGTGATAACTACTTTTGAAGCTCAACTTATCCATCATCCTTTTGGTGATGACGATCCTGGAAATCATGATGAGTTCCTATCATCCTTTTGGATGATGGCAATTAATTTTACTGACATCTTTTTGGTGCCAGAGAACCCGTTCGGTTTCCGCTCTCACATCAATAATGACCTTGGCAAGATCGAGTGTCGATTCGAGGGTTGACATTGATTTGACATTCTACCCCTATCACCTTGGTGTTGTTAGAATCCATTGCATTTTCTTTCTGCATTTCTCCATTGTATTTCAAAAGGAAAAAATTTGGGTCTTTTTATATTTAATTACCTTCCACCATCAATGTATGAAGACCGTCGTCATTCTTACTTTCTAGTTCAAGATAATTAAATAGGGACAGCTGTCATACCCCAATTTTGTCCCGGCATACTTAAATTTTCATAAAATTAATTTCATTTTTATTTTTGCATCATATGCATAGCATGACATACATTCCATCATGAATAATACCTAAAATGTCAGTCAGAATAAATTTATTGAAAATACAGACAAATCGGTTAAATCGTTTCTCAAGAACATGCAAAATCAGCGGGTAAAAAGTTTCAAAATTAAAATCACAGACGCCAGTATTATTAACCTACGGTTCATGTAGTTTAACCTGGTGTACTCGTTGTATTTTTCAGCAGCTGTTCCGGTTGCGTTTGGACCCGTCTGAGCCTTTTAATCGGTGCAAATTTATTTCAGAATTTGAAGAAACGCTGTATTTTTTTCAATAAGTATATTCTGTACTGATCATTTTAGTGCATCTGATTTAATTTTTCGAGCAATTTTTTGCCCGACTTTTATTCACTTTTGGTCGTTATATTTTTATTCCTTTGACATATTAATCATCAAAATAAAATCGGGTTTCTCACGCTTTCGTTTTAATAATTTTGAAGGATGAAATTGTTTATTGGATTTAATTTTTATTTTTATTTACCAATTATAAAAAAATAAATGATAGTAATATAAGAAAAAAAAAAGCTTTAAAAAAGAGAGAGAAGGATAATATTTTCTTGGATCTTCAAAATCCCACAAGATCGTAACAGACAAAATAATATCCTCTCCACTCTCAACAAACTCTCACGCTCTCTCTCAATTACTCCTACGAAAAGAAAAAAGGAAAACTCTGATTCTCCCTCCACGCATCATCCACTCAAAACTCCCTCACGTAATAACCTCACTTCCTCACACTATTCCCTCACTCACAAAATCTCTTCACCCACCAACAACAACACCAAATCTCCCCAACTCACCTTCTCCTTCACCGCGCCATCACCTTCATTCTCTCCATCTCCGTTGAACCAACAAAACCTTCATCTTCCTCATCCTTCATTTTCCTCTCCGCCGCGACCCTCCATCTTCAACTCTCCATCACAACAGACCCAAATCCACCGTCAAAACCCATTCGCCGCCGCCATCGTCTTCTTCATCATCACCTTCAACCAACACCTCACCATCTTCATCAACCTCCACCCACGAATGTAAAACCTACTCAACATCTTCCAAAACCCATTGCGAACCCAAATGCACACCCCTTCTTCTCCTTCGCTCGCGAACCCTTTCCCCATCATCTCCGTCGCTAAACCCTAATCACCGCTCAAACCCCACGACAACTCTCGCCATGCCGAAAAACACACTCGTATCCTTCACAACTTCATTTTACAACCTTAGCATCGATTCCGTTTCATCAAGGCCACTGAGTTTTGCCAGACACCAACTGATATTTGTTCTGCAAATGTTGATACAACGCTTCTAAAACTCATCACTTATTGCAATTTGACTCCATTTGTAGATGTTGTTTCTGCAGGTGGTTCTATTTATTGTGGTGTTGGATTCATCATCCATTGAGTTGCAAGATTGTTACGGCTGCCGACGACATCGGTTCGAGAGTGCATCATAAACTTGTCAAAACTCTCGACACTAGCGAACAAGTCAAGTTGCTGCTAAGTTCAAATCGAGTTTCAAGACGGGAACGCCGAGTCGGTTACGCCGTATTGTTGTTGCGTCTTTGATTTCCGATACACAGGTATACCAAACAAGCATAGCATCAAACCTGTCATGAACATTAACAATACAACGACATTGCAACAACTATTTTCTTGTCATAATTGTTGATGGTTGTTTTAGTGTATGAGTTTGTATGATTTTGTTCATATCCGACGATGTTGTTGATTGTTTCATTCTTTGTTACATTGCGATTTTTATTTGGCATGTGAACCTTGTGGTGTTCTGCATTTGGGAATATTTGTGTGTGACTACTGTTAGTCTTTGATCATACTTTATTTGGTTTTGGATTGTGATGTACATTGCAATTTAAATCACGCATATTATACTATTTCTACCCTAAACCGAACGCATCACATGAGGTTTTCTTGTCTACCATAGAAAATGTTACAGGTTACATATTACTTTGTAAGTTACAGTGTAGTAATGGCTTGAAATGCATGTTAATTTTGAAACATATGTCATTCCTATGGCTAAAAGTGATCACCAGAAACCATAAATAGTTCTGTTAGTTTTTCAATTACTAATTGTTTATGTACATTATCTTTTGATGAGATTTGGAATATGTTGAGAGCAATATTGTAAATAAATTGGGTGATACTATCGTATTTCATTACATTTTGAATTGGATTAAACCCTTGGGTTCAACGATTTCATGTTGCTACACCATCCAAATTTCAATATATCAATTGTATATTTTCACCGAGTTTCAATCTTTACATACGACATTCTAATTTCATGGTCGTCATGTACAAACCGGTTTGAGTACACCGATTCAATTTTTGTAAATCAACATTGCCACTTATTTTCATTTGTTTTCTTAAAAAATTAATTAATTGGACTTTTGTTTGATTAATTCATTTCAATTAATTAATCTTAATTAACTTAATTATTTGAGATAATTAAATAATGTTGATAATTAATCTTAATTAATTCAATTAATCAACTTAACCAAATTCTAATGAGTTAATAATTAAAGGATTTTCATTTCCACCATGTTTTCATAATAGACAAATTCAATTTCAATTCATCATCGACCCAAACCAATTTCAAAAAGCACAAACCACAATTCTCGATCCAAATATCGAGCCCATTTTCAAAAACACCTTTGTAAGTCGATCGCTTTTATGCATTGCCATCAACCTCACATAGCTTACTCTTGGGCTTTCTTACAATGAGACCTATTTGGTTATTGATTAATCGAGTACATGAATAATACACTAAATAAAATTCATTTCATTCATAAACACGAATTCAAACCATTCTTCAAACCATTTAACTTCTAAAGAATTTTCTCTTTCAAACATAAATTTTGGGATGAAAAAGATATAGGAAGCGTTCGCTTCACTATTTTCTCAAGCACTTGAATAATTGGCGTACGCCATATTGCTCGAGTTCTTGTCACCCGATTAAAACTTCAAATCATACTATTTTTTAATCGTTTCTACAAATTCCAAATCCTTTTAATTCCATATTTCAGATGATAAGAGGATAGGAGGCGTACGCCTCGCTATCTTTCGATCATTCGAATAATTGGCGTACGCCACATTGCTCGAATTTTCGTCATCAAAAACACAATCGAATAAACTCAAATCAACTCTTAGATCGAACACAAATTCACAAAATAAACTTTAACTTAAACTTCAATAGAGAATGGGAGGCGTTCGCCTCACCATTCCTTGATTATTCGAATAATTGGCGTACGCCACATTGCTTAAATCATCGACTTTCTAAACATACCAAATCCAAACCTACCAATTCAAAATTCAAACTATTTTCGTAAATCAAATACAATATCTAAAAACATATCTTTTTACAAATCAAACCTAGGATGATAAAAGGTGGGAGGCGTTCGCCTCGCCATCTCTTGATTATTTGAATAATTGGCGTACGCCACATTGCTCAAATCATCGACTTCCGATTAATACATTTTAAATAAACTTGGATAAAGGAATAAGTGGCGTACGCCTCATTATTCTTTGAATAAGCAAGTAGGAGGCGTACGCCTCACTACCGTGCATATTCAACATCCGCAAACAAACTTTCAAAAATAATTCGAACGAAAAAGGGGTAGAAGGTGTTCGCCTTATTATTCCTCGAAAGAATTAGACGATTGGTGTACACCACATTGCTCAATCTTTCGTCGTTCTTCAGAAAACATATCAAACACATTAAACCTAACTTCTCGCCCCCGAGTGATCGAAACCAGTCAAACAAAACATCAAACACATCAATTCAACTTGTCACCCCCGCGTGACCAAAACTCCTTCAAAAAGAACACTGTCAATCCTTTCTAATGCGCCCAACAAACCAGTGCTAGAGCATCCACCGAGAGTAGACAAGGCATCATTTAGCCGTTAAAACGCCGACCTACACAGTCGTTCATCAAAATAAAACCCACCAAATATTCGTAGTAGCCCGAACTACGAATGCTCTGATTTCCTTATTGCACCATAAGGATACGTAGGCAGGAGATTGTTGTATCTTCGTGAGCACACTAATAAAAAACCTCCCATTTCCCCCTCCTGAGGTCTTCATCCATATCTATCATCAATTCTAATCACTCGAAGCAAGCAAATAACATTCAATTAATAGTCAAATAGCAAAATCAGACTAAAAGGTTCCCGTTGAGTACAACGGACGTGAGGGGTGCTAATACCTTCCCCTTGCGTAATCGACTCCCGAACCCGAATATGGTTGCGACGACCATTATTCTGTTTTTCCTAAAGGTTTTCTCGATATTTTCCTATTCCTTCATTGGAATAAATAAAGTTCGATGGCGACTCTGTTTCGAACATAATTTTCCGCGTTCCATCGCAAGGGATCGCATTATCATTTTCTGACTCCTATTCCTTCTATATTCACAACTTACTCCGATTCTTTCTCTTTTATTTAAAATCGCATTGAAGTCTCATGATACACACCATTCTCTCGATATGTTTTTGATCATGTGCTCCAATAATTCTTTCCATAATTTTATTTTTGCTCTCAATTAACAAGGAGAATAAACATTAATAACAAATATGCATTGGTTTGACCAAGTGACATTAATTCCTAAAAAACCAACTCTTGAGAATAAATAGTTTAACGAATAAATAATCCTTTTCCTAATGATTGAAAGACCTCATGATAATCCTTTGATGGTTTAAATTTCCATTCTAGGTCATAGTTACTCCATAAATTTGCTGCCATATAGCCTTCAAATTTCTATTTCTTTCTTGTTTCTTGCAGTATACAAACATCAAAGTTATGAAGCTATGTGCTTGTAGGTATAACCATCAAGTGGTTTTGATGATGACAAAAGTCAAGTACTTGTTAAAGATGACAACTCAATCAATCAAATGGATTTTGAATGTTGAGAGTTCTTTGTAGCAACAACCAAAAGGGGAGTTGATATCAATTGTCCAATAAGTTCCTGATGATGACATCTGATCAAGAAGATACATTAAGCCTCATCAATCAGATGATTCAAAGATCTAGTTGAAGTTTGAATCAATTTTTAAGTCAAATAGAGGGTCTTGAAGTCAAAATGAGATAAAGTTTAAAAGTTTGCATACTCCAGCGCTTAATCTCTTAGTGTGATAAGTTTATATTGTAAAAGGTTAAGAGTAAGTCTTAAAGTATTAAGGAAATTACACACACACATAATTTTTTTTAAACCCTCCCTATTTTTATTAAATCTTCTAAAAACTTATTAAGGCATGTATGAAATTGATTAAGAAGCATTTTTAATAAATTAAGGAAGTTAATTATCACTGCCTAACCAATTAAAGACTTGGTCCAATCAATTAAAGAAAGGTGAAAGATCTTTTAATCGATTAGAAAAGTTTGTTGATTGATTAATTCATATAATTGTTTTAGGTTTTCTTTTTTGGATTAGGGTTGCCGCCTTTTGAAGCTTTTACTTGATTAAAATATGTGTTAATAAATTAATTCATTTAATTTAGCTCATGCGTCAATTTTTTTAGCCAATTTTTTTAATATAAATGAGACTTTTCCTCATTACATTTTACACCATATTTTTGAATTTTAAACCACTCTAAATTTCTTCTACTCTTTTTGTTTTTGAAATTGTTTTTCATGAGAATTGTCATAGCGCTAAAAGATTGAAAAAAACTCCTGACAGTTGTGTTGTAACTGGTGTTGTGCTTAATCTGCTTTAATCAAGAGTTTAATTCCCTTGTAAATTATATTTGTAAAAAATTTGTAGGTTCTTGAGTTAAGGCTATGTAAAAAAACTAGTTGTAGGCTCTTAGCTTAGCCGATGTAAAAGCTCTGGTTTTAAGTTCTTCTTCTTCTATGTGTTTTACATCATCTATGTGCTTACATAATTTTTCTGCCTTTTTGATTATGATAAAGGGGGGGAAGTATACTCTCAGAAGGAGTAAAGTATACTCTCTGTATTTCTGAGGGGGAGTTTCACAACTTCAATATTTTATCCATCTATTTTCTTCTTTTCCCACCTCTCTGCGAGATGACTTTCCATATTAAAAAAAGGGGGAGAATGTAGATCTATGGGCTTCCAGGTACAACTGCATGAAATCGGTAGATGATTGTGTTAGTTGTGATGATGGCAACATCTAAGATCAAATGGCATTCAATGAAGTCTTTGGTGACAACTATCCATCAACCTCTGATGATGGTGTCTCATCAAAGAAGTTATCTAAAGTATCATGAATTAGAATAATCAAGTTCAAGATTAAATGCTAAATTAAATGTTGAATCAAGTAAGGGACTTGAAGCTCCAAAGTTATAAAATAGAGGAAGTGTGAAAACTCATCCAGTCATGCACTTAACGCGTTTTTGAGTGGTAATTTAATATAAAAGTATAATAGTAACTCTCAAGATGCTAAGACAGCGGATACACATAATCACGCAGACAAACATACTCTCTCTCTCTCTCTCTCTCACACACACACATACACACACACACACACACACATCAAAGAAGTTATCTCAAGTCTCATCAATTAGAATAGTTAAGTTCATGATCAAATTCTAAATCAAATGTTGAATCAAGCAAGGGACTTAAAGCTCAAAAGTTGTGAAATAGAGGAAGTGTGAAAGCTCGCCCGGTCATGCACTTAGCGCATTTTTGAATGATAATTTAATATAAAAGTATAATAGTAACTCTTGAGATACTAAGACAACTCTCTCTCTCTTTCTCTCTCTCTCTCTCTCTCTCACACACACACACACACACACACACACACACACACACACATGCACGCACGCACATACACACACACACACACACACATGCACGCACGCACATACACACACACACACATGCACGCACGCACATACACACACACACGTTCTAAAGAATCTCTTATTTGATTAAACACCTAAAAAAATTTAATGCATCCTTAATGGATTATTTACATAGGTTAATCGATCATCAAATTAGGGTTAATTGATTAACTAACTTGTAATTCCTTCAATCGATTAGAGAAGCCTTTAATCGATTAATGAGAATGTAGTTCAAAAACTTTCCATATTAGGGATGTCTAATTGATCAAGAACTACGACTAATCGATTAAGATATAAAAAATGTTCATGAATCATTTCCTTTTTGAGTCAATTCTTATCCTACAAATAAATGATCTTTTCTCATTCCTTTTTCACACTAAATTTCGATGTTAACTCTCTTCTATCTCATTTTCTACTCTCTCATGCTCTATTTTCTTATTATTCATCAAAGTTTTCTTATTTTCAAGAGAGTGAAACGTATTTGTCAGAGTTTGGTTGTATTGGTGTTGTGTTGCTTTTGTTCTTGAGTGTGATTCTCGTGAGCAATATCTTTGTATTGTTCTTGAGATTAACCAGTGAAAATATTTGTTTGCCTCTTGAGAATAGTCTGTAAAAATCTATGTTTGATTCTTGAGATTAGTTGGTTAAAATATATGTTTGGTTTGCGAGTTTAGCACGTTAAAAGTTCCATTTAGTTTGGGGATCAACTTGTGTAAAATCACTCATCTATTGTAAGACAGTCCATGAACATATTCTTAAAAGCTCAAGACTTATTATTAGTGGAACTCTTAAGAGAAAACTCTTGGGGAGAAGAATATGTCAAGTGGAAGGTCGAACCTATATAAATCTCTACTTTAATCTCTCAAACTTTATTTCTTTACTTTCTATCATTTATATTTCTTTTCTCTCTAATCCCTTCTTCTCTTATTCTACGTTGCTTTATCTCTCTTGAACTAATATAAACATTATTTTTAAATAAAATATTTTTTAAAACATTTTTAATATCTAAATATCACAATTAATGCCCTTTTGTATTTGTGGTCACTTGGTTATCATTGACAATCGGAGTTTGGCCGATGGCGGTGGTGGTCGAGAAACAATGATTGTACAGGCGAGTCTCGATCCACGAGCCGAGTCAACTTGGTTTATAGATTAGTTCAGTAATGAGTTGTGTTTTTGGATCGTTTTGGATATCTAGTTCATTAAAATTTCAAGATATTATAAATATGTATCTCTATCACTTTTATTAGTCAAGAAAAGAAGATAGAGGGAAAATATGGTAATCCTAATTAGAGAGACAATGGTAAAAATCTCTTGAAGTTCTTGAAATTTGACAGATTTTTTGAAGTATCTAAGGGAATTGAGAAATACTCCTAAACACTTGAACTTGTGTGATTGTATATATAGAGTTGAGACATTTAGAAACAAATGGATACAAAATAAGATTCATTGAAAATTTAGATGACTAAGGGTTCGTTTGAATCAGTTTTGGTTTTTATTTTTAAAAATATGTTTTATAGAATTGTTTTAGAAAAGTGTTTTTAAAAAGAGATAATTAAAAGATTTGTTTGATAACATATTTTTTAAAATTGTTTTAGAAATGAGAAAATAAAAATATTCATTTGGTAAATTAATTTTCAAAAACAGTTTTTAGAGATGGGAAATGAAAAATCTATTTGATAATTGGATTTTTAAAAATCATTTTATTAACAAATACAAAATAAAAAAGACTTTTATTATAATTAATAATAAAAAATTTAATGACTTATATTTAAATATAAAAATGCATAATTTTAATACTAAATAAAGTTGAGATAAAAGTTTTTTGTAATTAAATATATAATTGTTAAGTAGTAACAAAAATAAATATGTGTTTCTATCATATTCATGGAGACTGATGCGGTATTTAAAAGTCGTTCACTAACTTCTATAATTTTAACCAAAATATTAAAAAAAATTGTTTGTTTGATAACTAACTTAAAGTAATAGTGAATAAAAATAGAGTTTAACAAATGAAATTGAGATTATTGAAATTAGATTTCATTATCATGTCCTCATGTATCACAATGATCAATTATACATATTTGTAGTCATCATTTAATTATAACCTATCACTATGTGTTTGTTGTTTATGTCTAACCAATAATGTGAACTTAATCATATTGTTTAATAGATTATTTCTTAACCAGTTAACCAATACGATAATATTAGGTTTCGATAGTATATATGAATGTTAAATGTAAAATCTGTGTCCAAAGTTTAACCTCTAATAGATGAAAATCTTTACAACAACAGTTCAAAACCATTACAACAAGTTATAAGTAGTTAATTCATAACAAGCGTTAAAAACAAAGGTAATCATCAATTTAATGAATAAATAAAACATATATAAAACATATATAACGCTATGATGAAGACCAATAATTGAGATTTTATTTCTTTTTTTTTTTAATTTCTTTTTTCAAAGTATCATTCTTTTTCTTTTTCTTTTTCTTTTAATCACCAATTTTTAATATATTTGACCTTTTTCTTTATCAAGTCATTTCTCACTAAAGTATGAACATTTTTTTCTTCTCAAGGGATAAGGGTTATAATTTTTTACATTTTTGACTTAAAGGGGTTCATCAAAGGATAATTTCCTCATTAGATAGATTTTATTTGGTAGAGTGGTTTTCACTCAATATAGAAATAATGTCTGGATCATATCCATGACATTATATATATATATATCAAGTAATAGTAAGACTTGTGCAAATTCTTAAGAGTTATATGTTGAAATATTTTATAATTTAAATATTTAATTATCATATTTCAATCATTATTTAAAAGGCTAACTAAATTATATTAGATATTTATAAAAATTAAGAGTCTTAATTGATTAAGTGGTCAAATAAATTTAAAAGGCTAATTAAATTTTTATTTAATAATTAATTAATTAATTAATTAATTTGATATGAGCTCAAATATGGATGTATGTCAAGACGACCCATTTTAAATTAATGAGAACCCTAATTGGCCATCACCCTATATATTGGCAATGGTCCTCAATATGACGTACACAAATAATATATATCTTCTCCCCATCTAAAGAGAGTTCAAGGCATTAAGAGTATCGATTGAGGAAGAACCACAAGCCAACGGGTGCTCGTCATTTGTCTATCAACTTTGTGTTTTAGGAAAATATATAATTATCGTGTCAATGATTCGGTTATCCAGGTATTTCAAATATCAATAGTTGATAAATTAACATATTGTAGATCCTAATTTTTATATATGCTCATATGATTTCAGCACTAAAATAAGATTATAGTTTTAATCTTTGTTATTGCGCATGTTTGTATAATTATTATTAAAATAATTCCAACATTATATGCAATGTCACACTCAATATTTTATATATATATATATATATATATATATATATATATATATATATATATATATATATATATATATATATATATATATATATATATATTGTGAAAGACCTGACTAAGGCGATGATTATAGGACGTCTTAAGAGGAGTGACGATCATGTATCAACTAAGGATATCACCTCACATGAGTAAGTCATCTAAAGCACTAAGCTTATATAGAGTCTATCATCTCCCGTGAGTAGGTCTTCTAAACCATCACAAAGTATCACAATATACGATTCTCGTTGCCGCGGGCAAACCATAACCACCACACTTAGTGCACTCCAACTAGCTTGTCCCCTTTGTATAAAAAGATTTGTCGTTAGGCCAATGAATATGAGCGATAAACTCCTCCTAAATAGGCACTCTATGATATGGGGATATTGAATCTTATACCTACATTTCTAATATGTTTAAAGAGTCATTTAGTGAAATCATGATTCTATGACATACATCATTAACAATCCAACTTTTTGTAAAACAAACACATAAGTTAGGATGCATAATATCAAAATATAGAAATTCAGATTGAAATTCTTGAGGTGATGTAGTGGTTGTAGTAGGTGGTTGAGGTGCTCTTTGACTTTGCCTTGTTCACAATTCTATTTTTATAAAAAAAACTGTTTATAGAGATAAACAAATGAAATATATGCAATCTTAGCCCCTTTCTTCTCTAGGTTTTCCACAAAATCTGTCTAGACACTCTAACACGTCTTTTTCAAACCAATAAAAATTAAGTACAAATCTTATTGGTCCATCCAATATTACCCTATCACATGTCGTAGACATAAAACCAAATTGATTATCAAACAATCTTTTTTATAGTCAAATTTTATTTTATTTTTATTTTAAATAATAGAAAATAATAAACACTTTTATTATAATTAAGAATAGAATTTTCAAATACTTATAATTAGATATACAATATTGTCATAAATTAATAAAAAAATTATTTACAAAGCCTAGTAAAATAAAAAATAATGTCTAATTAAAAGTGTTTTTATATATAGAAACATCGATAATAATTTGATTTAATCAATTGATTTAATATTTAATTTGATTTAATGACTTAATATGCTCAGTATTATAAGAAAATAATAAATATAAAAATATATGTCACATAATAATAAATATAAAATATACGTGACATACATAAATTATTATTCAAATTAATCTATAATACATATTATTTATATTTAAATCATATATTATTATATATGTATGACGATCAATAAAATAAAATGGGGATAATAGAATAATAAATGGAATTTTTAAGGTGATACATGCAATGCACAAGTCTTATATAAAAATAGATAATTAGATTTTTATACTTACAGTTATACCATTAATGAAAAGTGACACTTTTCTCCGTGTTTTTTTTTATTCTAAGAAGCTAAACTTAAAATTGAAAAGCAAAACATCTCTATCTTGTTTTGGTTTTTAAATTTTAAAAACTAAAAAGTTGAAAATAATTTTATAAAACTGTTTTTAAAAAGAAGCTTTTCAAACAAATTTTTTATTTTTCTATTTTTAAAAATTAAAAAACAATTTTTGAAAACTAAATCAAACATATCCTAAGTCTTTTATAATATCTTATAACAACTCTTAAAAATAGAGTGATTCTTAGAGTTGTTCTCTATTATATAATAGAACGATTTGATCGAACTAAATAAACAAATTTCACATATGAGTGGTTCAACTTTTAAATTTTACATGAAATATAATTCGTTCTTATAGAATATTAGGTGAGTGACCCGAATGAACTGTCTCAAATGTCATATTCAATTTGTATAGACAAACCAATATTGGTTAGATGAATGTAATTATTTACGGTTGTTTGAACAAAAAGGTCAAATAATCACATATGATTTTTTCTTTTTCATTTATGGGTTGATTTATATCATATGTCAAGATATGTGAGCCCAAATGGATGGTAGTACAACATGAAAAAGATTTAAATGCTCCAATTTTCTATGCATGAAGAAATGGACATGACTGAACTTTGAACCAAACATGATTCTCTTTGGACACTAAAATTGTTGCAACTGATATAAATATGTTCTGTTATGGACCACGTTTTTCTGAAATTATCTCTATGACAATGCACATGACATTTAATGCTTAGTGTTTCCACTTTTAACAGAAAGCAATACAAGTGCAATGGTTAGAGAGAATAAAACAATGCTTTTAAGAGTTTAGAAGATTGTCCTCAAGTGTTGTTCCTTTTTAACTAATCTTTTGCCAGAAAAGGTGAATGTTGTATTATATTGGAGATGTTGCGTGGTCCACTAGAAAGTGGCAATGAAGTTAGTAAAATCTTTCTTCAATTAAAAATAAATGACATTAGTGCAAATTTAAAATTTAGGAAGTTACGGTCTAATTAACTATCACTCAAATTATTAATTACATTACCAATTTTACACTTGTAAAATTTATCGACTAATGGTTGGGCATCTTTGATTCCCAAGAGACATAATAATATGATTTTACATTAAATTTATTGTTCTTATCAGGTATGTGGTGACACTAAGTTATTAAGTAAAATTTATGAGTAAAATCAATTAAATCGGAAGAATAATGAGCAAAAGCTATACAAAAGTGTGGAAGAGATAAACAAATATCAATAAGAGGAAGAAACTCAAGACTTAGAGAAAAATTGAAGAAAAAAGAAGAAAAGAATGCATTTTTGTCTCTGAAGTTCATGAAGTCGCGATGTTGACACTGTGGGCACGATGATGTCACATCGCACTCGCAATAGTTTACAACACGAGTGTGATGTTGTGCAGGTCTGACACTCAATAATTGCTATAAAAAATAGGGTTTTTAACTACCATTTAAGGAGTTTCGAATTTAATAGAGAAAATTACGACTTGGAGTTCTAAAGACAAGATTTTGAGGGTTTTGGAAGTCATTAAAGGCATTTATCTTCTTTGAATTTCATGTGCTCTTCATCTAAATTCATGATAATTGTTACATGCACTATGAATAGCTGGATTCCTTATATTAGGTCTTTTGAGTCAAACCTGCATGTACCTTGCTAGATCATATGACTGTTTAAGATTAATTGAATTCTTTTATGTTATTGTTAGTATTATTTAATTGTTATTGATTTTAATTCTTTTTACGTATTGACGAATGCATAAATCGATATCAAATGAGTAGGGATTATTGATTGTAAGTCTATTGATCCGATCAATGACAATTATTCAACTTTGTAATTAACTAGGAATAACTAATTAGAAGTTGTGACTTTTGAATTAACGCACTTACAACGCATAATTTAACTATAAATTGACCTAATAAATTAGAGAACTATTGTGTAAATGAGTGATCTGTACACCATAGAGTAGAGTGTAATGACATTGTTAATTTGCCGTAGGACTTTAAGATATGAGTAATTCAGTTAATACACACTTCATCAACATGTATAAGTAGGGGTGTCGAAACAAAGATCTAATCGCCTTCAATCATTGAATTTTATTATGTAAAATTTATTGTTCTTATTACGTACTAAAACAATCATGAAAAATCCCCCTTCTTATTTACTTTAATTCACATTATCATTACCTTGTTAAAATTCACAATCCTTGTGGAGACGGACTTAATTTTTTACTTCGAGGAGACTAGTACACTCGCTAGAATTGTCCATCGAGTTTTTTGGCTTCATTGTCGGGATTGTTGATAATTTCAAGAAGGCAATATCATGCGACGATTTTAATTTGATATTTTATATTTACTTTTGTTTGTTTTTTTAGTTTTGAATTTTTCATTTTCATTTTTTTTACTTTTATTCTGCTTTGTGCGGTGTGGTGTTACTAAGATATTATTTATTTGTTTATGCGATGTTCAGATTCGACGCTGATACCAATCGACCTAGAAATCGCAAGAACAATGCATGCAATTCGAAAAGCAAAACAATAAGCATTGGAAGTTATTGAAGAATTAATAGAAGAAAAGGTAGAGATGACATCTCCAACGAGATAAAAGTTAGGAGATTGATGCGAGAAAATATCGCTAGGATTTAAACTGACTAATCCTGTAACTTTTAATATTAAGAATTACGTACTTTTAAGTTTGAAGGACAATCCATTAGATGGGAAAGCAATCAGAGATTCTTGGGAGCATCTTGCAAAATTTTATGAGACATGCTCAATGTACCGGCGATCAGGTAAAACTACATTTGTTTTGTTTTTCCTTGATAGGCCGCACGAAGGATCGACTGCAATGTATCCCAAATGTCACTATTCATACCTAGAAAGAATTCGAGGAAACGTTCTCTGAGAGGTATTATTCAAATGCTCAATTTATGGAAATAAATGATGCAATTTCCAACTTTGCACAGAAAGAGTCTGAGTCGTTATCTGATGCATGAGAAAGATTCAAATTGTTGCTCTGTAAGTGTCAGAATCATAATATGAGTGTTATACAATAGATGACACATTTCATCGACAAAATAAGAACACAAACAAGAAGGCTTCCCGATGCCTCAGCTAGAGGTACATTAAGAGAAAAAATACCGATGAAGAGTTGACAATGCTGATTGAGAATATGTGCCAAAATGAGTATCGCTCAAGTGAGAGAGCGATGAAACAAAAGGGTCTTCATGAAGTTGATTCAAACACATCACTAGTAGCTCAAATAGAAGCACTTTCCAAATAGTTAGTTGCAACACAACTAGACCAAGCAAATATTAGCCAAATTCAGACACTTCGTTGTAAGTTTTATGGAGAGGGTCATTCAAATGGTAATTGTACACTAGAGGTTGAGAGTTCCGAAATTCACCATGCTAATTTTCAGAAGAATAATCCATATTCCAACACCTACAATCTGGGTTGGAAAGATCATCTGAACTTCAAGTGGAGAAACAATCATACTTTGAATACTAATCAAAGAGTTCAATATGCTTCTCAAGTGCCTCAATGCAAACCATCACCTTTAGAGGAAACATTGGCAAAACTTCATGAAAGCAACTTAATCAAGCTTTGAGAAGGTTAATAAAACTCAAGAAGACATGTATAAAGCTAAAAGTGAGATGGCACATGATAAAATCCTTATGAACAAAAACACAAAAGCATCAATAAAAAACTTAGAGATACAAACTGGTCAATTGTCTCGAAAAAAGTCAACCCAAGCTAGTTCAAGTGGGGGATATATATCTAACACCGTGGATAAACCAAAAAATGAAACATGCAAGTCCATTGATTTGAAAAATATAGTGGTACCTTCCGAACCAAACGTGAGTGAAGAAAAGAAATAATCAATTGAAGTTGAGAAAAAGAGCAGAGAAGAAGTCGTGGACGAAAACGAATTTGAAACCAATTTCGAGGGAGAAAAGGTGAGAATAATAATGATGAAGAAGTTAAAGCCTACAACATTGACCATTTCATTGATAATAATCCCCCCTTCAGGGAGAACCAAAAAACAAATATTAATTGAACCTAATCTTGAGCTTAGCAATTACATCAAGCCACCTTACCGATTCCGAAAAGGAAGCCTAAGAAGGAGAAAGAAGTGGGTCTATTTAAAAAGCTCATGGAGATGTTGAATGAAATACAGGTCAACATACCATTTTGTGAAGCTCTCGAGCAGATGCATGTTTATGCTAAATTTATAAAAAAGCTCTTATTGGGAAAATGTAAGTTGGAGCATGATGAAAACATCAATTTGGAGGAAGAATGCAACATTATCATTCAGAGAAAGCTTCCACCGAAATTCACTGATCCAAGCAGGTTTACTATTCCTTGTTCCATTGGTTCACTAATTATAGACCATGCTCAATGTGATTTAGGGGATAGCATCAATCTGATGTCACTATCTACAATGAGAAAGTTTAACTGTGGTGAACCAAAGTCAACACAAATGACCTTAACACTAGTTGACCATTCTATCACATATTCTTGTGGAGTTCTTGAAGATGTCCTTGTTAAGGTCGATAGGCTATTGTTTCTAACTGATTTTGTAATATTGGACATACCTTAGGATTCTAAGACCCCGTTGTAAGACCCCAATTTTGTCCCTAAGATCCCTCATGGCATCATAGCATAGCATTGCATAGCCTCAAGGATCTTTGAGCATCTTGGCTTCCTTTCCCTTTGGGTGGTATCTCCTTGAGAGTGGTTTGAGATCACCAGGCAGGCTTGCATTGTATATCATTGCTTTTCTTGTTTTAATCACTAACCAAAAGTGTAAGAACAAAAACTATTCTACAACAGATTCCAAGATTTTGATGATAACAAAGGACGAAACCAAAAATGGCACTCTAACAAAATGTTTCTAAGTGTGCAGGAATTTAAACAAAAAGAAAGGAATCTGATTGCGTCATCAGATACAGAATCATATCAGATACAAATTATCAGAAGCATCTGAAGTAGTAACGCGCTCAAGATGTTCTAACTCTGAGCAAAACAGCAAAAACATCAGAGGCATCTGAACAAGGAGTACGCTTTAGAAGTTCTGACTCTGAACAAAGGTATATCTAAATTCCAGAAGCTCTCAGCGTCATCTGAAGACTTCATCAGAACCCTAAGAGATCAAAACATCAGAAGCTCCAAATCCACATAGCAAGATCTCAGATTAACACAGTCACATAGACCTTGATTATGGATTTCCTAAATCAGAAAGAGTAACGTCAACTTCGAATTTAAATGGAAAGGAACTATTATTGGAAAGAAGTTATTCAGGGAGACAAAGTTGTTTTGGCAAGAAACAACAGAAGTTATGGCATTAATTCCTATTCAAGATCAAATATCTGCCATCAAGTTCAACGGTCCTTTCATCTCTATATAAAGGACAACAAACAGCATTGAGAGACACACCAACGCACATAAACGTTTTCTTCTCTCTCTCTCTCAATCTTTCACGAAGCTTTTGCTTAGAACGTGAAGCATTCTTTTGTTCTTACTGTTGTAATATTTGCTTTATCCTAGAAGCACTCTAGATTACAAAGTCTTTTTATCTATTACTTTATTTCCTCAAGTGACTCTGCGCAGTCTGTATACTTGAGAGGACTAAGAGATCCATCTCTTAGACGCTGGTTGTAATAATCTTTCAAGATTAGTGGATTAAGTCCTTATTGAAGGCGAAATCACCTTGGTCGGGTGGACTGGAGTAGCTTTGTGTTATAAGCGAACCAGTATAAATTCCTTGTGTGGTCTTATTCTGAAAAAGCGCTTATTTTCCAAAATAATTCAAACCCCCCTTTCTTGTTTTTCTCACCTTCAATTGGTATCAGAGCTTCGGCTCTGTTATTGATTTTCTAATCAAACACTTAACAGTGTAGAGAGATCCAGAACGAGAAAAACCATGGCCCACACAAATGAAAGAGACAGTTACAATGCTAAGCCTCCTGTCTTTGATGGAGAAAAATTCGACTACTGGAAAGATAGGATTGAGAGCTTCTTTCTAGGCTATGATGCTGATCTCTGGGACATTGTCACAGATGGATACAAACCTCCTGTCACAGAGGATGGAGTTGAAGTTCCCAGAAGTATGATGTCAGATGATCAGAAGCGAGTTTTCAAAAATCATCACAAGGCCAGAACCATACTTCTCAATGCTATATCTTACAACGAGTATGAAAAGATCACCAACAGAGAAACAGCCAAAGACATACTTGACTCTCTAAGGATGACTCATGAAGGAAACTCTCAGGTCAAAGAGACAAAGGCTCTGGCGCTTATCCAGAAATATGAAGCCTTCAAAATGGAGGATGACGAAGCCATAGAGGTAATGTTCTCCAGATTCCAAACTCTTATTGCAGGTCTCAAAGTTCTAGACAAAGGGTACACAACTGCAGACCACGTCAAAAAGATAGTCAGAAGCCTGCCAAAGAAGTGGAAACCCATGGTCACTGCTCTGAAGCTGTCTAAGGATCTGAACAATATCAGTCTTGAAGAGCTTGTCAGTTCTCTCAGAAGCCATGAGATAGAACTAGAGGAAGACGAACCTCAGAAGAAGAACAAGTCTGTAGCATTAAAGTCCAGATCTGGAAGACGCAAATCTGACAGAACCAAAGCATTCCAGGCCGAGACAGAAGATGCAGATGACTCTGAACAAGAAGATTCTGATGAGGAAGAAGAATTGTCCCTCCTGACCAGAAGAGTTAAACAACTCTGGAAAAAGAGGAACAACAACTTCAGAAGACCAAAACCCAGAGGGGATCGATCAGAATCAACCTCAAAAGGTAAAACTAACAAAGATATTACTTGTTATGAATGTAAAGAAACAGGTCACTACAGGAATGAATGCCCCAAGCTAAAGAAAGATAGCTCCAGAAAAGAAAGTTTCAAGAAAAATACCTTCAGGACAAAGAAAGGATTAATGGCTACCTGGGATGATAGTGAATCTGACTCATCAGAATCTGACTCTGATGAACAGGCCAATGTGGCATTCATGGCTACCACATCCAGGAACAGTTCAGATGAAGAATCTGAAGAGGTATTTTCTGAACTCTCTCGATCTGATCTAGAATCATGCTTGTCAGAAACTCTTAACTCATATCAGAAATTAAAACAAAAGTTTAAAGCAATAAAACGCTGTCTTGAAGAAAAATTTGAAGAATGTGGCAAACTTGAGATGACAATTCTAAAACGAGAAGATGAAATCAGATCTTTAACATTACAAAGAGATGCAGCAAATAGAAATCGTTTAGAACTGGAAGAAGCGTTATCTCAAGCTCCACAGACTTCAAATACAATAATTTATAAATACCAAGAAGCCTTTCAAGAATTTCTGAAAAATGGGATAGGAAGGAGTGTTATGGCATCCATGATTTATGGAGTCAGTCAAAACAATAAAAAGGGAATTGGGTATGATCCTAAGGAAGATAAAACTTCTACTAGTGACCAACTCAAATCTCCATTTTCATATCACTACACACACACAAGAACAAAAATTTGAAAATGCTAGAAAACCCAAAGTTATAAGAAACTCTGGGAAAACTAATCAGAAAGGACCCAAGAGACTCTGGGTACCAAAAAATAAGATTGTTTATGTTGCAAATATCCTATGCAGCAAAGTTCAAACACCAGTCATGGTACCTGGACTCTGGATCCTCGCGACACATGACGGGAAGAAAGTCTATGTTCCAAAGCCTGGAACTTAAAGACGCTGGATTTGTAGGCTTCGGAGGAGATCAGAAAGGAAGGATCAGAGGCTCCATAACTATTGGTAATGGCACTCTTCCCTCTATATCTGATGTCCTTTACGTGGAAGGATTAATGCATAATTTGTTATCCATAAGTCAATTAAGTGATAACGGTTATGACGTGATCTTTAATCAAAAAACATGTAAAGCCATAAATCAAAACAATGGTTCTGTCCTATTCACAGGCAAGAGGAAAAACAATATTTATAAAATTAATCTTTCTGATTTAAAAGAACAAAATATGAAATGTCTGATGTCTGTTCACGAAGAGCAATGGGTATGGCATAGACGCTTGGGCCACATTAGCATGAGAAAACTATCTCAGCTAAATAAACTCGAGTTAGTCAGAGGCCTACCTAAACTGAAGTTTTCTTCAGATGCTCTATGTGAAGCATGTCAGAAAGGAAAATTTTCAAAAACTTCTTTCAAAAAGAAAACTATTGTTACCACCTCTAAGCCTCTGGAACTTCTTCACATTGATTTATTTGGTCCTGTGAAAACAACATCAGACAATGGAAAAAAGTATGGACTAGTCATTGTTGATGATTTCAGTCGCTGGACATGGGTGAAATTCCTAAAGCACAAGAGTGAGTCACACTCTGTATTCACTAGTTTCTGCTCCAAAGTGCAAAAAGAATTTGACTCTAAAATTATTAGAGTCATAAGTGATCATGGTGGGGAATTTGAAAATAAAAATTTTGAGGAATTATTTGACTCTAATGGAATATCCCATGATTTCTCCTGCCCTAGAACTCCACAACAAAATTGAGTTGTAGAGAGGAAGAATAGGACACTCCAAGAGATGGCCAGAACCATGATCAATGAAACGAATGTAGCTAAGCACTTTTGGGCCGAAGCTGTAAATACAGCGTGTTATATTCAGAATAGAATCTCTATAAGACCTATTCTGGAAAAGACTCCCTATGAACTGTGTAAAGGAAGGAAACCAAACATTTCATATTTCCATCCATTTGGATGTTCCTGTTTTATTTTAAACACTAAAGAACATCTGAACAAGTTTGATTCCAAAGCACAGAAAGGTATTATGTTTGGATACTCAGAACGCTCTAAAGGCTACAGAGTTGTTCGCTGTGAATTTTGGCGAACAACCTCTGGTTTACCAAAACTTGTAGAATTGGGTTACTTGCAGGATCAACCACACAAATCCTAGGACATGTGCAGATCTAGATGGTCTTGAAGATGTCTAGAATCACTTTCATATATTTCATTTTTGTTCTCTAAGTGTTTTACGTCGAAATATGTTGATTAAAACGTTAAGTAGATGTAAATTTAACAAGATAAAGTAAATGGCGGAAAATAACTGACGAAATGTAAAGTGTCGAAAAGGAGAAAGTGCAGAAAGATAAATGACTGGAAAACATAAAAGAGATTTGTAAAGAACTTTAAACTTTATAAAATAAACTTTGAAGGAATTGGTGTTTGTTTACACATACATGTTCCAAATATGACTCTTTTCTCTCACACGGGTACTTTGAGCGTTTTCAGGAATTTTGTACAAGTAATTCTTCACACCTTTTTCGATAACAACTACCCTATTTATAAACAAATAACATAACTGTTACTAACGACCAAATCCTAAAACCGTGACACATGGCTTTCTTCCTTTCGCCAGATGCTTCCACGCGTCTTCTGCCAAACGTTACAACTTTTTAAATTCAAATTTACACTTTAAGTCGAAATGACGTCTTCCTTCAGGCTTTTTTGTCGAATTATCAATATACTGCAATGTTTTCCATGTCTTGTCAAAAGTACTTTTCTAGCTGCAAATATCATGTCGAAATATCAAAGCTTCCATTTTGTCGAAGTGTCGAGCCACACTTATCAACCAAATCGTTTTATCCCATGTCATCATTTGTCGAAAAAGTCATTCTGTACACCAAATCGCATGGCGTCGAAAACGCACGTATACAAATTGCCCCCCAGCAAAGACGTTTCGACTGTTGTTCTGGAGAAACAGTCATTTGTTGTCAACCAGTGTTTTGATGCCATGTCATTTAATCTTTATTAAACGCAAGTCTGATAATCTCAATTTCCAATGCAGGTTCATCATTACACTTTCTTCACAATGTCACGTCTAGCCCACGTTCACAGGAGTGGGTATTCGACATGCAGAAAAAGCCCAGCAACTTAGTCAGGAGATTGAGACTCTCTCTATTCACAAGAGTCTTTGTGATCATCGACTCCAGTTTCAGAGGCAGAAATTCGCCACTTTGAAGGATACTTTTGCCAATTTTAATTTGTAGTCGAATTTATTTAGCAACTCTCAGCCCTTTGAGGCTTTCTTTGTAATAACTTTTGAATGCCATTTTTATTTGGCCCATCTTATCACAATTATGTTTGCACTTATTCTGTTACTACTTTTACTTCCTGCAATATAGGTTTATACTTTTTCAAATACTTGCCATTTATTCTTAGGATTCTCAGAAACAAAGCTCGACTGGTAGCTCAAGGTTACAGTCAACAAGAAGGTATTGACTATAATGAAACCTTTGCTCCAGTCGCAAGGTTAGAATATATTCGTCTTCTTGTATCTTTTGCTATTAATCATTCTATTAAATTATATCAAATGGATGTCAAGAGCGCATTCCTTAATGGTTATATATCAGAAGAAGTGTATGTCAACCAACCTCCAGGTTTTGAAAATCCAAATTTTCCAGAACATGTCTTTAAACTTAAAAAATCTTTATATGGACTTAAACAAGCTCCCAGAGCTTGGTATGAACGTTTAAGTAATTTTCTTCTGGAACACAATTTTATCAGAGGGAAAGTTGACTCCACACTCTTCTGTAAGAACCTTAACAATGACCTCATGATATGTCAGATATATGTTGATGATATTATTTTTGGTTCTGCTAACGCCTCTGTTTGTCAAGAATTCTCTGAGTTAATGCAGGCAGAATTTGAAATGAGCTTAATGCAAGAACTAAAGTTCTTTCTAGGAATTCAAATTAACCAAACCTCAGAAGTCACGTACGTTCATCAAAGCAAATACATAAAAGATGTTCTGAAGAAATTTGACATGGCTGAATGCAACCCTGCAAAGACTCCCATGCATCCAACATGCATTCTTGAAAAGGAAGAAGTCAGTAAAAAGGTTTGTCAGAAGCTCTATCGTGGTATGATAGGCTCCCTTCTCTATCTGACTGCTACTCGACCTGATATTCTCTTTAGTGTCTGTCTCTGTGCCAGATTCCAATCAGATCCTAGAGAAACTCACTTAACAGCAGTTAAGAGAATTTTCAAATATCTGAAAGGAACTCCTAACCTGGGCCTGATGTATGAGAAAACATCAGAGTATAGACTTTCGGGTTACTGTGATGCAAATTACGCAGGAGATAGATTGGAACGAAAAAGCACATCTGGAAATTGTCAGCTCCTACCTGGGCCAACAAAAGACAGTCAATTATCGCTCTATCAACTGCAGAAGCAGAATACATCTCAGCATCACTGTGCACAACTCAGATGCTCTGGATGAAGAATCAGTTAGAAGATCTGCAAATCTTCGAGAGTAACATTCCTATCTTCTGTGATAATACTGCTGCTATTTGTCTAAGTAAGAATCCCATTTTACACTCCAGAGCTAAGCACATTGAAATAAAACATCATTTTATCAGAGACTATGTTCAGAAAGGGATAGTAACATTGAAGTTCATTGATACAGATCATCAATGGGCAGATATATTTACTAAGCCTTTAGCTGAAGATAAATTTCTTTTTATCTTAGAAAATCTGAACATTCAAAATTGCCCTGAATAAAGTGTGCCTCTGAAGATGTAAAATGAGACTCTGACATAAACAAATGAGCTTCTGCCTCTGACTCTGATACTCCTACCAAGTTAAGAAGATATCTGAGTTAGAAATCTCCAGGAACCAATCCTTTGGTATTCCTAAATATCAGATACATCAACACGTGGAGTGAATTGCATCTAACCTTGGAACTTCTAGACAGCTGTCCAAAAGAAATTCAAAGGACAGACGTTTGAGATCTCCTCGAGCAGTGTGCATACTATTGGGATTAGACATTCATTAATGAGCATAATCATTTCTCCCTCTAAGCGTGCTAACTTGGTTTTTGTGCTAAACTCTGATTGTTGTGTCGTTTTGCATGCAGTTCGTTTTAGTATATAAACACTTCTCTCACATTGTGCACACACTTCACTCTCACTCACTTTCTCAAACCAGCTCTCTCAGGCATTTCTGCAAGCAGTTCATCTTCATCTTGTTCTTCATCATCAATGGATTCTCAACAACAATCAGTATTCAACTACTCTCAACAAATGGACTCCAGCAACGCAGCTCAAAGCACAAGCACTCCTACTCCAACAATTACAGGCGTAACCATAACACCAGTTTACAAGGAGCCTCATATTCTTGACCGTGAGGCTCACATCAATCTTGCAACTCCTTTTGAAAAATTGGAAGTTTTGTGTGAATCTCTTGTGGATTTCAACAACATGAAGAGGAATGGAGTAGACCTAACTGAAGAACTCCGTCAACAAGGTTAGGAAAACTACTTTCAACGGCTCTATGACCCCGTTTACCCAAACCTCATCAAGGAATTCTGGAGGTTTGCTGACGCTGACGACCATTTCATCGTCTCCTATGTTTTGGGGGTAAAAATCGTGATTACTGAAAAGTCAATAGCCTCATTGCTAAACACGGAGAAAGCTGGAGGAAGAAGGATTTATGACATCAATCCTAGGTCAAAGTACATTGCTCATGAAATCAACCCCACTATCTTCAAACACAACACAGAAGGCAACCCATCAAAGAACAAAGAACTACATCAGAATCTCCGAGTGTGGCTCAATATCATTCTGGGAACTATTCATCATCGCCCAGCATCCAACTCATCAGATTACATCAATACAGATCAGAAGTGTATCCTGTACTGTATTCATAAGGGTCTGAAGCTTTGCCTCCCAGCCCTCCTCTTCAAATATCTCAGAGACTCCGTACGGGAGACCAGGAACAACATGAAACCCAGAACCTACATCCCTCTGGGAAGACTTCTCTCTGATGTTCTGATTGAAAATGGGCTTGTAGATCATCTGGAGAAAAACAAACTCATGGACGATTTGGCAATAGATACTGGAAGGCCTCTGAACTCCAGAAATCTGAAGAGCATGGGAATTCTGAAGAAGATTCAAGTCAAACCTACGCTGGACACCTCTTGGGACGCTTTAAAAGATCAAAGGAATATGCCCAATGGTCTCGCAAGGTTCTACAAGAATGAACCCAGAGAGGCAATCCTCCACTATCTCCAACGTCTGAAGGATGAAGGAGTGGACATCTCAGACTTCAGACTAGACGATCTGCTAGATTCAGAACCAGACTTCGTAAAGTTCAAAAGAGGTCCATTTGAGAAGTCTTCAAGAGCGAAGAAAGCAAGGCTAGGAGAAACTTCTGAATCAAGACCTCCAGCGCCTCTGCAAGAATCTTCTGGTAAGTCTGCCTCTGCTATTCCCTCTGTACAGCCATTGGCTTCTTCTACTCCTCTACCAACCCCCATCTACACCACATCTGAAACCCCTCCTTCTACAACCAGAACCTCTCAACCTCTACCAAAATTCAATCTTGCCAATACCTCTTTACCACTATCCGAAGCCGAACAATTAAATCAAACCACTTCCTCATCCACAGCCCCAGAATCACCTCCCTATTTTATCATTTCCTCAGATACAGAACACTCTGACCCAACTTCTCCAACCCTAGCCCAACTTCAGGCTCAAAGCCTTGCCTCTCAATAACCAACACAACCTCCACCCGAAGAAACTTCACCACAACCAACCATCACTCCTTCTGAAGTTCAACCCTCTGACCTTCATACCTCTGACACTATCCCTCCAAACCCTTCCGCTGAACCTGAACCTGAACCTGAACCCCAAACACTAAACCTAAGCCCTCAAACCTCTCCACCTCAAACATCTGAACCTGAACATTCCTTGCCTACCCTAGAGGAAGCCATTATGCTGTTCGCAGGGGCTTCAGTACAAAAGGTCAAGTCTCTGACCATAAACTCTGGCATCAGTGATGATCCTGACTCTGTAAGGACACATTGGAACAGAGTCATTGGTTGGATGACGTCTGAGGCCTTCAAGCTGAAGCACATCTCTGAGCAAGTCAGAAACAACTTCATCAGAGATGCTGAGGCAAGACTACAGGAGCGTCTGGCCAGAGAAGCTGAAGAAGAAGCCAGAAGGCAAGAAGAAGAAAGAGCCAAACAAGCAGAAATCCAAAGGGCCAAGGAAGCTGAGGCCAAAGCTCTAGCTGACGCTGCCGCTGCTGCTGCTGAAGCTGAAGCAAAGGCAGCTGCAGAAGCTGAAGTCAGAGCTGCTAAAGAACAGAGTGCTCTGACTCAGGGGGAGTCCTTTACTGTCATTCCTATGGTTCTCAAGACACTTGAAGAACTTCAGAAAGACCAGAAGGAACTCAAAACCAGAATGGACAAACAGGACACCGTCAACGACAATATCCAGAACCTGCTGACTCAACTGCTTCAGAGAATGCCTCCTCCTCCCAACCCTTAGGCACTTAGGATCTTTTGTTTGTTGCCTTGCTTATCTTTGTTTCTGATGTTTGTTTTTCTTGCCATTATCTCTGATGTCTGTTATCTGAATATATACAATGTTTTGTTGATTATTTTGTTTAAGTCTTTTTGATTATGACAAAAAGGGGGAGAAATCAAATATAGCTCTGATGAAAAATTGCCTAATACCCTAAGCACTCTGCAAACATACTATTCCTTAAAAATAAATTCATCTAACTCTGGACTTAAGAAATTGCAGAAGGTATCGAAACTTCATTGCTTGGAAGCTCTGGTGAGAACTTCTGAACTCTCTAGCCTATCCCAGGGGGAGCTCACTTCTATCTGATCTGATATTTTTTAATGTTTCATCTGCTAATTGAGTTTGTTTTGTCATCATAAAAAAGGGGGAGATTGTAAGAACAAAAATTGTTCTACAACAGATTCCAAGATTTTGATGATAACAAAGGACGAAACCAAAAATGGCACTCTAACAAAATGTTTCTAAGTGTGCAGGAATCTAAACAAAAAGAAAGGAATCTGATTGCGTCATCAGATACAGAATCATATCAGGTACAAATTATCAGAAGCATCTGAAGTAGTAACGCGCTCAAGATGTTCTAACTCTGAGCAAAACAGCAAAAACATCAGAGGCATCTGAACAAGGAGTACGCTCTAGAAGTTCTGACTCTGAACAAAGGTATATCTAAATTCCAGAAGCTCTCAGCGTCATCTGAAGACTTCATCAGAACCCTAAGAGATCAAAACATCAGAAGCTCCAAATCCACATAGCAAGATCTCAGATTAACACAGTCACATAGACCTTGATTATGGGTTTCCTAAATCAGAAAGAGTAACGTCAACTTCGAATTTAAATGGAAAGGAACTATTATTGGAAAGAAGTTATTCAGGGAGACAAAGTTGTTTTGGCAAGAAACAACAGAAGTTATGGCATTAATTCCTATTCAAGATCAAATATCTGCCATCAAGTTCAACGGTCCTTTCATCTTTATATAAAGGACAACAAACATCATTGAGAGACACACCAACGCACATAAACGTTTTCTTCTCTCTCTCTCAATATTTCACGAAGCTTTTGCTTAGAATGTGAAACATTCTTTTGTTCTTACTGTTGTAATATTTGCTTTATCCTAGAAGCACTCTAGATTACAAAGTCTTTTTATCTATTACTTTATTTCCTCAAGTGACTCTGCGCAGTCTGTATACTTGAGAGGACTAAGAGATCCATCTCTTAGACGTTGGTTGTAATAATCTTTCAAGATTAGTGGATTAAGTCCTTATTGAAGGCGAAATCACCTTGGCCGGATGGACTGGAGTAGCTTTGTGTTATAAGCGAACCAGTATAAATTCCTTGTGTGGTCTTATTCTGAAAAAGCGCTTATTTTCCAAAACAATTTAAACCCCCCTTTCTTGTTTTTCTCACCTTCAATTGGTATCAAAGCTTCGGCTCTGTTATTGATTTTCTAATCAAACACTTAACAGTGTAGAGAGATCCAGAACGAGAAAAACCATGGCCCACACAAATGAAAGAGACAGTTACAATGCTAAGCCTCCTGTCTTTGATGGAGAAAAATTTGACTACTGGAAAGATAGGATTGAGAGCTTCTTTCTAGGCTATGATGCTGATCTCTGGGACATTGTCACAGATGGATACAAACCTCCTGTCACAGAGGATGGAGTTGAAGTTCCCAGAAGTATGATGTCAGATGATCAGAAGCGAGTTTTCAAAAATCATCACAAGGCCAGAACCATACTTCTCAATGCTATATCTTACAACGAGTATGAAAAGATCACCAACAGAGAAACAGCCAAAGACATACTTGACTCTCTAAGGATGACTCATGAAGGAAACTCTCAGGTCAAAGAGACAAAGGCTCTGGCGCTTATCCAGAAATATGAAGCCTTCAAAATGGAGGATGACGAAGCCATAGAGGTAATGTTCTCCAGATTCCAAACTCTTATTGCAGGTCTCAAAGTTCTAGACAAAGGGTACACAACTGCAGACCACGTCAAAAAGATAGTCAGAAGCCTGCCAAAGAAGTGGAGACCCATGGTCACTGCTCTGAAGCTGTCTAAGGATCTGAACAATATCAGTCTTGAAGAGCTTGTCAGTTCTCTCAGAAGCCATGAGATAGAACTAGAGGAAGACGAACCTCAGAAGAAGAACAAGTCTGTAGCATTAAAGTCCAGATCTGGAAGACGTAAATCTGACAGAACCAAAGCATTCCAGGCCGAGACAGAAGATGCAGATGACTCTGAACAAGAAGATTCTGATGAGGAAGAAGAATTGTCCCTCCTGACCAGAAGAGTTAAACAACTCTGGAAAAAGAGGAACAACAACTTCAGAAGACCAAAACCCAGAGGGGATCGATCAGAATCAACCTCAAAAGGTAAAACTAACAAAGATATTACTTGTTATGAATGTAAAGAAACAGGTCACTACAGGAATGAATGCCCCAAGCTAAAGAAAGATAGCTCCAGAAAAGAAAGTTTCAAGAAAAATACCTTCAGGACAAAGAAAGGATTAATGGCTACCTGGGATGATAGTGAATCTGACTCATCAGAATCTGACTTTGATGAACAGGCCAATGTGGCATTCATGGCTACCACATCCAGGAACAGTTCAGATGAAGAATCTGAAGAGGTATTTTCTGAACTCTCTCGATCTGATCTAGAATCATGCTTGTCAGAAACTCTTAACTCATATCAGAAATTAAAACAAAAGTTTAAAGCAATAAAAGGCTGTCTTGAAGAAAAATTTGAAGAATGTGGCAAACTTGAGATGACAATTCTAAAACGAGAAGATGAAATCAGATCTTTAACATTACAAAGAGATGCAGCAAATAAAAATCGTTTAGAACTGGAAGAAGCGTTATCTCAAGCTCCACAGACTTCAAATACAATAATTTATAAATACCAAGAAGCCTTTCAAGAATTTCTGAAAAATGGGATAGGAAGGAGTGTTATGGCATCCATGATTTATGGAGTCAGTCAAAACAATAAAAAGGGAATTGGGTATGATCCTAAGGAAGATAAAACTTCTACTAGTGACCAACTCAAATCTCCATTTTCATATCACTACACACACACAAGAACAAAAATTTGAAAATGCTAGAAAACCCAAAGTTATAAGAAACTCTGGGAAAACTAATCAGAAAGGACCCAAGAGACTCTGGGTACCAAAAAATAAGATTGTTTATGTTGCAAATATCCTATGCAGCAAAGTTCAAACACCAGTCATGGTACCTGGACTCTGGATGCTCGCGACACATGACGGGAAGAAAGTCTATGTTCCAAAGCCTGGAACTTAAAGACGCTGGATTTGTAGGCTTCGGAGGAGATCAGAAAGGAAGGATCAGAGGCTCCAGAACTATTGGTAATGGCACTCTTCCCTCTATATCTGATGTCCTTTACGTGGAAGGATTAATGCATAATTTGTTATCCATAAGTCAATTAAGTGATAACGGTTATGACGTGATCTTTAATCAAAAAACATGTAAAGCCATAAATCAAAACAATGGTTCTGTCCTATTCACAGGCAAGAGGAAAAACAATATTTATAAAATTAATCTTTCTGATTTAAAAGAACAAAATATGAAATGTCTGATGTCTGTTCACGAAGAGCAATGGGTATGGCATAGACGCTTGGGCCACATTAACATGAGAAAACTATCTCAGCTAAATAAACTCGAGTTAGTCAGAGGCCTACCTAAACTGAAGTTTTCTTCAGATGCTCTATGTGAAGCATGTCAGAAAGGAAAATTTTCAAAAACTTCTTTCAAAAAGAAAACTATTGTTACCACCTCTAAGCCTCTGGAACTTCTTCACATTGATTTATTTGGTCCTGTGAAAACAACATCAGTCAATGGAAAGAAGTATGGACTAGTCATTGTTGATGATTTCAGTCGCTGGACATGGGTGAAATTCCTAAAGCACAAGAGTGAGTCACACTCTGTATTCACTAGTTTCTGCTCCAAAGTGCAAAAAGAATTTGACTCTAAAATTATTAGAGTCAGAAGTGATCATGGTGGGGAATTTGAAAACAAAAATTTTGAGAAATTATTTGACTCTAATGGAATATCCCATGATTTCTCCTGCCCTAGAACTCCACAACAAAATGGAGTTGTAGAGAGGAAGAATAGGACACTCCAAGAGATGGCCAGAACCATGATCAATGAAACGAATGTAGCTAAGCACTTTTGGGCCGAAGCTGTAAATACAGCGTGTTATATTCAGAATAGAATCTCTATAAGACCTATTCTGGAAAAGACTCCCTATGAACTGTGTAAAGGAAGGAAACCAAACATTTCATATTTCCATCCATTTGGATGTTCCTGTTTTATTTTAAACACTAAAGAACATCTGAACAAGTTTGATTCCAAAGCACAGAAAGGTATTATGTTTGGATACTCAGAACGCTCTAAAGGCTACAGAGTATACAATACAGAAACCAAAATTGTGGAAGAATCAATTCATGTCAGATTTGACGATAAGCTTGACCCTGAAAAGTCAAAGCTAGTTGAAAATTTTGCAGATTTAGAAATCACTATTGCAGGATCTGATAAAGCTCCAGAAGCAACTTCCACTCAGAACTCTAAGGAAATTCATTTCCCAGTAATCCCAAAGAAAGCTAAAAGTCGCATCAACGTATCTGAAGATTTGATTCTGGGCAACAAAGACGAACCTGTCAGAACCAGATCTACCTTCAGGACCCCTAAAGAGACGCCTCTGGGACTAGTGTCTCTGATCGAGCCTACGTCCTGTGATGAAGCACTTCAAGATAACGACTGGGTTTCAGCTATGCAAGAAGAGTTAGATCAATTCACAAAGAATGATGTCTGGGATCTTGTTCCCAAGCCCAGAAGCACTCATGTTATTGGAACCAGATGGGTATTCAGAAACAAGCTGAATGAGAAAGGAGAAGTCGTCAGAAACAAAGCTCGACTGGTAGCTCAAGGTTACAGTCAACAAGAAGGTATTAACTACAATGAAACCTTTGCTCCAGTCGCAAGGTTAGAATCTATTCGTCTTCTTGTATCTTTTGCTATTAATCATTCTATTAAATTATATCAAATGGATGTCAAGAGCGCATTCCATAATGGTTATATATCAGAAGAAGTGTATGTCAACCAACCTCCAGGTTTTGAAAATCCAAATTTTCCAGAACATGTCTTTAAACTTAAAAAATCTTTATATGGACTTAAACAAGCTCCCAGAGCTTGGTATGAACGTTTAAGTAATTTTCTTCTGGAACACAATTATTGGATGATTTTAAGTGAAATCCCAGCTTGCATGGTACTGTTCACGTGCTACATGGCCATGCTAGGTGCATTTGGCAATTTTGCAATTCACCTCATATCTCTCTAATCTCAATTAACCAAAGCCTAAACCTGATTTCAGTGTGATTAGTGAGTGGTATATAAGCCAAATCATAATTGTTTTCAAAAGGAGATAACAGAATTCAGATCCAAAATTTCCAAATTCCCTCCAAATTCTCTCTCTTCGAATCTCACATTTCTCCACACAAACCTTCATTCTCTTTGCATATTCTTACTCCTTGTGGAATCCTGAGCAAGATTCAACCATTGGATTGGATAATTGAGCTTGATTTTGAGCAGATCGAGTGCATGAACATCTTGATGGAAGCTTGAAATTGAAGTGGATCTAAGAGATTTCAGTGGATTCTTTGTGCACAAAGCTTCGAGGCATAAGCATAGGAGAAGATCTGGAAGTTCTGGAAGCTGGAGAGCACGATTTTTGATCACTGCATTTCAAGTAGGTGAAAATTCGACCATCTCCTTTTGCTATTTTCTTGCCATGATTGTGTAGATCTAGTTCCCCTGAGCATGCTGATATGATTATATTTGAATTTGGTTAAGATATGAACATGCTATGTTGAATTAAAGTTTTGATTGCAAATATGTTTTTGCTCGATCCGTGAAATGCACGATGAATTAGGTTGAATGAGTATGATATTCATGATCCTTGTTGAAAGATCTTTCGAACGGTACCAATTTCATGAAATTCTGGGAAATTTTTTGGATCTCCGCCGCCTGGATGGCCGGAGAAGACGGTTGCTCCGCCGTCTGGTTCTGCCTAGGGTTTTTGCCCTGTCATCTGCTACGTGTGCGCTGGTGTGGCGATTCCATTGGCTACGATTCTCTTGACCAGGCCACGCGAGCTTTGACTCGCTGAGTGTGCTGCCACGCCATAAATGAAACGCAACGTTTCATGAGTGCTTCTAATCCTTCAGCGCGCGTGTTCGATCCAGCGTTGGTGCATTTGTTTTCTGAATTAATTTGAATTTTTATTTTCCCTCCATTATTTCATATTATTTCACATTATTTTGTTCAACTTCAAAAGTTCATAAAAAAATAGTAGAATAATCCAATTTGAGCCCATTTTTTTTTCACATTCTTGTTTTGATATCTAGTTTTTTATAGCATTTAATTCATGATTTGTTTGCTGCTGGATTTTTAATTGTGATTTTTTTGATTGAACCTTATGCCAAATTGACATGTTACATTCAATGCTTTGTGAAATGCTATGTGTTGATCCAATTGATCTGGAATTTTGCAGGCTTGATCTTCACATGTGATATGATTTTTGAGCTTTGGTTTGGAATTTTTATCATATGCTATCACTGTTTTGGGCACATGAAGATGTAGTGTGACAATTTGTGTCACATTTTTTGGTATTCAATTTGTGTATTTTTGTTCACCTATCATTTGAGCTCTTATGGATTTGATTTTTTGCATGATCTTTGTTCATAACATGAATAACTTGCATAAAAAATTTCATAGCCATTGGATGCTTTTCTATTTTGATTTGGATTTTCTAATTTGGATGTCCACTTTGTGCACCTTTGCTTGCCTTTGCTTCACAATGATCATTTGATGCCTTTGCTTTGTGAATTGATGTTGGTCCTTTTGAGGACTTCTTATGATATGTTTGAACTTGCTTTGTGCAAAAGATTGACTTCTGTTTTGATCATTTGATTTGGTTTTGAACCTAGTCTTTGTACTAGTGTTTTGTACATAAACTAATTGTGCTTTGTGTTTCAGGTTTGGACATTTAGCTTTGATGGTTGGTTTGATCTCACTTTGTGAGATTAAAATGCTTTTGAGTACTAACTCTTGATGTTTTGTAGGTTCTAATTGATGCTCATTGCTTCACTTGAGTGCTTGAGCATTGTTCATTAAGTTGTAAATATTGGACAGTTGGACTGTTTGTCTGTTTGTTTTCTGTCTGAGATACTAACTGTTTAAGCTTTTGTACAGGTACATTAGTTGCTTGCTTTTAGCTCTTTCTTAAGCTTTGGATTGTGGTTGATACACCACTTAGGTAGCTACTCTCTTACTCCATGTAGTATGGAAGTCATGTCACCTTTTTGGCAGGCATTTTGGCTGAAGTCCTCCTTATGAGGCTCTGTTTGTGATTGTTTACATTGGTGCCAAAGACCTCTAAATGAGGCATGTTACTTGATAAGTCCTCCTAAGTGAAGAGGCAATTGACAGATAGAAGGGATTAGCAATCAATCCCCCGTTATTCAGTGAGTCGTTCATTATGCTCGCACTACGTGCTGATGCTCTTGAACAAGTACCCAAGATCTTTGTCCAGTGTCTGTCAAGTGGAATAGGATCCCTCTTTCTGGATCCCCACGCTTTCTTTATCATTGAGCTCACCCAGGCCAGGGTTAAGAGCATGAGGTCTCATCCTCATTACCATCTTTGATCAACTTCACCCTAACTCTCAATGTTAGTGGTTAAGAGCTACAAATCATCCTTGTACAGTTTGGCTTGTTTGTCGAGGTTGATATGACCCCTCTTGACTAAAGCCCACCATTGGTTTGAAGCCTCTTGTTTGTATATAGTGTGTGATGATTGTTTGCATTGTTTGCTTTTGATATTTGTTTGTTGCTTGGAGTCGGATCTAAGTCCATATATTGGCATTCTGTTTCCGTTTTGCATGTTTGTTTGGAGTCGGATCTAAGTCCATATATTGGCATTCTGTTTCCATTTTGCTTTCAGGAGTCGGATATAAGTCCATATATTGGCATTCTGTTTCCGTTTTGCTTTTCAGGAGTTAGGTGTACGTCCATCTATTGGCAGCTTGTTTCCTTTCATTTGAGGATCTCTTTTGAGACTCGTGTATATGCTTTTGCCTTGTGCTTGCTCATTCCAAAGGAATCTTACTTGGATCATCTCTATGATCTCGAGAAAGGAACTCCTATTGTTGGTTTTATCCCTTAGCCATCACCCTTAACCTTTTTCTCCATCTTAACCCAAAACCAAAAAACTTTTGTGCAAGCATTTGACTTGTTTTCAACATTAGAAACCTAGGCCTTATGCCTTTGATTTTCAAACTTTCTTTTCATAACACTCATTTTGAATTGAATCTTTAAGTCAACTTTGACCATTTTTGTACATACTTCTAATTGGTTAATGCAACCCATTCAAATGTGCTTCTTTTGTGATTTCAGTGATCACTTCTTAATCAAATTTTTCATAACCTTTAGCTATTAGGTTTGAGTTATCTTTGTGGTAGATGTAATACTCACCTATGTTCTTAGTGATTGGACAATAAGTCTTCCATGCTTATTATAGGGCTAACCCCTCACTAGCATGTCGAAGCTATCCTCACATGGTGGACTTGTGGTTTTTCAGGTCGAGTTTTCTCCCTTTGATAACAAAAGACCTTAAGGCTTTTGGACCAACCAATCCACTCACTGTTTTGAAATCTTTTACCCGAACTACGGGGTTTTGATCCTTATCTTTCATGAGAGGGTACGTAGGCAATGGGTTCATTCATCCAAACACAAAATGTAAATAAACTTGTATATTCTTTTCTCATCTCTTCAATCATGTTTGCACGAATAAAATTTTCATAAACAATAACCTTTGCAACAAGCGTGAAAAGGGCTCCCTAGGAGTACCTAGGATGCATTGGGTGCCTAACACCTTCCCATTGCATAACCAACCCCCTTACCCAGATCTCTGACCTTCTTTTACTAGTTTTGTTTGTAAAACTTTATAGGTTTTTGTTCGCTTTCTAACCATTCCTTTGGATAAATAGAAGTGCGGTGGCGACTCGACTTTGTATGATTTACCTTGGATTTACTCAATATTTCCAATGGTAACGAATACACCACTACACCCGTAACTATTGGGAAGACCGTTCCTCGAAACAAGTAAGGCTCTCATTGATGTGGCCCTAGGAGAATTAATCTTGAGGTTTAACGATGAGAAATTTGTCTTCAACGTTTTTGAAGTAATGAAACACCACAATGAAAATCCCCAGTGTTACCAGGTAAACATGATTGAAAAAAATACCGGAAAAGCCCCATGAAAAGAAGATGGTAAGGAAATAATTCCAGGTAGGACAAAAGGTTTTGTTATATAAGTCTCGTTGGAAACAGTTACTCGATAAGTGGAAGTTTATACGGTATTTTCAAGTAATGTTGTCGAAATAAAAGATCCAGGGGATTCACACACCTTTACATTGGAAGGCAAGAAACTTAGGACCTATGCAGGAAGTAAAAACGCACTGGAGGAGGTTTCTCCAATGTTCGCAGAGCCCTAGATGAAAGAGTCAAGATAATGACCTTAAAGAAGCGCTTAATAGGAGAAAACTCATTAGAGTTTGAATTTCAGTTTTAGTTCTAATTTCAACATTTCCTTTTTGTAATATGATCCAACGAATAGTACTATGCTATCTTTCAAAAATGCTCTTCCCTTTGCACTTCTCTTTGCTTTAATTAATGAATAAATTAATTTGCTTTTGTTGTTTCTTTAAATTTTAATTTTACCATCTTACTAGTGCCAACATGAAAAAAGAAAAGTAAAAGTCACCAGAAAAGAATGAACAAGTGATCATCATGAAAGTTCCCTTAGCTTGTAATGTTTGAGTCAAATATTTTCATTGTTGACTTTTGTATCTTATGAGAGTATCTGTACATTAGCTATTTTCTAGATTTTGCATTGTTTCTATATGAGTCTATTGGTCTGATAAATACACACTGAGTTTGTTGTATGTAAAAAAATAAGAGTTTTTTTAAGCCACCCTATTTTAATATGATTATATCCCTTCCTAACCACTTTGAGCCTTAGCCTCTCTTTCAACGACATAGCCATGTTATATAGCCATTTGACTTGAAAGATTAAACCTTTCCACCCTCTTTGGAGTTAGGTGGAATTATTTGTTATACTTATCTGATACAAAAGAATAAGTTTATGGTTACTCTTGAAAGTTAGCAACGTTAAAGTTTTGGGTTGGGGAACTAGAGATATTGGTCGAAAGAAAAGAAAAAGAAAAAGAAAAAAAGAAGTTAAAAATGACTTCTTCAAAAATAATTGCGAAAAAGAAAGATAAATAGGTCAAAGAAAATGAATTATCTTGTACCGGTTGATCAAGAAAAGAGTGATATGAAAGGAATAAGGTATGTGATGGTGTGCAAAATTATTCCAGTGGTTCCACATTTTTGCTCTCTTTTTCACTCAAATTTTCACTAAGTCCACAACTTTCATACTTAGCTATTTTTTCCTCATTCTTTGGTCATTCTTCTTCATTTTAGATCAACTTTCACTTGTTTTGCTCTGATCCTTTGACTAAATATATGCAATAATGGTTTGTTATCACATCCTGATACCACTTCTCTGCTACTTTGAGGGCATCCTATAACTTAGTTACCTGAGCAACTAGTGTACAAGGAGAGTCGTAGATTTTTTCTTCATCTTGCAAAGAGTAGACATCCTTGGCCTTTTCATACAGTGTAATAAGGTCCTCCTAGAGAGTAGAGCACCTTAAATCCATAACTTCATATTTTCCTTCCCAAGTGTCCCTTTCCTTGGTGGGTCTGTCTGGGGAAAAGATGTCTCCCCTACTAGTAGAAATAAGGGAGAATGGATAAGCCACTCGATACATACTATGAGTAATCCCGGAGACAAGTTCCAGAGTCTCCCCTCTAATAGATTTTGAATGAAGGATATATCCAATGTTGAGATACTATTGGTTACCTCTTAAAGAGTGCAAGCTAGATGGGAAAAGAAGACATCTGGAATCTTCGTGAAGGGAGTTACCTCTCTATAAGCACCATCAATGACGACACGAGTTCTTTTAGGAGAACCCTCTTCTCAAGGGGGACATAGATCTTCACCCCACGCCCTCTTTGTTGAAACCGGAGACATGGATGACTCCTTCACGGTCAAAATGGTCATATTATCCATAGGTTGATCTACTTTAGGTGCATAATTAGAAGCCTGGACGCCCAAAATTGGGGCAAGGGGCAGATGAGGAGCAATGGTCGCCAAAGGAGGTACCAAAGCCCAAATACCTTGAGGATTTGAAAGGTCATAGAGAATCTATAACTTGTCCATATTATCTACAAAATACAAGCATACCTGTAAAAAAACAAGAGGAATCCATCCTCACCAAATATCTTTTTCCTCTCCCCTTGATTGACGACACTCATAATATTATAAGTGTCAATCTTCCTTTTTCTCACCTTGGTAAGGGTCACCTCACCAGGGCCGAACCTTTCCTCATAGTCGAGCCCCTGAAATAAATAATGCAAGTCTTCCTTCATCACCGCCTCATCAGGGGAAAGAGGATCCAACCTGGTGCGGTAGGAATAAATGCCCCGGTTAAAGTGAATTTCTTACCAATACTTTGAGAATGAAATCCTGCAGAAGCTAGAAGACTCAGCCGGAATGTAGAACCAAGTGAGACGAGCCTTTAATGTAAGGGGTTTAACCAGTAAGAAGTGACCTAGAAAATCACCTGAGACTTGGATGAAGCTTTCAAACCCAGGATTGATCGGGAGGAAGCTAATGAGATCTTAATAACATAAGTTGTCTTGAGAAGTACGCCTCAGGTGCAACAAATTAAGGAATAACCTAAGGTAAGGTTTTCGATATTTATGCTCGACACATAGCTGGAATACCCTCTTGGATTCCTAAGATCTCAGATGAAGCTCGGAAGGAAGAATTTTTAAGTGCTTATGGACAACCAACTCGAAGATGGAGAATGGTAGTCGCTGTCCTATCCTCTTGAACTGGCATTCATAGAAAGGGACTGCACATTCGTTAAAAGAGGTGCATATCCTCTTATCCAAGCCTATTGGAAGAGCCAACCATTCCAAAGGATTACCGACCATGCTACCGTCGACTTCTACTACCACCCATGTGCTCATAATGGATCGAGTACCCATTTTTTTTTGCATCAATCCATTCATACTCTAATGCATCTAGCCAATCTCAAAGATCTAAGTAGGCATTCACTTTTCGCTCGTTTGGATCAAAGTTATCAGTTCTTAGGGGAAGTTGGATAAAGCTTTTAACATATACTCTCCCCTTTGTTGGTTGGCTTATACTTCCTCATCGGTTAAGATGAGAGGGGCATAAGGACCTCGATATAGTTTACCTTATTGCGCCGCAAAAAATAAAGAGTCACGACCAGATTTTATTTATTCCAAAGGAAAGGGAAAATATCGATAAAACCCCAAAAGAATGGTCTTCGCAACCAAGAGAGGATTCGGGAGTTGGTTATGCAAGGGGAAGGTATTAACACCCCTCATATTTGTTATACTAAACATGAACCATTATGCTTGATCTCTGTGCAAATGGATGTTGTTATCTGAAGGTTACTTGCTATTGGTTAAATGGAGGAGAAATAAGTTTATTAATTAGTGTGCTCGAAAAGATTTCACAATCTTGTGCCTGCGTATCCTTATAGTGAAATAAGGAAATCAGAGCTTTGTAGTTATGAGTATAAAATGGAGTGTTTTTTGGTTATTTTTAATAGACAATGTTAATGTTCACGCTCTAGCATTTAATGTTGCTTGTATGCTCGCGCATGTGGGACTTAAGCGTTTGTTTGTTTGCGGTAGAATGCATGTGCTTGGATCTCGTTATTGTAGTTTAACATTACTTATATGCCCACGTATGGAAGACTTAAGCGTTGCTCATGCCAATATAGAACGGAAGTAACATGTCCTTTGTGAAAAGGTTTTTGATGCCCTAAGGCGGAAAATTGAATTTGATTGGTTGTGGTTGATTTTAGAATAGAGACAAGTATCAGACCACAAGATAAGTACGATCGACAATCTGAATACTTGGGAGTTAAGAGGATAATGGCATCTTAACCCCTCTTTTTTTATCCAAAGAGTTTTTGTTTATGAAATTTGTTTGGCGAGTTTTATCATTGGTACTTAGAGGGAGACAAGTATCTAACCCTTGGCTAGGTACGACCAGCAATTAGAATACTCGAGAGGTAAGAGGACAGTGAAATCCCAACCACTATTTTTTACTCTCATAGAACCGGATTGAACTCGTTTTATTGTTAAGTGTTTTGAATGGAAGTCAAGCATTGGGTTACAAGCTAGGTACGATCGACAACTCGAGTACTCGAGTGTTGTGCAGAAGTACTTACACCACATCTTTGTCTTCCAGTTTATGGTGAAAATATTTTGAAAAGATCATTTGATGTTGGATCAAGTGTTTGGAAGTTTTGACTTATGAAAGGTGTGAGAATGAGATAAAGATAGAAGTGTGAGAATGAAATGGTATGGATGAGATACTTGATGTTGGATCAAGCACTCACGTTTCTTTCAAAAGAATTTGATTTTGAAAATCACCTGATGTTGGATCAAATGTATTTTTATTCTTTAGAAAATGTTTTTTTATCGTTTTGACTTTATCTTGCTAATTAACATGCAAAGGAAAGCCATTAGAAAAAGTAAATCATACATTATTACATGTTCATGGGAACGAGGGACATATTACCCATAATGGGGAGATGATACAAATCAATACATGAAATGAAAAAAGATATCATACAAGTTTACAAACCATACAACCATTAATCATGCACCAAAATTAAACACGTTCACCCATGCAAAGTAAAAATAACAAGAATGCATGTAAAATATACTAAAGAAATTAGCACACAAAGGTAAATGGATCAAACACCACATGATATTCAATAAAAAAATTCTAATGGGAGATTAAATGCAAAATTAGCCACCAAACTAATTGAGAATTAGCATACTAAGGCATGAAATTTTATCAATGTGAATTGAAATTTAGAAATGAATCAATACATTTTTTAACCTAATCAAGAACTTAGGCTAATCACATGTTAATTATACTATCTCAAAGGTAATTAAAATCAATATAAAAGTGATTAAAAAATTAATTTAAAACCTAATGGATCTAAGCATGTTAATATTTTTATCCTTTTAATGCTAAAATGAGTATTAAAACATTAACAAAAATATGGAGAAAAAAAATAGCAAACAAGAATAAAATAACACAAACATGGAGTTTAATGCAGAAAAAAGGGTGCAGATAGACAACATTATAAAAATGACTAAAAGTAATACTAAAAAAATAAAATGAAAATAAAAGAGAAAAAAAAACCCCTGAATCCGACCGCCCGACCGGGAAGAACCGGACTCGTCCAGCTCCTAATCCCCCTCCCCCAATCTAATGCATTCCAGCGCATAAAAGCGAGGAAAATGGAGCAAATGATCCTATGGTGTCACTGTGGTTTTTTTTTTTTTTTTGGGGGGGGGGGGGGGGGGGGGGGGGGGGGGGCATTCAGTTGTGGCAGCGACAACGACGAGCCCCTCCCTAGAGGGAGTGACCTTATCTCAACTTCTCTTATCTTCTTCCTCATGTCTTCCTCAATTAAAGGTTTCTTGAAGGTAAACATGAAAATCCAATTTTTGATCAAAAATTATGAAATAAAAGAGTTTTACGTTTGATTTTCTATGGGTTTTAAGATTCTAATATTAATTCTAAGTTAATGTTATGAATGGGGTTTGATTTTGGTTGTTGAAAATCAAGAAAATTATTTATTGTGAGTTTATGTCAAAATTGGGGTTTTAGTGTAAAAAGTTATTTTTCAAATAAGTTGTTTCATGTTATATGCTTGTATTAATGATAATGTAATGCTTAATTCATTTCTATGCAAAAAAACTATAGAAACTCCTATGCTGATTTTTCCTTTGCTACTTGAATATGGTTTTGTGGATGTAACAAAAAGTGATTATTAAATAAGTTATTTTGGGCAGGAGGATAAACTAAGGCTCTACCATATACATTCAACAAGAATCATTCACTCAAGCATTCATGACAATGGTATAGAAAGGAAGAGATGAAGAATTACCGACATAACAAAGGTTTGCTCCGGTTGGAAGTTATTTGCGGATGACGCGTCGAAGAGAAACATAAAACTTCGAGATGTAAGCTCTTACACTTCCATTAACTCTCAAGCTTTAATATATAATTTGATGGATGGTGCTTGGATCTTGATTATTGAAATTGATGAATTTTCTTGAATTGTTGACAATTGTTGAAACTTTGATGATTATGCTTGAAATTGAATGGTGAATTGTTGAATGATTGTGGCTAAGTTCCATCAACATAGAACTTCAATGTGAAGTTCTAAAATAGTGATGAATATGAACTTTGGTGAGGGTTAGGGAATGAAGAGAGTGATGAGAGATTGTGAGAGGTGGTGAGAAAATGGAAAATGGTGAGAAACTGTTAAGGTGGTTAAAATGGTTCAAAGTGGTTAACCCCAAAATTGGGAAGAATGACACGTTTATATAGTTTTTGTGAATGGTTATGAACCTTTGAATTATGATCCAAGTAAATTTTTTATCAATGGTTGAAAATTGTAAGTTATAAATTGTGTTAGTTTGGTAGTTAGATAAGTTAGGGGTAATTAGGTAAATGGATGACTTGTGGAGAAATATGTAATTAAAGGTAGTTAGAGACCAATGGTGTAAGGTAAAAGTACCAAGTTAGGGTGTAAGGTAAATGATCACTTGGTTAGAACTTGAAATTGACTTGAATATACTTTGATTTTTCTTTGAATTTTTGTCATTTTTTCCATGCTTTTTTGATGAGTCAAACTACGGACTTAAGTGCTTTGGGGGAGTGGTCTTATGTTGAAAATATTTACTTTTGAGTGGTGTAAATTTCCGGATAAAAAATCATATATTTTATGCATGAAATGACTTTAAACAAAATTGGAAAATGTTGAAAAACCAAATGTCATAATGCATAATTTTTTAAGTGCATAATTTTTCTAAGTGCTAAATTTTTCTCATGACTTTTTGATGAATTTTGGATGATTCCAATACATGATATTGATGATTAATTTGGTGTATCTTCTTCTTTGCAGCAAAGTGAGCATTGGGGGTGAAAGAATGGGCTCGAGGCGGCATCGGAAAGTGAAGATAAAGTCATGGTAATGAAGCTTCATAGAATAAAAAGTTGTTGGAAACTTGTATCATGTTACATGCAACATAACCATGAAATTCTTGATTTTTGAGAAAGAATGATGATTCTTTTGATTAAATGCTTACATAGTAAGTCTAGGAAAATCCAGGGGTCAAATTCGAATCGATGATCAAAAGTTGACCAAAAGTCAATAGTTGACCAAAAAGTCAACTTTACCAAATTGATGTAATTTTTTTATCATCTTTCCTTATAATCCATTTATTCAACTTGTATATCAATTAATAAGCATTGTATCATGAATTCCCATGAATGAATGAAGTATTCTTTAAATTTCCAACTTTGACTTTTTCCTTAAATTCAAGCAATCAAATCAAATAACAAGCATCTCACTCCCTCGGACAATCATGAATCTCAAATAGAGAGATGTTACACACCACCAGTGATATTAGAAACAAACCTGGATAATTACCAAATAATATATGTCTCAAAAATCTGCCTAAATCGATCACATCCACTATTACAAAACTTTGACCTACTGAATGTGTTATGCAAAATGTGATGAATGGTATGTTAAATGCATGACCCAATTGAATGAATTGAGGACCATTTATGCAGATGATTTTAATTTAGCCAGATAAAAATAGAAAAAATTAGGGCAAATTTCAGCTGATGTTTGATTAAAGAGTTTCTAATAGAGAAAAAAGTCATCAGATAAAAAACTAGACTTTCCCTCATGAATACACACAAACTTGAGTGCACTATCAACCGTGTCATGCCCTAAATAGTGACGTCACCACACTTATCCCCCACAACTTTTTAACTGATTTCATGTATTGCAGTTCTATTTTACATCGGATAATATTCTGGAGGCCGACCAACATCACTTAACGCAAAGCATTGGGGGAAATTATTATGGGTCGGGCAGAGGCCCAAATGACCAAGGCCTAATAAATGTCAAATGAACTCCATTTGATTCAAGGTATAAAAATCAGTTCACACGAAAGAGCAAGGTACATTTTATAATCTCCACTTTTCATTACACTTATCTTGAATCTTGAACTGACTTAGGCGCTGAAAAACTAACCAAGTAGGCCCACCTTGTGCCCCCGTGATGGAGATCAACACCACTGATGAATATCACGAGTTCTCCAACTCCATCCATTTCCTGAACGAAATAACTTTTATCCATAGAAAATGAAAACATAACCTCCAATAAATTTCCAACCAATATACTAGTGTTCAAATGAGAACACTATGATAGATAGTGTACGCAGATGAAAGTCATATTTAGGTTTCAAGATGTGCTTGAAATCATGATTGATGGTTTCTTGGAATTAGACGAAAATGATATTAAGATGCAAAGAACTACTCATTGTGAAATAAGAAAGAAGGACACAAAAGGTATTTTCTTGATCCATTAGTGCATGCACTCAAAAATCTTTGAGAGGATAATTGAGGAAGAAAAAACTAAGGGTGTGTGAGATACCCTCAAGAAGTTCTACGAAGACCATAAAAAATTGAAGAAGGTCAAACTGCAATCTTTGAGGAAACAATTTAAGAATTCACATATGAATGATTGCAAATTCATTGCAGAGTTCTTCTCATGATTGGTGATGTTGACTAATCAAATGAAATCATGTGGAGAGAATATAACTGAAGTGCAAAAACTTAAGAAGGATCTAAGATATTTAACTACCAACTTCAATCACATAGTCATGGCCATTGAAGATTCTAAAGACCATTTTGAAATGAAACTTAAAGAATTTCAAACATCTTTTGAGATACATGAATTGAGATTTAAACAAAGAAATTCAAAGAAAGTTTCAGAACAAGCATTGTAGACTAAGCTTTTTAAGCAAGTGAAAGAAGTTTTTCAAAGATTTACAAAAACAAATAAAATTGGTGGAAGTGTAGATCTAGGTGCTTGTAGGTATGAAGATGATGATTGCCGACAACTTTCTTAATGTTTGAATGATGAAAGAATTTTTTTTTTTAAAATGAAATAAGATTTTTCAAAGATTAACAAATATGATTTTTTAATATTTTAAAAAATATTTTTTTAAAAATTGGTTTTAAAAATAAAAATAAAATTTATTAAAATTCTAATTAAGCTAACTAGTTTAGCTATCCAACTTCTATAAACTGCATTTTACACTTTTTCTCATGTACAAACGACAAAATATAATTAGCACCCTTTTGGAACTAACAAAATAAAAACTCAATAAAGAGATTAATCAACACTTTCTTCTATTACTATTATAACCAAAAATAAATAAATTAGATCTAGTAGCATTGGGGTAGCACGTGTAATTGAGGGCTATAGAAACAAACACATGAGGTCTATAACAACCTTCTCGCAGTTCAATCGGTTAATCAACATTGTCTCGTTTGTACACATGAAAAAAGAAAATATAAACAAAGTTCAATGCAGCTTTTATACAACATTAAATAAAAAATTAAGCTTAATGCAGCTGTTTACTAGTCTAATTGATGATTAATTATTTTTGTTTGAAGGGAATACGAGGAGCCTAATTATATAACTGGATAGTGGAGATAATGATTTTGTAACTTTTACTGTATAGTCTAATTGAATCATTTTAGATCATTGGGAAATTCCCTTGGTGTCTAGTTCTGGAGAAACATTAGCAATATTTAAAATGCTTTTTGATTGATGTAATCTCTAAATTGTAGTAGTAGAGTTCTTGAATTGGGAAGGGTTAATTGAATTGGAATCTAAGACTATTCATGAGGGGAGTTGATAGTACAAGATGCTACCATAAAATACACTAAAATTACTTTATCTTAGTATTAGGCTGTACATAATCTAATCCAACTCAAGCCAAAGATTTTGTCTTAATCTAATGGTTTTAAGAAGATCCATCCCTATCTCAAGCATAAAAAAAATATGGATATGGTATCGGATCGAAACGGGTTTAGGTCGACCCTTAAGTCACACGGTTTATCTTATGATTATTGGAGCTATGTGATGAAAAAAAGTTGAAAGGAGAAAGAATGTAGATTTATATTGACGGAACTTCTATTAAACCCATAGATAAAAAATTAAAGAAACTGTTGTGACAAACGCTGGACCAGAAACAAATACAACTATGAGAAAGATTGACTTTTTAAACAAACATAGGAAATCCTTTTAGTTTTATAAAGAGAGAGAAGATGGAAGAATAAGAATAAGAAGTGGTTAAAACTGTTTTTCTATTCACTTTTACAATTAGGGAAAAATGTTACAAGTGAATAACAATAACCAACGCTTAACCCCCTCTCAACAACCTAAGAGAGTAGTCTATTTATAGACTATAAGCTAACTTAACCAACAAGCTAACTTATACAACTGCATGCTAGAACATGCTTCGACTATAACACACATCTTTGACTCCTGCATGCTTGAACAGACTTCGATTACAACATGCATAACTTATGTCGAAAACATGAAGTTATCCCTGTCGAGACTAGAATTCGATCCAAAATACCATAAATCTTCATCTTGGAATAAATTTTACAACATCAAGGGAACACACTAGTTTTTTTCATGCAGCTTTATCAACTGCATACACTGGAAGAACTTGCTACTTGACAATGACTTGGTGATCATATCTGCAGCATTGTGATCTGTCGAAACCTCCATCACTTTGACTTCTCCACTTTTGATTTTTTCCTTGACAAAATGAAGTCTAACATCAATGTATTTTTTCCTCTTATGATAGGTTGGATTCTTCGACAGATGTATGACATTTTGACTATCACATTTAATAGTGGTGACTCGACCTTGAGGTTTCAGTTCCTTAACAAACCCTCCAAGCCACAATGCTTATTTCACAGCTTCAATGAGGAAAATATATTCAACTTTAGTGGTTGATAAGGCAACAAACTTCTGAAGAGACGCTTTCCAACTGATTGTTGTACCCAACATAGTGAAAACATATCCAGAAAGAGATTTGATGGTATCCGTACATCCTGCATAGTCAGAGCCGACAAATCATTCGACTTCGACTTCGCCATCACTCATGGCTCTACCATAAACCAGAACTCTACTCAGGGAACCTTTTATGTAGCTCAAAATCCACTTCAAAGCTTGCTAGTGTGCCTTCCTAGGATTGGCCATATACCTGCCTATAAGGCTCACTCTGTATGTTATGTTTGGCCTAATACATGCGATAACATACATCAAAGAACCTATTATACTAGCATATATAATGTTATTCATATAAGGTCTTTCGACTTCAGTACTAAGACTTTGAGTCGTACTCAGGCTGAATTGAGGATTTATCGATGTTATAACAGGTTTTCAATCAAGCACACCAAATTTGTCGAGAATCTTCTTCAGGTATGTCTCTTGAGATAAGCATAATCTCAGCTGCTTTCTATCTCTCCGGATGTCAATCCCAAGAATCCTAGTGGAAGCTCCCAAATCCTTCATGTCTAACTCCTTATGGAGTTTCACATTCACCTTTAGCACATCTTCGACACTGTTACTTGCTATGATGATGTCATCCATATAAGGCAACAAAACGAAAAATGAACTTCCAAGTCGAAATCTGAAGTAACACAATGGTCGAACTGTCTCCTAGTGAAACCTATGTGTGTCATGAACTTGTCGAATCTCCAATTCCACTATCGAGGAGATTTTTTTAGGCCATATAATGACCTATTCAACTTGCACACATAATATCTTTACTCTTTCTAAATACCATTCATGTTGCCTCATCAGGATTGTTTCATCTAAATCATCATACAGGAAGATTGTCTTTACATCCATCTGTTCTTGTTTTAAGTCAAACTTTGTCACCATGACTAACAACATTCTAATGGAATTGTGTTTTACAACAAGTGATAACACATCATTGAAGTCAGTTGCTTCTTTCTTAGTGAACCCCCTACCAACCAACATTTCCTTAATCACTCATATGATTCCTTCCTTAACCTCGAAAATCCACTTACCATTGACTAACCCGGCTCCAACAGGGTTCTCGATCAGCTCCCAAGTATGGTTATCATGAAGAGATTTCATTTCATCATTCATGGCTTTCGGTCATTCAGTTTTGTTTCAACTCCTCATAGCTTTCTTATGATCTCTATGTTCTTCATCAAGAACCTCACTTGAAGAGATTAAGGTAAAAGCTACGAGATCTGCATAACCAAGTCTCTGAGGTGGCTTGATGACCATTCTCGACTTGTCTCTTGCTAGCAGGTAGTCCTTATCAGTCTCCTCATCTTCATCAACAACTTGTGCTTCTTCTTCGACTTCATATGGGTTATGCAATTTAGCATCAACAGGCTCCACCTTAACAGGAAAGTCCTCATGTTCCAGCTCATTTACAAAGATCTTCGTATTTTGACCAACATAATTAGTTTTTTTAAACACCATTTTTGCTTAATTGAAAACTACATCTCGACCTATGATACACCTCCAGTGACCTGACTCTAGGCACCATAACCTATAAACTTTGACTCCTTCATGGTATATAAGAAACATACATCTCAGAGCTCTAAGTTCGACGTTGTATTGCCTAATGCGAGCATGGACTAAACAACCAAATACTATAAGTTTGTCGAGATTAGGTAGATGTTCCGACCAGACTTCTTCAGGTGTCTTCATCCCCAAGGTAGTCGAGGGACACCTATTTATCAAGTACATTGCAGTGATAACAACCTCAACCCAAAACACTTTCTTCAATCTAACACTAACCAACTTGCATCTAACCCTTTTCAATGTTGTTTGGTTGAATCTCTCATGCATGCCATTTTGCTGAGGAGTACTTGCAGTAGTCTTGTGCCTTGCAATATCAGACATACTACAATAGCGATCGAAAACTTCATTGCAGAATTCAAGACCATTATCAGCTCTAGACCTTTTGACCTTCATACCAGTTTGATTTTCGACCAGAATCTTCCAACTTTGAAAATTTCAAAAGTTTCATCTTTAATATTTTGGATGAATATTTATAACTTTATGAAATAATCATCAACTATAGCGTAGGATAGCTCGTGTAAGCAGTTCAATCTATTAATAACATTGCCGTTCTTTGTACATAAAGAAAAAAGAAAATATAAACAAATCTTAATTCAGCTTTTATACAACATTAAATAAAAAAATCAAGCTTAATGCAGCTGTTGACTAGTCTAATTGATGATTAGTTACTTTTCTTTGAAGGGAATACAAGGGAGCTTAATATTTAAATGGTTAGTGGAGATAATCATTTTGTATCTTTTACTGTATGTATAGTCTAATTGAATCATTTTATATCATTGGGAAATTCCCTTGGTGTCTAGTTCTGGAGGAACATTAGCAATATTTAAAATGCTTTTTGATTGATGTAATCTCTAAATTGTAGTAGTAGAGTTCTTGAGTAAAGTAACTCAATGAACAAAGATCAATAGGGAGTCGCTAGCATTCATGTCATGCATGCACTACCACTTCCTCCACCTTTGCGGCGGGGAGTTGGGAAGGGTTAATTGAACCGAAATCTAAAACTAGTCACGAGGGAGTAGATGGATAGGCTAAAACAAGTACAAGATTCTGCCATAAAATACACTAAAATTACTTTATCTTAGTATTAGGGTGTTCATAATCTAATCCAACTCAAGCGGAAGACTTTGTCTTAATTCTATCCCTATCTCAAGCATAAAATTCGTTAAGGGCTACTTTGTTTCATCTTTAAAAAAATAGATTTCTTTTGTATTTTTAAAAATGGTTTTATAAATTGTTTTTAAAAATATTATAAATCTTTTTATATTTGTTTTTTTTTTAAATTAAAAAATTAATTTTGACATCCTATAACATTAAAATAATTATTGAAGATTAAAAATATTTGATCGGTTTAAAAATAACCGAGGTGTTAGTTTAAATGGAAATGAATTCGACCCCGAAAATATTTTTTTTATATTTTTCAAACTAACATACCTCTCGGTTTTATAACAAAACCGAGGGATAATATATATATATATATATATATATATATATATATATATATATATATATATATATATATATATATATATATATATATATATATATATATATTAAATACTCATTACATTCAAAAAAAAAGTTAGATACATAAAATAAATATTAAGTTATATGATTATATAAGAACACAAACTTTGAATCCAAAATAATTATCTACATTTGCAATCTATCACTTGCAAAGTAAATACACTACTCTCACCAATCACATTAAAAATCTATTTTTTTTCTTCTGATTTTGCAATCTATCACATTGATATAGTGCTCTGATTAAACATGGAGGATTTCACAACATTTGAGTTTCTTGTGGATTCACTAATATCCATAATGCTTTTATAAGGAGACATTTAGGTTTCATGAGGATCACTAATGACAGTGTCTTAACCGTTGATACTCATTAAATGAACGACAAAAATTTGTTTAACAACGGTTAGAAACACACTTATATTTTAACTCAATAAAATATGTTTCAACCCAAGGCAAACACATCTAGGTTTCTGTTAAAAGTTGAGGGAAAAGTGCTTTTTTTTCTTCAATATTTACATTTTTACACAGAATAATAAAATAAATTGTTGAAACAAATCAACCACACATCTCTCAATTTCTGTTAAAAATTGAGGGAAGAAATCCTTTTTTTTTAATATTTACATTGTTTACACAAAATATAAAATAAATTGTTCAAACAAATCATGAGTTTGACAAATGATTCTTTGAGAACAATATATTTTTTCAAATTTTTGATAAGTTGTTTGTTCCAAATAAGAGAATTTTTTTCTATACTTACAATCCATCATAGAGAGATTTCATTATTTTGAGCAAATGTTTTTCATGGCAAATGCTTTCACATGATAAAGAATGTGAAAGAGAAATGAATAATTGTTTTTAGGAATAAATTTCTCAATGTTGTCAACCGAGGAAAACAATAAATTTCTCAATGTTTTCTTTGATTGACAACATAGGAAGTTTATTACAAAAATACAATAACAACATCAACATCATTATGTGAAATAGATTGCAAGGACGAAAAACTCTTAGGGTAAAATCTTAAGGTAAAATATATTTAATGAGTGTTTTTATAGTAAAATATGATGATTAGACACCTCAGTTAAATAGAAAATCGAAGGCTTAGAACATTTTGTTTACACCTATAAATAAATAAAATCACAAACTGTGTTAGTTGCGAATCGAAACTTGTACTGATTTGTTTTTTCACCTCAGTGTTATGAAAAACTGATGGAATGTATGGTTTTTTATTTTTTAAAATAATAAAAAATAACACACCTTGATTTTATACCTCGATTTTCTATTGTTCGGAGTGAAAACTTCTTCATGAAAAACGTTATTTGTTGTACTGTTATTCTAAAAAAATGTGTTTTTATATATTTTATTTACTAAAAAAATATAGTAATAGACACCTCAATTTCTTTTGAGAAGTTGAGAGGATCCTTATTCGTCATATTATTATATATGCATGTGGTATGTATTGGATAACGTGTACTAAGTCTTTCTGTTATAACTATGCTAATAGTAGTTTAGTCTAGATTACTCTTTGTAATCCTTATTTTTATAAGTAATGTCGTTCTGTCATTAGTCTCTTTCTTCTCCTATTTTGTTATCTCTATTGTTGACATGATATCAAATTTCTTGTTTGACTCAATAAGACATTTGCATTAATAAAAAAAAATTCTCTGATTTTGTTATTATAGTTTATTTCCTTACTCTTTTCATTGATTGCTCTCATTGATTGCTCTCATTGATTTGTGTGTTATGATTTGTTTCTTTCTAAAAAAAGATTTGGTGGTAGTTCTTTTAGGCCCTCTCTTTGAATTTGTTTGTGCTTTGAAATCTTAGAAAAGTAGTAATGATCAATAAAAAGATGATCATCTTCGGTCTACTAATCTTTAGCTAAAAAGATAAAATAATGATTATTGGAGCTATATAATGAAAAAAAATTGAAAGGAGAAAGAATACAGAGTTATGTTGGTTGAACTCCTATTAAGCCATTGGATAAAAAAGATAAAGAAACATATATAAAAGAGTTATAAATATGAGATGTTAGTAATTTGAAGATCCTTACTTTGAACAATAATTTTGTTTCTCAATTATTGGTTGCACAACTAACTTAATATGATATTGTGAATGAGGTTTGAGTTCATTTAATTTATTTGTATAATCAGTTTAATTTTTCTATTAGGGCTTTTAAATAAATTGGCATGACCATTCAAGAATTTTATTCGATCATGACGGTCCTTCGGGATGATTTTTAGAGTCTTCGTGAGAATATTCTACATCATACTCCTCTTCCCAATATTGATTCATTTGTTAATGAGTTATTGGCAGAAAAAATCAGACTCAAGTCTCACTCTAATCTGATTTCAAATAAAGAAACTCTTAACACTCCTCCATCTATTTTTGATGCTCCAATTCACAAAAGAAAATCTCAAGGAAAAATTGCACTTGGTATTAGTGAATGTGGTTTTCGTAAGGGAAAATGTCATTGGAAGTCAAGATGTCCCAAATTGTTAAAAGCAAGTAATAAGTGTTGAATTGTAATTCCTTATGTCGAAGCAGGTTGCTCGACAGAAGCAAGAAAGTGTCGAACCACCCAGTGTGTTGAGTAGTGTTAGCTATTTTGGGCTTTTATAATTTTGGGTTTTAGCTTGAGGTCCAAGTTAACCTAAATCTATAAATAGATGGAGTAACCCTTATTTTTGTAACAGAGGTGAATATAGTATTCACAACATATTGTATTCACAGTATTTTGCAGTTGCAAAGTGAATACCAAGTTTTCCACAGTTTGTGGGCAGAGAGAAACTCTGCAGAATTATATTACTCTTCTCCTTCATTGTTCTATACACTCTCTCTTTCTCCATTGTTCTTCTCTTTTCTTTGTTATTGTGTGGGTAGTTACAATCTTGTTCATCAAGATTGATTGAAATTCTCCATAGGTTTTAGGGATTTCCAACATCTGGTATCAAGAGCTCCGGTTTAATCGATTCGTGGGAAGAAAATCACCATGGCAACGAATCATCCAAACAGGAATTTTCCAACAAATCTTCGGATTCTCAAGAACAACAATTATGAGAATTGGTGCAAGCAGATAAAGGTTATGTTCTGTTATCAAGATCTTTGGGATCTTGTGAAGGAAGGAGTAGAAACACTTACAGAAGCCGCGACGGATCAAGAAAAGGCTGCACATAAAGAATTGAAGAAGAAAGATTATAAAGCTCTCTTTATAATCCATCAATGTGTTGATGCAGATAACTTTGAAAAGGTTAGTGATGCAAAGTCAGTGAAAGAAGCATGGGAAATTCTGGAGAAATCGTTTGGAGGCGCGGAGAAGGTGAAATAGGTGAGGTTACAAACTCACAAAAGAACGTATGAATTATTTCAGATGGAAGACAATGGAAGCATAACTGATTTCTTCACCAAGGTTACGAAACTGGTGAATCAAATCAAGGTATGTGGAGAAGTGTTGACATCAAGATCTGTTGTTGGAAAGATCTTGAGGTCGTTGGCTCCAAAATTCGACCACGTGGTAGTAGCCATAGAAGAGTTGAAAGATTTGTCAAAACTGACAAAGGAAGAGCTTCAAGGGACGCTTGAATCTCATGAACAAAGAATGGATGAAAGAGCTGCAGGAATGTCGAAGAGTGATATGGCTTTGCAGGCTCAATCAGCAAAAGAAAAAAAAAGGCAAAGGAAGTTGGAACGACAACAAAGGCAAAGGAGGTTACAAAAATTCGACTGGTCGAAACCAGCCAGAAGGAAATTGGTCGAATCAGAGAAAACCCTGGAACCAAGGCAAACAAAGAGATGGTGTTGTAGGTAGAGGAAGAGGTGGTGGTCAAAAGCCAGACAAGAGTCACATTCAGTGTTACAATTGTCAAAGATATGGTCACTATTATAGTGATTGTCCAGAAAAGCAGAAGAATCAAGAAACTTATGCAAAGCTGGCAAAACATGAAGAAGAAGAAGAAGAAAAGACGTTGTTGATGGTTACAACAAGAGAAGAAGAGAGATTCAAGGACCAGTGGTACTTGGACTCAGGATGCTCATCACACATGTCTGGAAGAAAAGATTGGTTTGTCAACATAAAGCCCTCAATGAAGAACATGGTGAAATTTGCAAATGACAACACTCTAGCAGCTGAAGGTGTTGGTGATGTTCTGATTATGAGGAAAGATGGCAAGAGGTCAGTAATTTCAAATATGTTGTACATACCAGGCATGAAGAGTAATTTGCTCAACATAGGGCAGTTGGTCGAAAAGAACTACAAGGTGTCGATCTAAGACAAGATGATGAGAGTTCTCGACTCAAATGGAAGGTTGATCTTGAAGGCTCCAATGTCTCAAAATAGAACCTTTAAGATTGAGCTTAATGTGATTGAGCATAAGTGCCTTGCAACAGAAGCCAGCAGAGATGAATGGATATGGCATTACAGACTTGGCCATCTCAATTTCAAAGACATCAGAGATTTGAAGAGAAGAAATATGGTTTCAGGATTATCAGAAATCGACATTCCAAACAAAGTGTGTGAAGAATGTGTGCAGGCAAAGCAGCATAAGAACAACTTCAGTAAGGATGCAGGAAACAGGTCGAAGGCAATTCTTGAAGTAATATACTCTGATGTATGTGGTCCTCTCCAGGTGGATTCGATTGGAGGTAACAAATACTTTGTTACATTCATAGATGATTTCAATCGAAAACTGTGGTCTTACCTGATCCAGAAGAAAAGTGAAGTGATCGAGATATTTTCCAAGTTTAAATCTATGGTCGAAGGACAGAGCGGTCGAAAGATCAAGATTTTGAGAACTGATGATGGTGGAGAATATGTGTCAAAAGACTTCGATGCATTATGTGTGAAATAAGGGATTATGCATGAGGTGATGCCACCCTACACTCCATAGCAGAATGGAGTCGCATAAAGGAAGAATAGAACCATTATGAACATGGTTATAAGTATGTTGAAAGGCAAGCATCTACCCAAAGAATTATGGGGAGAAGTTATGTCAACTGCGACATATATCCTGAACAGATGTCTGACGAAGAAGCTAGAAGGAATCACGCCAGAAGAATGCTGGTCTTGTGTCAAGCCTAGCTTGAGTCATCTGAGGGTGTTTGGATCTATAGCACATAGACATGTGCCAGATCAATTGAGAAGAAAACTTGACGACAAGTCCAGTAAGATGATCCTGATAGGATATCATTCTACTGGAGGATACAAGTTGTTCGACCCAGAGAATAAGCAAGTAGTGATCAGCAGAGACGTGATCATAGATGAGCTTAAGGAGTGGGATTGGACTGAGAATGTCAAGAAAGATTCAGTGAGAATCTTTTGTGATGAACCAACTAGTGAAGTCGAAAGAAAAGTTCGACAGGAAGAAGTCAAAGGTGAAGCAAGCACAAACAGACCTCAAAGAACAAGACACATGCCTGCAAGGTTGCAAGAATGTGTGATTACATCAGATGATGTGGTCGATGAAGAAGGTGAGCTGGTACATTATGCTTTCTACGCAGATGTTGAACCGGTGAATGCAGTTGAGGTATTGAAAGATTCTAAGTGGTTGAAAGTAATGGACGAAGAGCTGAAGTCAATCGAAGTCAATAACACTTGGTCACTTTTCGAATTGCCCCAAGACAAGAAGGCAATCGATGTGAAGTGGGTATACAAGGTAAAGTTGAATCCCAAAGGAGAAGTGACTCGACACAAGGCGATACTTGTGGCGAAAGGATTTCTTCAGAAAGAAGGAATTGACTTCGATGAAGTTTTTTCACCTGTTGCTAGGATCGAAACAATCAAGTTAGTTGTTGGTCTAGCAAACATGAACAACTGCAGATGTGCCATATGGACGTGAAATTTTCATTCCTTAATGGCCCCTTAGAAGAAGAAGTTTATGTTGCACAACCAGCTGGGTTTGTGAAACATGGTCAAAGCAAGCACATCGAAATGAGGTTCCATTATCTTCGAGAGCATGTAGCAGATGGGAAGATGAAAGTGGAACATTGCAGAACTGAGAATCAGATTGCAGACATCATGACGAAGGGAGTGCAGTTCGAAGTGTTCAGAAGGCTAAGAGCTATTATGAATGTACATAGCTTAGACACAATGAATTAGGTGGTGTGTTGAATTGTAATTCCTTGTGTCGAAGCAGGTTGCTCGACAGAAGCAAGGAAGTGTCGAACCACCCAGTGTGTTGAGTAGTGTTAGCTATTTTGGGATTTTATAGTTTTAGATTTTATCTTGAGGTCCAAGTTAACCTAAATCTATAAATAGAGGGAGTAACCCTTATTTTTGTAACAAAGGTGAATAGCGTATTCACAATATATTGTATTCACAGTATTTTGCAATTGCAAAGTGAATAATAAGTTTTCCACAGTTTGTGGGCAGAGAGAAACTCTGCAAAATTATATTACTCTTCTCATTCATCGTTCTATACACTCTCTCTTTCTCCATTGTTATTCTATTTTCTTTGTTATTGTGTGGGTAGTTACAATCTTGTTCGTCAAGATTGATTGAAATTCTCCATAGGTTTTGGGGATTTCCAATAATAAGAATTTTAATAGTCCATTATCCAATGTTGTTGATGCAACTGCTACTACCATTGGTTTTGGTCCTGGACATGTATATCCATATGAGACTGTTTCTCTAATATATGATATTGGAGAGTAGCTCCAAAAAATTCTTGCCATGTGTCATGTTTGCTTCCTCTCTTAAAGGTTTAAACTCTTCTAATCTGTCATATATGTCTCCTTCCATATGCATCCTTGAAACTGAGTATCACACCATATGTCATATGATGATAAATCATCTGTTCTTTAGTTCGTGTTTCATCTATGTCAGTTATGATCGCCAATGACACTCATATGCCATTAACATGTATTAATTTTATCTCCACAACTAATGCTTTATTTTTTGATGTTCATTATACTCCTAACCTTACTTTGATTATTCTATTACATTTTCTTCCATTTCCCGTTGTGTGCAAGATCCACATTTTTGGAAGCTGATTGGGACATATCGTAGACAAGGGGGACTTTATATTTTTGATGAGTAAAAATGCTCAGATGTTGCAATATCAATTTCTTTTTTACTACTGATTTATTAGCTTCTTTTTGTTTGAATTCTCTGGCTTCCAATTTTTTATTTATGGCATTATCGTTTAGGACATGTATCTGCTTCGAGATTAAAGTACTTGACTTCTACTAGAACTTTAAGAAAATTACAAACCAATGATATCTAAGATTGTTGTGGGTCTAGGTATTATGTTTTGTTTATCGGTGATTATACTGACTGATTATTGTTGGGTTTGCCTTATGAAAAACTATTCTGAATTTTTTGGCATTTATCATATGTATTGTGCAATGGTTAAGACTCAACATAATATTATTATAAAGTATTTATGTTGTGATTTAGATGGTGAATATACCTCTAATAATTTCTTTGAATTACTTTACTATGATGATATTATTCACCATACATCTTGTGCTAATACTCTCAACAAAATGGAGTTTCTAAAAGAAAATATTATCACATCGTTGAAACTGCCCGTTCCCTAAAGTAGTTCTTATTATTGTTCATGTTAATAATATAATGCCATCTTCTATCTCATCAGGTTTGTCTCCTTTCAAAGATTTGTATGATTATATATGTGATTATTCCTTTTTGAAAGTCTTTGGTTCTATTTGCTTTGTTCTTCGTCTAAAAGCAAAACGAAATAAGTTGTCTTCTCGTTATTCCATATGTGTCTCTCTTGGTTATTGGCATGGTAAAAAAATCCATCGTTATTATGATCCTCAAGAAAGAAAACTTTATGTTTCTTGTCATATTGTATTTCTTGAACATATTCCTTTTGAATTATTTCCTTTAATTATCATATTACTCATTGTTCGGAACTCACCCATTTTGATCATTTTAGTCCTAACGATGATATCTTTAGTGACTGTAATTTTGAGAACTACAAGACTAATACTATTGCTACTCCTAACAATGACATCCCTCTTGTACACATGGTTATCCAACAACTTTTTGTGATTGTTGATCCTCCTCCCTCTCTCTTCTCGTAATCCGACTCGTGACCGTAAGTCTACTTAGTTGTCTGATTTTGTCTATTCCAATAACTCTGCTTCTTTTTCTTCTTTTCTAAACTCTATTCATATTTTTTTTCGAGCCCACTTCATATAAAGAGGTTATTCTTGACCCTGTCTGACATTAGTCATGATATAAGAACTTTCTTATTTGCACAAGATAAATACTTGGGAATTAATATGTCTTTCTCTTGGAAAACATGTTATTGGATCTTGTTTGATATACAAAATAAAATAAAGTCTAAGGGGTTAGTTGAGTGCTGCAAAGTATGTCTTGTTGCTAAAGTATTACCTAACAATATGGTATGGATTATTAATAAATCTTTTCTCCAATGGCCAATATACTACTATTCCCACTCTTATTGTTGTTTCATTGATTCGTTAGTGGCATATTTTTCAAATGGATGTAAAAAACGTGTTTCTAAATGCTGATTTGCACGAGGAATTTTATATGGTACATCCTCTCAGTGATCTGCATAATCAAAGGGAAGTGCATAAGTTGAATAAGGCTATATATGATTTGAAATAAGCTCTAGGGTCCTAGTTTGAGAAGTTTACCACTATTATTACATCTCTTAGTTTTTTTGCTCTAGTGATCATGATTTAACTTTCTTTGTCAAAACCACCTTTAGTTGTTGTATTTTATTCTCATTATATGTTGATGATATGATTATTACATGTGATAGTGTTAACAAGATTGATGATTTAAAATCCAAATTAGTCAAGGTGTTTAAGATGAAGGATTTAAGTACTCTTAGTTACTTTTTAGGAATCGGAATTACTTAGAGATGTTAAGAATAATAACTCAAGTGTGAGTTGGAGTCCTACATTTGTTATAAATATGGAGACTTGAGCATTTATATGTAACAACCCTTATAATATATATCTAGAATAATATCATACAAGTGTTAATAATTGGTACTGATCCAACATAAGTGCCGAATGGCATCAATATATATACATGTCCAAACTAAAAACATCAATGGAACATGTTATACAATAGTGCCTAAACAATAAAAATCTAAGAACTATGTGCAATATCTTCATTGCACACAACTCCACAGCGGAAGATCATGATAAACAGCATCCCTTGAAACATCCATAAACAACTTCTCTTAGATTCAACCTGCAAGGATTACCTGAAAAATAACAACAATAATGGGATGAGATAATAATCTCAGTGAGTTCTCCTATCCTATGGGTCCACTCGGCTCTACATGGTTCCTACTCGATTCTAACTCAAGTATTCACCTTCCGTTATTTGTGCATCACTCGCACCTTATAACTAGGACTTGAGTAACAGAGGGATAAACGTAATGTATGGAAACATGTCACTTGAGTTCACATAACTCAACAAATCACTATTCGGATTCATGCAACATCGATCCCCGACCGGACCTACGTTTAGGCCAAGGCTTGGTTCACGCATGTCCGTATGATTCGACTTTCACGGTGGATATCAGGTTCCCCTATGGGACTCTAACCCACTTTTAAGAACCATCCCCTGTATGGGACTCGAACCCACTTTTAGGAACCATCACTCGTATGGGACTTGAACCCACATTGAGTATCTTTCAACATATGGGACTCGAACCCACTTTTAAGAGCCATCACTCGTATAGGACTCGAACCCACGTTAAGCATCTTTCACCATATAGGACTCGAACCCACTTAGGTGTCCACCTTTCCCCAATGTCTGTCATGGTTGGGACTCAAACCCAATTGAGGCGCGAATGATTGGTGCCACATCCCCATTTACCGCTTTACATAGCCTTGAGGTGGTATGTGCACAATCACAACTAATTCCGAACACGTGATTAGGTCTCAATAACAAATAGGACTTTCGGAGCAATGCTCGTCACCAAAATAAGTCTTTTGGAACAAATGTTTCTCACCAAAAATATCAAACAATCCTCATGATATCATATCAATTCTCATGGCATCATAACATGATCCATCCTCATACATGAATCACACATGTTCCATACAGAGCATATTGATTCACTTACCAAGTGAATACTTGTCCACGATACACCCTTAGGTAGTGTTGCATCCAAGCATCACCATATACTCATTTCCATAACCTAGATTATCTTTCTAAGTTATTAATCAAGTTATTCTCCTAGGTTTCCTCACTCATCTTTGTAAGGTTTTTAATCATGTTATTTCACCTTCAACATAAAAACAATATTTAACTTTCATCATAATATAATTCATAGCATTTATAAATCACGTAATATTTTATAACATGGAACAATAATAATAACCCTTTACGTTATCTTTCTAACACATTCGTCCGTGTCCAAAACAGAGTTATAGCCCTCAATTAATTCATTAATCTATCTTAATCAAGATTTAGATTAATATTTATTCAGTGCATAAGTATTCAACAATAACATCATTGGCCTAGTGGTAAGGCTTGTACCATACCAAGGAGGTCCCGGGTTTGATCCCCATTGATGACATATTTTAATTCATCAAATAATTAATTCATGTCAATAGATTGATCAAATGAATCAATCGATTGAATGTGAATTATCAAAGGACCAATTGATTGGTTCCTGCAAAATTCCACTTCTTCTCAACAGAAAATCCAATCGATTGGTTCTTCAAACTTCTTCGAAAATTCATCTTTTAACCACTCCTTTTTCCAATTTCAACCCTCCCAATCCATACTAAAACATATATTGTTATGAAATCATGTGATTAACCTCCATAACTTCAACAACAAAACACATAAGCATCACATACTCAAGGATCACAACTTCAACAATAACAACATGATATCAACACATAGCATGGATGAGGAGTATGAACACAACAAGTTCATCACAAGTTCACAAAAATCCTAACCCCCCAAGTATAGGTTATTTTCCCCCAAATGCTAAATCTATCTAAGAACTCACCTTGTAGAAGAAAAAGATGAAGTTTGGTGAAGGTGGGAGTGAAGATGACATGATGATGGTGGTGAAGATGATGATTCTCCATGGTTTTTCTTCCTTTCCTCCAAGCTCTTCTTTCCTTTTTCTCTCTTCTTCTTTCCTTCTCTTTCTTTTCTTTTTCCTTTCTGATATCTCTCACTCTCTCTTACCTACTTCTTCTTATCCTTTTCTTCTTCTCTTTCTTTCTAACCACACAAATTACATATATAATATTTATAATATCAAGTAGTAATAAAAATATCCCAATTGATATTTTATCTTCCAACACCAATTGACCAATTATTAATGTTATCAAAAATGTCCTCTCTTGTAATTATTAATATTGGTCTGTCTCTTTTATTAATAATTAATCTCTTCAGAGTTCACTGGTTACTCTATTGATCCCAATTGATAACACTTAGAGCACCTAGGAGCTCTAATTGTTCCAACTGACAAAAGATAGAGTACATAGGAACTCAATTGGTCTCAACTGACAACTAATTGAGCATTTAAGGGAATATGGGATATTACATTCTCCCCCCCCCCCCCCTTAAATTGAAATTCGCCCCCGAATTTCCTTCGCTCCACAAACAAACAATTCTTGTATCAAGTCTTAAACCAACACTTAACTTCCCTTTGATTCCAAACCTCTGACATACTCATTATTCTAACTTGTCCTTGCTAACAAATTTCTTTCAACAAATGCGACAACCTTGTAATCCATTTATTGATAATCTCATCAACTTCATTTGATCTGATACTGTATGATGCAAGTCTCTACTCCTATTAAATCACTTCTCTCGTACTACTCCAATGAGATAGAACCATTAGCACGATATTGTCTTAATCTTATCCTTACCTCCATTCTTACAAGTAACTATCTCCATGATCCCCATAGACTTGATTGAGCTCTTTCTTCCATCACCTTCCATTGTGATACTCTGATTCCAATAGTGGAACACCTGGGATTCTTAGGCACTACTGTTTAGCTAACAATCTACAAAGAAACACACTTACCCTCCAGAGTGCTTACTATCCAAAATGGTACTAGAACCTTACCGACTTTCATTAGTAGAATAACTTACTTGATGACTCACAAAAGTTTAGAATACGACCAACACTCTTCAGAAGATAGGTATCCAGGAGTTACATTACTACAACCATAAAAACGTAGAACATCCAATTCATCATGTGTTCGATGCAGCTAAACCAAATTGGTTTGACAATATCCGGTTCTGGTTACTATATTCCATATCAAATCCTCTTGTAGGGGTTTGATTCATTCAATATTTCTCTCGACACATGATCTCGACCAAAACAACATAACACCATCAAGGAACTTTAAATCATCAACGAGACACCACTTCTAAGGAACTTAAGCAATCTAGAGCGTAACTATGAGTGTCCGTACACCTCATGGAGTCACACATAATATTTCACACACATCTAGAGATAACATTTCACTTCGTATCCAAAATCATTCATCTCAATCGTCCTGTCCCATCTTCCATGATCTTAGCTCACGCTCTTACTAATATACAATTTGAGTTACATGTTTAACTTCAGGAATATCTGATTCCCGTTCCTCCTGGGAAGTATAATTTATGAATCCTTCCAATAGGGTAGAGTATCATTGTACACACAAATACTACTCTCATAGGGGACCTCATCTGAAGCCATGAATCCAAGAAATTATTGAATGCCATATTCCGACTAATCAATTTACACCTTACTAACGCATATAATATACTGAGCTAATCCCTTCCAAATCACCACTTAGTAGGTCTCTTCCAGCTCTGTTCCTTATAGTTATTCATAATCATAATAGTGGTACTTCTAAGACTTACTTAAACTGAGCATGGTTCACCAGGTTGGTTTTCCCAAACGTCTGACTTCCATGATATCTCTACAGATGAACAACTACGCACTACACCTTTAGAAATCCCAATTTCAAAACTACCAATCTGATTTGTGGTGACTTGTAACTCCATCCTCAATTTGTACATCCACAACGGTACACTTATGACATTTAAGAAACCCTTAGCTCCAACACGGTGTGAATGTTTATACTTCGTGACCAACCAACCAAACACTCCTCAAGAAGATAAATAACAACCAGACTTCCAATAAGATATTATTACTCTTGCAATTCAATAAAATGTACTTAAGATGAATCTTATCATTGCCACACACTTGTGACTGGAATTTTCTTCTTAACCAATACCTACTACACCCTTCTTCATACTGGGGTTACTTGTCTAGATGACTTGCTACGGACAACCCTCATTGTCTCCCAATAAGCTCTTGCAACATAAAATATTCCACATCCTACACTTAGTCCACATGCCCCAGCTTGGCTTTTCTATCATCAACTCAACTTCTTAGAATGTAAGACCCACTACTCAACAAAATGTATGTTACTTTACATCCATCTCAATACAAGGAATCCATTACACTTACATGTGACCATAATACTGCTATCACATATTTCTCTTAATACCAAGGTTTAACTTCCTCCACTCCACTGCATACTCTAGAAATCCTCGATGCGGACAATCATCAACTACAAGCCCATAACTTCGTCTTAATGAATATTAATGGTCCCATTGTGCCTCTATCTAAAATGTACCCCATTACAACAGATGTATTGCAACATCCACACTACTTCCACACTCGGTATTCACTTGTCTTCCTATGGTAATTCTCTCAGTTCCAATTACAAAACCATTCTACTAGAATTCCTTAAATCCAACTTATTTGCTCTTCTCCTCGACCAGATCTCATACAACCAAAACTCATTGGAGCTTCCATTACTATATAATATGCGTTCTCTCTTTCCACACGAACTCTTATAATTGATCATTAGGTAACTTAACATTCCATAATGGTCTCTTACTAACACTGAACCACTGCTGAGCTATTCCAAATCTGATCTCCCTTCTAAGACTGAACATGCTTGGTTTATCTTCTAACCTCCATTTGGTCCATACATGTTTCACTTGGAATAGGCAGCCATGTCCTCGAGTCTCTCCTTAGACTTCACCACTACCTTAGGCTCCCAACAAAACTGAACGTCCTTATCCCTCAAGTCCTTAACCACTTGCAAGGTACCATTCCAAATATATATTCCATGAAGTACTCTCGTTCTTCCAAAATGTTCTAGTGGCCTTAGAAACTGAAACATTGATACACTACCCCACTTCCATACCTTATGGGATATGTGCAACATAACCATCCTTTCTCCTTCACCATACGAAATTACTTAAAATACTTATTCCATATCAGTGGTTATATCTTATTCCACTAGCAAATTCACTTATTCCTCAAAATTCTGACAAACTCATCCGATAGAATTCCTCAACTTCTCAACTCTGTTAACACTGCATAATTGCTTTAACGATACACTACTCTTCAATTCCATAATACCCAAATCGCAATTCCTACTGAAACTTCAACTGAGCTATCCGGTTCTCCTTACTTTCTAACTCTTAGCTTAAGCTTATCCTCAAAGCACAAGTTCAACCCACACTTCGGAGTCCTCATGGTCGCTCAACCATGATCCTACCTACCATGCAAATAGCATTAGGTTGATCAGGCCCAATACTACATACAGTGATATTAAGAATCATGTTGGCTAAACACACATATGAGGCAAAAATAGATTTACTTATGATGTTTCAAGGCTAGGTCGAGAATCGACCTGCTCTGATACCAACTGTAACAACCCGGATAATATATATCTAGAATAATATCATACAAGTGTTAATAATTGGTACCGATCCAACATAAGTTCCTAATGGCATCAATATATATACATGTCCAAACTAAAAACATCAATGGAACATGTCATACAATAGTGCCTAAACAATAAAAATCTAAGAAATATGTGCAATATCTTCATTGCACACAACTCCACAACGGAAGATCATGATAAACAACATCCCTTGAAACATCCATAAACAACTTCTCTTAGATTCAACCTGCAAGGATTACCTGAAAAATAACAACAATAATGGGATGAGATAATAATCTCAGTGAATTCTCCTATCCTATGGGTCCACTCGGCTCTACAGGGTTCCTACTCGATTCTAACTCAAGTATTCACCTTCCGTTATTTGTGCATCACTCGCACCTTATAACTAGGACTTGAGTAATAGAGGGATAAACGCAATGTATGGAAACATGTCACTTGAGTTCACATAACTCAACAAATCACTATTCAGATTCACGCAACATCGATCCCCGACCGGACCTACGTTTAGGCCAAGGCTTGGTTCACGCATGTCCGTATGATTCGACTTTCACGGTGGATATCAGGTTCCCCTATGGGACTCTAACCCACTTTTAAGAACCATCCCCTGTATGGGACTCGAACCCACTTTTAAGAACCATCACTCGTATGGGACTCGAACCCCCGTTGAGTATCTTTCACCATATGGGACTCGAACCCACTTTTAAGAGCCATCACTCGTATGGGACTCGAACCCATGTTAAGTATCTTTCACCATATGGGACTCGAACCCACTTAGTTGTCCACCTTTCCCCGATGTCTGTCATGGTTGGGACTCAAACCCAATTGAGACGCGAATCATTGGTGCCACATCCCCATTTACCGCTTTACATAGCCTTAAGGTGGTATGTGCACAATCACAACTAATTCTGAATACGTGATTAGGTCTCAATAACAAATAGGACTTTCGGAGCAATGCTCGTCACCAAAATAAGTCTTTTGGAACAAATGTTTCTCACCAAAAATATCAAACAATCCTCATGATATCATATCAATTCTCATGGCATCATAACATGATCCATCCTCATACATGAATCACACATGTTCCATACAGAGCATATTGATTCACTTACCAAGTGAATACTTGTCCACGATACACACTTAGGTACCGTTGCATCCAAGCATCACCATAAACTCATTTCCATAACCTAGATTATCTTTCTAAGTTATTAATCAAGTTATTCTCCTAGGTTTCCTCACTCATCTTTGTAAGGTTTTTAATCATGTTATTTCACCTTCAACATAACAACAATATTTAACTTTCATCATAATATAATTCATAGCATTTATAAATCACATAATATTTTATAACATGGAACAATAATAATAGCCCTTTACGTTATCTTTCTAGCGCATCCGTCCGTGTCCAAAACGGAGTTATAGCCCTCAATTAATTCATTAATCTATCTTAATTAAGATTTAGATTAACATTTATTCATTTCATAAGTATTCAACAATAACATCCTTGACCTAGTGGTAAGGCTTGTACCATACCAAGGAGGTTCCAGGTTTGACCCCCATTGGTGACATATTTTAATTCATCAAATAATTAATTCATGTCAATAGGATTGATCAAATGGATCAATATGTGAATTATTCTCAAAATTTTCATTAAACCAATCGATCGATTGGTTCTTCAAAAATTCATCTTTTAACCACTCCTTTTTCCAATTTCAACCCTCCCAATCCATACTAAAACATATATTGTTATGAAATCATGTGATTAACCTCCATAACTTCAAACACAACAAGTTCATCACAAATTCACACAAATCCTAACCCCCCAAATATAGGTTATTTTCCCCCAAATGCTAAATCTATCTAAGAACTCACCTTGTAGAAGAAGAAGAAGATGAAGTTTGGTGAAGGTGAGAGTGAATATGACATGATGATGATGGTGAAGATGATGATTCTCCATGGTTTTTCTTCCTTTCCTCCAAGCTCTTCTTTCCTCTTTCTCTCTTCTTCTTTCCTTCTCTTTCTTTTCTTTTTCCTTTCTGATATCTCTCACTCTCTCTTACCTACTTCTTCTTATCCTTTTCTTCTTCTCTTTCTTTCTAACCACACAAAATACATATATAATATTTATAATATCAAGTAGTAATAAAAATATCTCAATTGATATTTTATCTTCCAGCACCAATTGACCAATTATTAATGTTATCAAAAATGTCCTCTCTTGTAATTATTAATATTGGCCTGTCTCTTTTATTAATAATTAATCTCTTCAGAGTTCACTGGTTACTCTATTGGTCCCAATTGATAACACTTAGAGCACCTAGAAGCTCTAATTGTTCCAACTGACAAAAGATAGAGTACATAGGAACTCAATTGGTCTCAACTGACAACTAATTAAGCATTTAAGGGAATATGGGATATTACATTATAAGTTGGAGAACTCACACACCTAATACCTTAAGGATTTGAGTGAATATGAGGTGTCTCTCTCACTTGTGTGTTGCTCTTAGCTTAATATTGATGCTACTTCTTATTACCTAACAAATGGTATCAGAACTTGGTTTGAATAAAGGGACTGACTTACTTGTATTGAAATGCCCAAGAAAAGGTGTTCCGTTGAAATATAAATGCCCAGGAAGAGGTGTATCAAAATACCCAGGAAGAGGTGTCAATGGCGGTACAAGTGTATGTGGACAAAAGAGTTTCCACTTGAGGGGAAGCATTGTGGACTCACACTTGAGGGGGAGTGTTAAGAATAATAACACATAGCATGGATGAGGAGTATGAACACAACAAGTTCATCACAAATTCACACAAATCCTAACCCCCCAAATATAGGTTATTTTCCCCCAAATGCTAAATCTATCTAAGAACTCACCTTGTAGAAGAAGAAGATGAAGTTTGGTGAAGGTGAGAGTGAAGATGACATGATGATGGTGGTGAAGATGATGATTCTCCATGGTTTTTCTTCCTTTCCTCCAAGCTCTTCTTTCCTCTTTCTCTCTTCTTCTTTCCTTCTCTTTGTTTTCTTTTTCCTTTCTAATATCTCTCACTCTCTCTTACCTACTTCTTTTTATCCTTTTCTTCTTCTCTTTCTTTCTAACCACACAAAATACATATATAATATTTATAATATCAAGTAGTAATAAAAATATCCCAATTGATATTTTATCTTCCAGCACCAATTGACCAATTATTAATGTTATCAAAAATGTCCTCTCTTGTAATTATTAATATTGGTCCGTCTCTTTTATTAATAATTAATCTCTTCAGAGTTCACTGGTTACTCTATTGATTCCAATTGGTAACACTTAGAGCACCTAGAAGCTCTAATTATTCCAATTGACAAAAGATAGAGTACATAGGAACTCAATTGGTCTCAACTGACAACTAATTGAGCATTTAAGGGAATATGGGATATTACATTATAAGTTGGAGAACTCACACACCTAATACCTTAAGGATTTGGGTGGATATGTGGTGTCTCTCTCACTTGTGTGTTGCTCTTAGCTTAATATTGATGCTACTTCTTATTACCTAACAAATGGTATCAGAACTTGGTTTGAATAAAGGGACTGACTTACTTGTATTGAAATGCCCAGGAAGAGGTGTCCCGTAGAAATATAAATGCCCAGGAAGAGGTGTATCAAAATACCCAGGAAGAGGTGTCAACGGCGGTACAAGTGTATGTGGAAAAAAGAGTTTCCACTTGAGGGGAAGCATTGTGGACTCACACTTGAGGGGGAGTGTTAAGAATAATAACTCAAGTGTGAGTTGGAGTCTCATATTGGTTATAAATATGGACACTTGAGCATTTATAAGATAGAGAACTCACACACCCAATATCTTAAGGTTTTGGATGAATATATGGTGTCTCTCTCACTTGTGTGTTTCTCTTAGTTCAATGTTTATGCTCCTCCTCATGACCTAACAAGAGACTCTCTTGTTTTTTGGAAAAGTAAGAAACAAGATATTGTATCCTACTTTTCTATATAAGTTAGGTATCATGCTATGGAATCTACCATTACTAAAAATAGTTTAGTTGCGGTGGTTACTTTCTATATTGTGTCCCTCCTTTTCAACCAACTCCATTATATTTTTATAACAAGAGTGTCATTGAAATTACTTTGAACTCATTATTTCATGAACATATCAAGCACATTGGAATTGATTGTCACTTCACTCGTCACTATATTCAACATAGAAAAATCACTATATTGTTTGTCTCTTACACATTGCATATAACAAATTTATCTACAAAGACACATTCCATTAAATATTTTTATTTCTTAATTGATAAATTATCGATGTTTCGTGTTAGTACATCATGAGTTTGAGGTAAAATGTTAGATAATATGTAATGAATCTTTTGTGTTATAATTGTGCTAAGAGTATTTTAGTCTATTTATGATTTATTATATTTATTTTATTTATAATCCTTATTTGTACATGTTGTTTTATTAAGTCATTGAAACCTTATTGTCTTTCTTCTTCTCCTATTTTGTCATCTCGGTAGTTATTAGTGCCATTGAATTTTTATGTAGCTTATTCGAGTACACCACAAATATAATGTACAAACTTTTCCACTTCTCACTTCATAATTTAATATTTTTATCACTTTTTTGAAGAAATGGGATGCAGGTGGTGAGTTTGCAACACCCTTAATTAAAATAAAAAAGTAGAATACAAAAGATCGGGGGAAACAAAAACATAACCCAACAAAAAAAATATACAACCAAAAAGAAACACAAAGCAACTCAAAAGATAAATAAAGAAAACTTATATCTAAAATGTAGCAAACATACACGCACTACAAGTACAATCCAACAAACTCGCGTACGAGTATGGAACCAAATTGCAAAAAAAAAGGAGTTTGTGAACTGATGAGCATCGAATCAAGATCCTTGAGAATAAGGAATGAACGCGACCACCAACATGGAAATAAGTCCACAGACCAATAACCAATTGTATCGAAACACGACAACAACAAGCAACAACTACCACTTTTGATTAACATTCGGGCGACAATCAATCATAAGTAATCCAAATTAAGGAACAATAATAAGATATAGATTCAACGGACCACTCAAACTCAGAGAAATATTTATATTCATGCATGAACCAAAGAAGAAGATTTTATGGTATACATAGTAAAAATAGAACTCACACAACCTTTTTCCAAAGAAAAAAATCAAATTGCCAGCGAGCAGAAAGAGAACTAGATAGGTAGAGAGGCACCAGAATCCAACCGCCGGCGAGTAGAAACCAAAAGACCACTGACACTAAAAGAGTAGAAAATAGATAAGTATCATTTTTGAACTAAATCATCGCTTGTCAATAATCTGAAAGCTTTGTTGAAAACAAGAATGAGTCAACAATAATATTATCGACGAAACTCCAACAATTCTCCAACCTCAATGGAGGTTAACAATAGAGCCACAAGAGAGGTTTTGCACCATAAAAACTAGAAGCTATATGGAAGGCCGATAATGTAGATTTGAGCAAAAAAAATAGGCGAGGAGTTGGTGTTAGATAAAAGACATATGTTATATATATATATATATATATATATATATATATATATATATATATATATATATATATATATATATATATATATATATATATATATATATATATATATATATATATATATATTATTGTTATTATTATTATTTATTACAATCCATGAATGAGAGTCAAAAACCTAATTATTGTGCATCAAAAATATAAAAAAATTTATATGACAAAAGTGATTCACTCTCAATATTCTTTTCAAATACAATTTACAAAGTTCAAAATAAAATGGAACTTTCTCAAATCACATTTTAATTTATTTTAAATACTGATTGTAACACATAAACTCTTCTACATACTACACAAGAAATCATGAGACATAATTTTCATTATATTTGTTTAAATTGTTATTGTTCTTGTGGGGGTATTGACCTAACTTAAAATGAATTCTTTTATGGTTTTTTGTTTCATATAATTTAGTCTTTTTCAGTTTAATTCCATGTCATTTTTTTTTATAAAATACTATGAGTAACATTTATTTTAAAAAAATGTTATCAAATAATTGAATTCTATTTTTAATATTTTAATTAAAAAATATCAAATCATGACACTTTTTGTTTTAAAATATATTTATTTAAATACATGTTTAAAAATTCTATAATCAATTTTTGAAAATAATTTATTTTAACAAATTCACAAAACAAAAAATTCATATTTATATCAATTTGATTTCGTTTTAAATTAAAATTTATCTTGACTAACCCATAGATTATCAAATTTAGGGATGGGTTAGGATTATCGAAATGACTCGATTAAAATTTAGGACATTGTTAAGTTTGGTTACAACCCATCCAAACATGACTCTTCCTCACTCCTACTTAGTACTTTATAAATTAAAAAAAAAATCTCATTTGAAATATAACGTTTAGGGGTGGACATCAAACTGAGTTGAGTGGTTTGAAGTCAATAGTGGCATCGGGTCTAAACCGGAGATGAACTAATAATGTCCATTTTCATCTAATTTTCACATCGATTTGATTGTACTGAATTCAAATGGGCTACAATTTTACTATGGATTTTTCTTATCCCACTCTAAGGGATGAACAAAAAACCTTAAGGAAATTCAAAAATACCCATCAGATTCCAGTAGTGCATTTCTGCACGTGCTACTTTCGCACCAAAATATGTCCTAAGTGAGTCTCACCCCATATTTGTTCCAAAATTTAGTTTGAAGATGCATCTCCGTATACACCACATATATGTGCATCCCATGAATTCATAACGGAGACACACTTATTTTGACATAAATGAATTCGGATATATATGTGCATCCCATGAATTCATAACGGAGACACACTTATTTTGACATAAATTAATTCGGAGATGCATCTCTTTAAATACCCCAAACAGAATACGAAGATGCATTTATGTATTCATACAAGACGATAAATTTTGACTTTGTTTTAGAGATACACTGATGTAATTGAAAATTTATTATATATACTATCATATTAAATTTTATATAAACTAAACCATATACTTACCAAATAATATGAAAATGTCATATATAAATGAATAATCCGGAATACATAATGAAGTCAAAATAAATTACAAACGATAAGAGTGTTCCTAATACAAATATTATATACTACTGCTCATGCCATACTCAAGACCATATGTTCCTACGATGCCTCCTGTACTGCAGTGCCTTTTGTGCCTCCTTCATGATGGCATCTAGAATGTCCCTCGCCTCAAAGCCTTCCGGAAAGAGTTCTCCGTCTATACTCGCATGCACAATATTCATGATACGTCGACATCTAGACAACAGATCAACAACATGATCTTTCATAGTATGTCCCTTCTCTAGTATCTCTTAATGAGCTAGCCTATGTGGATCACCCAGAGCATCTCGTATCATAAAAGGATGTGACACTTTGAAATACCACTGGACGTAGTCGTATACAGTAATGTAGTCATTGGGAGCTAGGGTACCACATGTCGTGTCTGATACCAGATGATTAAGGTAATCATCATACATGACACTCACATCTCTGCATGTCATAGCGGGAGGAGAAGACTCAGAAGGGTCTCTGCAAAAAAACTGCATGTAGTTGAACTGCCGCATGATGCGTTCAGGCTGATGTGGAAACATCAGACGTCTTGGGTGCGTCAATATGTACTACTGGGCCTTCCGAGGCATTAAGAGGTGACACCTGCCACTTACGGGAAGACGAATGAGATGCTTGAGCCCTAAAAGATGAAGCCTCTGGATCAACCGAATAAGAACCGACTGATGCATGCGATGAAACACAATGAAATGAAATCAATCAATGCAGATAGTAAAAAAAATTGGAAATACGTCTCCGAATTTTGTAAAAAGTTTAAAAAGTATGGAGATGCATCTCCGCAATATTTTGCAACTTAAAAGGATGAAAAGTGGTAGAACTGCGGTTCAACCCAACGTAAAAAAAATGTATTGATCATATAAACTACATATCAAACATATTGTTCATTTAAATAACATATCCAAACTACCTATAACATAACCTAATGCTCAATATCTACAAGTGTATATTGAAATAAAAAATATAGATAAATTAAAAGCTTATCAAATGTGAATTTGACGCTGAGCTCTTTGATCGATTGGATGTTGATGATAGATACTTAGAAGTGTGTTGAATAAGTTTGGGAGTTTGTGAGTCGGGAAAGTTTAAGACTTGAGAGATTTTGAGAGTTTGGAGAGTTTGAGAGTTTTGAGAGTATTTTGAGAAGTGAGGAAGGAGAAAATACTTTTGATGCGTATTTGATTAAAATAGCAATTAAAGATGCATCTCCGTAAGTTATACGGAGATGATGCATCTCCGTAAGTTATACGGAGATGTATTTTCTGTCATTTTTTTAAAATAGCCTTAAGGCGTGGCTCAAAAACAAATGTGAATAAAGTGCGTTGAGAAATGCATTTATGAATTTTAAAAATATTTTTGGTTTTTTACTAAGTTGAGGAAGCAATGCTTAGGTGTATAAAACAATACCTTTTATTATGATGGTTTGTTTGGAGTTATTGGGTTGGTCCCGTTTTTAAGCCCAATTACATAATATGACATTTTTCATAAAATTTTAATGTTTAATTTACATTCAACTGCAAGTTTTAAATGTAATAACCAAACATTAAGTTGGAGCATATTTAACGGATATATTACAAAATGTTATATTTATTTAAAGGTATAACTCAAAATCACTCGGTTAGTAATACATTGCAGTAAGGTAAAAATTATATTATTCTACCCAGACACAAGATGTGAAAATTGGTAATCCCAAAGCTTAGTATGCCAAGGAGGGGTGTTCAGAAAAATACCAAACTGTCAAACCAAACTCTATCAAACCAGAAATCACTGAATTTATTATAATAGTTCGTGAACCGAACCCAGAACTTAACCATATTTACTGAATTGAAATTGAACCGTGAATAATCAAATCGAACCGTTTAAAACCAAACCACATAGAATATATATAGTTACTGTGTTGTTAATTACTGTTGGTTGCTGGTTAGTGGTTACTGATTCTTATAGCTTTGAAAATTTATGTTGATTATATAATTTTGTTGGAATGAAGAATTTATTATTTTAAAATTTCTTTTACAATATTTCTCTACAGTATTGTTTAAAATTAATTATAATATAAATCCAATTCTATAATTAGTTTGAAAATATATTTATAAATAAAAATATAAAATGGTAAAAAGAAATTGTCAAAAAAATTTTTTTTTTTTTTTTAAAAGTAGTATAACATTTTACTCCATATAAAATTCAGTTCAGTTAAAAAAATTACTTATAACGGTTAGTTTGTTTCGGATCGGTTTTTAAAAAAATTATAAATTTAGTTTGGTTTTAAATAGTTTTGTAATGGTTCAATTTAGTTCAGTTCAAATATTTTCTTAAACTGAATCATAAACAACCCGAATAATAAGAGGCACATCGATGACTAGTGATTAAGTGGTACATCTTTGTAGGTTAATTTTAACTAGAAGGCCCAATAAATGGAAGAGACTAGTTTATGTATTGCCCGATAAGGATGATGTTGCTCGGAGAAATTTGTCATCCAAATCATTTATGTATTGTTTGTTTTTGAAAAATTGATCTTCAAATTCGTTATAAGTTATATCCATCCTAAAGTTGGATATAGAGATTAACTTACCTAAGACCTTCCTAATTCTTGTTGCCATCATCTTTGCTATAATTTTATAAAACCAATGAGAAAAAGTGTTCTATAATCACCAAGTTCTTGAGGAATAAATGATGAAGTTATTTTCTTCAGCAATACAATATTAGAATGGATTCCCGTAAGCGGGATTAGAGTGGATTTCCGTAAGCAGTGATCGCATCACAATTTTAAATCACCTCCTAAATTTCATCTTCTAAGAATAACGTCTCTAAGGCCAATGAATATTTAGCATCTAGTTGATTGAAATCCACTCTCTCAAGTCTCAAGCACTAGTTTCTTAAATTGATAACTTTCAAGTCAACTTTTAAAGTGTTTTTTTCTTTCTGTTTAATTTTATTCGCACTTTCTAAATTCATCCCACCTTTTTGAAATGCTAGGATTTGATTTTGATGTCTGCGGTGATTTAAAATTTTGAGGAAAATAGTGTTAAAGTCTTCTTAAATCTATTTTACTTTTGATTTATGTTTAAGTAAATTATCTTTATCTTATAATTGTTTCCAAAACGATGCTTCTATATTTATGCGTTGAACCTCATTCGGAATTTATGATGAATTTGCCTCCATCTCATCTAGGCCATTAAGGCTCGTCAATAGTTGAATCAATTTTCAATTCTATCAGCCATATACTCCAACAATATGTATTTCTTTAATAGTTGAGAAGCTTCAATTTTTCTTTGTTTACAAATGTCTTTCTTCCATTAAAAAAAGAACTTCAACAATATGCCAAAGCATTTGAATAATTTATAATTGATGGGTTATTTAGAATTTCATAAAAGTTGAATTTTTAACATAAAAGAAAATAAAAAGATGAAAATTATTAGAGATTAAAACGATCAGACCTTTCTTAAATCCTTTATTTGTCATTCTTTGGTAACTGCTTCTATTCCCTTAAAGTATTCTTCTAGTATTACGATAAATTAACAAAATATATGTACCTAATTTTGTTGTGTATAACACTCTCTTTTAATAACAATCCCCTAATTTCTTAGATGAATTCGAAATCAAAACAAGTTTTATCACATGTTAATTTCTATATCACAAAATTATAATTCTCTATTTCTAATAATTATTAATTTTGAATAGTTAAATTAAGTCAGATTTCAAAAGTTAAGGTGAGTAATCATTCAAAACCTATATCAGTTCATATATTTGTAAACATACAAAAAATATTAATCACAAATATAATTGAATAACTCTAGAATTGCAAATTAATGAAACAGTACTCAACCAATTACATGGTTCAAATAGATCAAAATAAATTCATCTCAAAAGGCTTAATATAAGAAAAATTATCTACTCATAGTAAAATTATTCATAACAACAAATTTAGAAGAAAAAAACATAAATTTAGAGATGGAAAATGGTCTTCAATGGAGAGAAAACTCCAATCCTTGCACCCGTCAAATTGCTCTAAAAAATCTCATATCCCTAAAAGTCCTGCATATTTTTCCTTTTATAATGGGAAGAAACCGTCGCCGAATCATGCCAAAATTCAAAGGAAATCGTGCCACAATTTTTCAAGTGGCTAGATCTTTTTTTAGCTTTCATTTGCCATTGGTTCCATCTCAACCAGAGTTACGAAGCTCTAGATATGATCAAATTACTGAACAAAATTCATGATATAAAATGTATTGGAAAAACACAACTTTTTTCTTTACCTCAAATATTACCTAAATTCATCTTCAAATCATGTAATACTCCTCTAAATACTACTAAAAACACTAAAAGAAACTAATAAAACACCATGATGACCGACTGTCATCAATAATCAAACTAACAATTGTTTACCTTAAAAGGTTTCAGATCCCAATTTTTTATGGAATTTTTGAACCACATCAGACAATGGTCTGACATATCTTGATTTCCTATATATTGAACACCCATTTTCATGTCTCTATAATACCTTATGATAGGATAATTATGTCTAATCTTCTCATAGATTTACCATCTTGACTAAATCAAGTGAATTTCTTTCATAGCATTTATAGATCTATGAGCCTCATGTTGTTGACAAAAAGATTACACTTATTCATCTCTACTCTCAAATTAATAATGCTCACCCCCTTTTTTTCTTTCCTGACTTGATACAATTGAATTAAAGTTATCACATCCACATCATTCAATAAATTGATTATTTTTTTAATGGTCAATAATTCCTCTTACATTCAATGTTTACCATGGAGATTGTGTGCACCATATATATTAACAATACACATTTCCCCATAAAACTATACATCAACTCAAATACACCACATTTCCATGTTATTAACATTACCTTCAAAATTCCATTTGACGGCTTTGTAGTACATTCAAAGATTTGAAACCCCATATTTCATCAATCATTTTCTCAATGATAATCTGACATTTCATTTCTTAAAATTAGCATAAATCAACATTACATAACTTGATGAACTGAGCTAACCTTCTTCTTTTTTCCTTGTCACCTCACTTTCTTATGTTGTATAAGGTTAAATTTATTATTTATGCTGATTCTTTTCTTTTCCATTATGTTAATTTTCTTCTAATATTTATAGCTTTTTGCACACATGTTTTATCTTGACCTTCACCTGAAACACCTAGTCGCTTTATTCCTTCCCATAATTTCGAAACGAAAATATTGTCACGACAATCCCAAAATTTTACATTAAATTTATTGATATCAAATCTCACATCCCAATATTAGCAAGGAAGCCTGCAAAGATGATTCACACGACAATTCAAGAGTCAAAACAATGGAATCTAGTGTCAATTGTTTGGTCTTGATTTTTGTTTTCGATTTATTAACACTACAAAAAAGGATGGTTGTGTTTCATTTGAGGTATGAATTTTGTTTTCATGAATGTTTCTGCATGATCTAAATTGACGTCTTCATTCAAATTGTAATTTTTTTGCTTGCTGGTGTTTCCTTTCATTATTTCGATGTCACCCATTGTCGCACCATGAAAAATACGACCACAAGCGCATTATATGTTGACGGTGATAAAAAAAGTCATCGTCAAACTTTATTTATTCCCAAAAAAGAAACATGTTTGAGAGTCGATTATGCAAAGGAAATGTATTAGCATCCCTCACATCAGTTGTACTCAACAGGTACCATTTAGTTAGTTTTACGCGTAAGTGTTAGCTTTAAAATGTTTGTTTTCTCGAGTTATTAAATAATCAAAGAGAAAAAGAAAGGGGTCACAAAAAGTTTTTTTATTAAGGTGCCTAACAAGATTGCGGGTTTTGCTCCTACATATCTCTGGGTGCAATGGAGAACTCAAGGTTACGTAGTCCTAAGTAAAAAAATTTTGTTTGTGGATCAATTTTAGCGAAATTTGTTTTTGTCGCAATCGAACGGAAAACATTGCTTACCAAAAACAGTTAGAGGATGGTGCATTTTTAACACATCGAAACTAATTAGTAAATCAGCATCCGCGAGAAAACGTCATTTAACTCAGTCACACATATGTGGATGAAGCATTGTTTTACATCATCTCGAGATGAAACATCTTTCATTTAAAAAAAGAGTTAGAAGTTTTAAGCCAAAAGGCAAAAAAAATAATTAATGTGTTGGATATATTTTTGGGTGATGAAGAACACTTGGATGGTCAAGATATATACCTCGTATCTAAACACTCGAGGAGGTCGTGATATACACCACAATCATTTTTCATCTTATTTGTGAAAAGGTTAAATGTTATTAGGTATTTTTGGTTAGACGATGAACATTCGGATAGTCGAGATATACACCTCGTATCCAAACAGTCAAGGAGATCGTGATATACACCATGTTCCCCTTTCGTCCATTTTATTATAAAAATGATATTTGCATCAATCGCGTTGAGATTTTTTTAAAGGGATGACGAACGCTCGAATGGTCGAGATATACACCTCATATCTTAACCCTTGGGATATCATGATATACACCATGTTCCTTTTCCATCCTTATTTAGGAAAATAGGTTAGATAATGATTAAGTATTTTTATTTTTATTTGGGAAATGCACTCAATGTTGGTCGAGGTTTGATTTGCGTTGCGAAATGATTTGAAATGATATTGAATTAGAAATGATGGTGAGAAATTGTGATGAGAAAATATTATTTGATTTGAAATTGATATGATGGTGAATTGGTGGTAATAAATTGTTCTCTTTGATTTTTGATTTAAAAAAGAATGAAATTTAATTGAAAAAAAGATGAATATTCACAAATAAATAATTAGATTAAGTTTTGTTATTTTTTGAATAAGCTAAATTAAAAGGAAAGTCTTTTTTGTTGGTTTTAATTAAACATAATTTAAATAGGTAAAAGAAAATAAAAATAAATAAACAAAAATCTACATTCAAGCATTCAAGTATAAAATAAATAAATAAAATAATAAATAAATAAATGTTTCATATTTATTTTACAAATAAAAATGGCATGAAATGAATAAAAAAAGAAATAAATAAAAAAAAGTAACAAATATGGACTAAAAAGTCCAAACAAAGGGGGTTTGAAAGGTAAAAAGTGGGGTGCAAGCCCAAAAGGGCGCTGGGTTAAAGACCAAATAACCCAAGGCAAAAAGTTGACCCTAGAGTAAAAAAGTGACTCAAAGGAAGCCACGTGATTGGCTGATCAATTCATAGGCGTTGGATTAACCTACTAAAATGAGTCAATGGATTATCTAACAGATTACAGATGCGCTAATGCTGATTACCATGGGGACTCCCACATGTGAGCCCCTGTTGACTTGGAGAAGTCAATAAATCAGAGACCAATGAAGAAAGCCACTTGGCATCAATCAAGGAATAGATAGGGGGAGTATATAAGCATGCTTGAGAGAGAGAGAGAGAGTTTATTATTATATATATATATATATATATATCACAAACCAGCAAAAAAAACCACCACTGGTAGGGATTGGCACGGTGGTGTACAAGAACATTGTGTCGACATATATGAATGCAACCACCAGAGGCCAAACCAGCCTACCTCCCTAGGTTACTTAACATCTTGAGAACGAATACACCCTCCAAAATTCACAAGAAACAACCTAACCCTCTCAAACGTACTCACAAAGTAACGAAACCCTAACCATTAAACTACAACAACAAGCCTCAAATCAAGGGGGAAAGGCAAGGAAAAGGTATAAGCAAACGATGGACGCGAATTAACACATAACAGGGAACCAAACTATTATTTGACCAAAAGTTACCGGCGTGAGGTCCCTTGAGGTAAGCTTTTTTTTCTTTTGTTTTTTAATATACTCCTTCTTCCTTCTACCTCTTCTTTATGCTTCTGTTTCTGCTATATTATTGTGTGTTATTGTTGGTTCTTCTATATGCCGGTTTAACTCACCTTATTCAGAGCTACAATGTAAAGCTCTGATAAGATTTAGATTTTGAGCACTTAGTGAGCGGTTGGGGTAGCAATTTGGCAGGGGTTTGATGCACTAGGTTGTTGATATGGAATTCAAAACTTATGTGCTCTGAGAAATTCGATTTTAAGGTTTTTTATGTCAATCAATGTGAGCAATGAGTTGGTTTTATAGCACACTTAGGAGAAATTGGTACGTGTGTGTGTGTCAGGGTCGGCCCAATCATATCGGAGGCCCCGTTCTAATTTCAAAAATGAGCCCAAATTTTAAAAAAAAATACAATTATAATAATTAAAAAATATATATCAAAAATACAATTATGTATTAATTAAAAATAAATTTAATTATAATTATTTTGAGTTTTGATCAATCTTGATTTTTGTATGTATTGAGTTTTTATCATAACATTTCTTTCAATTATTGAGTTTTTTAATAACATTTTATTTATTTTTATTAATATTTATGAGAAAAAAAATTTAATTTCAAATTTTGGGGCCCTCTAAAATTTGGGCCCCTATGTTGCAGCACATGTTGCACCTGCACAGGATCGGCCATGGTATGTGTGTGCGTGCGCTAAAAATGAGATATTATTTTGATATTCAAGTGTCTGAATTTGGATTAGATATGATCAAAGAGAGAGGAATAGAGGTGAGTTGTTAAGAGAGTGATGTAATAAATCCCACAAATTATGGGATTTTAGGCTAACTGGAGAGGATTTTGAATGAAGCCATTTGCTATTATGTTAAAACTTTTTGCATTTTGTTTTGGTTATGTTACTGTGGTGAAAACCCCTCTTATTTTTGTTACTTGTTTTTACTGATATGGAGTTCATTGAAACAACACATTTTTATTGTTAGTAACTTGTTGTGTTATTGGTAATGCACATTTTTTAAACTTCAACTATTCTTTTTTAAACAAACCCCTCCCTTATTTTCACTATAGTAACAAAGTTGAGTGAGTAAAAAATGAATTACTTTGCCTTTGTCCCGATTGTAGTAGCTTGCTTAGTATTGATTTTGAAACACACTTTTGCACTCTTTGTTGATTTATTAGAACATGATGCCAATGCCTTTTTTTTTGCTTGTTGCATGATTGGTTCAATTTGTATGGCATTATTCCTTGAATAGAGCTTGTGTTCTTGAATATCATGGCTTGTGCTTGAATAATCTCTTTCTTTTGCTAGGTGTCACAACCTGAATACTGGATTCCAAATGGGATTGACTTGTAGATTGGAGGATTTGCTTGGGGATAGACATGGTTCAAGATGGCTTCAAGGGCAAGAAAATGGAGTATTTTGGAGTTTTTTTTTTGGAAACTTAGATAATAGGCCTTAGTTTTTAGGTTTATGCTTTAAGTTTTTGTTTATGTTCAAAAAACTCAAAATGTACAGAATGTAAAGTAATGAAAAATGTCATTTGTAACTTCTTCTTTTTTGTGAATTCTAGATGTAATGCAATGGCTTCATTCAAAATTTGAATGTGGCAAGAGTAATGATCAAAATGTATTTCTAAAATGAATGTTATGTTTTGGAAATTTGAATGTTTATGCTTTAGTTAAATTTTAAGCTCTTTGAATCCTAATTGTAACATGCTTAAAAATGGAATGAAATGATATGGACTAAATGACAAAACCTTTGAAGCCGAGACTTATTTTGACAATAAAAATCCAAGAGAATGAATGTATACAAGAATTGGAAAGTGAACTTGTTTTATAAATAACCCTATAATGAATGTATGTATGAAAAAGAAATGCTCATTACTAACTTAATGGCAACAAGTGTGTATGAATGAAACTCAAATTACCTAGTTATTTAAACTTGCTTCTAATGCAAAGAAAAAGACAAGTCTCAAATGAAATGTTAATGCACGTACTTGGAAATCTACATATGACCTAACATATACATGCAATGAATCAAATGTAGACCTTGAGGCATGCTAATGATACATAATGATCAAATGAAATGGTCGTTTTGTAATGATGTAAATGAGATGCAGATAAATATGAAAATGAAAATATTTGGGTTGCAAAATTTAGGGTATGAAACCCATACTTGTGGGTCAGGTCGTATTCATCCTAATGTTTAAATATGCATCCCTTTCAGTCTTCATTAGGCCTTATTTACCATTTTCTAGTGTGGCCTTATTAATACATTTTGAATCCATTATGCAAGCTATTTCATTTGAATTGGGTGCCTTAGAACCTTGGGATTTGAAGTATACAAAGGGTTCGATGAACAACCTATTAGGTTATATTCTCCTCTTTTACATCACAATCAACTATTTTGGTTGGTTCCAGAAAATTCTTTCATGCTGCTCATCATTGTTATCCACTCACATAAATGTATCCTCAATTTTATGAATACTAGACACCCCCGTTAAATTCTATTATTTAATGTTATTATTGATATTAACCATGACATTTAATGCTTCAATATTCACGTTTTCCCCGATGAACCTAGTCGATTCAGTTTCCATATATGATACTAAAAAAGCGCTTATGTTCCTCATCATAATTGGAATCTATCTTTGTATCAAACATATTTTTTTCCCGTCAATTACAAAGGATCAAACTACTTTGTCATATGGATTGCATATGTATGCCCATTAATGTCAACATAAAATATTTCATTCCCCATATTTAGACCTTTGATTTTGATCATTACTCTTGCCACATTCGTTGATAACTTATTATGAGTATTGTCATCTGTGTTAATGTATGTTCCTATGGTTGAAGCAATAAATGAGAAGAATAATAGGTTACATGCACATGGTGGGACACCATGGATTCTCAACCAACTCACTCTTTTGTTGTCTATTTCATTAGGACTCAGTGGTCTTGTTTCCTCAAATCATTCCTCCAGTCATGATGTTTCATCATTAATTAATGATTGTATCACTCCATCCCTTTCCTCTTAACCTTGGAGAATCTTACAAATCCAAATTTATTTCCTTTTGCATCCCGTTTTGATGGTGTTACTACTTCTTTAATGTTTTCATGCATTTTGAATATGTGATACATCTCTTTTACTTCAAAGTTGTCAGAAAACTCAGTGAAAAAAGTGATGCCTTGTATATTGTTCCTAATTTCTTATCTTCACTGATATCCCGTATTAATTTTGATTTTGCTCAAGTATTCTTGATCTTCTATGGTTTACCTTTACCAGCATGAAACTTACTAAGTGATGGACTAAACTAGCAAGTGTATCCGTTTTGTCTCCGTCTCCACATGGATTGTGAATTTAAATAAGGTTAAACTAATGTGATTAAAAAGAAATAATGGGAGGGGGTTTAGTTATGATTGGTACAAAAACAAGAACAAGAAAACTTTCATAGTAAAGTTTAATAATGAAAAGCAAATAGGTATTTTATTGAATCTCTTAATTATACTCGTTGATGAATGTGTATCATATGATTAACAATTACACGATAATTACACAAAGAATCAACAAGATCAATGCACCCAATTCCTTTTGTGAAGCTCACTAATGTAAACGACAATTTCCTAATTCCTTAGGCCAATTCAAATTTAAATTAGGTGTTTCTCAGTTTGTTAATCTTAAAGCCACAGTTTATAATTACCTATTCCTAGTTAATTACTAAGTTGAACAATTGTCCTAATTTAGACCGGTAGACTTACAGTCAATAATCCATACTCGTCTAAAATCACTTTGCACACTCGTCAACACACAATGAAAAATGAACATAAGAGAAACTGAATAATAATTATAACATAAAAGAAATCAACTCATCTCAAACATTCATATGATCCAACAGAGTACAATTAGGTTCATCTCAAAGGACCTATTCTAAAATAGCTTAGCTACTCATAGTGAATATTATAATTACCATATGTTGATAAGAAGTATTCATCAAAATTAAAGGAAAATATCATCTCTAATGACTCAAATGCTCTCTAAAATCGCCCACAAAAGCTCTTTGTCGTCACTTTTTTTACCTAGAATTCGTAACCCTAAAAAAAGTAGCAAAAGTCCATTTTAAAAAACGCACATGTGTGTAAGGAAAATATGGCATTGCAACTGCGTTAGTATTCATCATGATTGCGATATGGCGACATCGCGACCACAATGTCAGCATTACGATCGTGTGAAAAACAAATGTGAACTCTTATTTTTTTCTTCCTTTTTCTTTTTCTTTTTTCTAAGTCCTAACTTTCTCACCTTTGGTTATTTTGTTCACTTATTCATCATTTTGGCTTGCCTTTTGTTCATAATTCCACCTATTTATCCAAAATTTCTCACAAATATTATGTAATGACAAAGTGTCATCACAACCCGAAACTCACTTTATTGCTTGTCCTCAAGTTACATGTTTGCACACTGAAAATTTCATTAGAACTAAATGATTACCCTTACCAACGAACATCACCTTTTCTTATATAATCAACACGTCTGCCTCCTGCTTCAATCCAAATAACACAAAAAAGTTCTTCCAACGTTGCAAGTACTTAACTTGTCTCTCATCTCACATTAGATCACTCGAATTGACAATTTTCACAAATTTTCTCTCATCTCACAAGTACTTAACATATTCCTCTTTCTTTTTCACAATTTTTTGACGAAGAATTTTTCCTTTCTTTTTCTTTATTTCGACCAAATTTATCTTATACCCCAATGCCAAACTTAAACGTTACTAACTTCCAAAAGTAACCCCAAACTTATACATCTGCATCAGAGAAGAAAAATAATTTTTTCTACCTAACTCCCAATAGGGTGGAAAGATAAATCTTTAAGTCAAATGGTTATATAACATGCTATGCCAACGAAGTAACGAATAAAGGTCAAAGTGGTTATCAAAAAATATAATCATTTCAATACATGTTGGCTTAAATGGCTCAGAGTTATAAAAAACAACTGCCTTTGTGTGTATTCAACAGACCAATAGACTAAGAAGAAACAATGCAAATTCTAGAAAATAACTAATGCACAAATACTCTCATTAGAAAGAAAAGTGAATAATGGAAATATTTGGCTCAAAACTTACTAGTTAAGGTATCTAGAGATTGAGTACAAGTAGTCGTCTTTCCTTTTCTTCATTAAATGTCAATCTTCAAGGGAACTTCAATGTTGATCACTCTTCCATACTTGAAAATAGAGGTTTTTTAGTTACGATTGGTACAAAAACAAGAATGTGAAAACTTTCAGTGTAAAGTTTGATAATGAAAAACGATTAGGTCTTTTTGTCGAATTCCCTAATTATACCTATTGATGAATGTGTATCAAATGAATAACAATTACACGATAATTACACAATAAATTAACAAGACCACTACACCCAATTCCCTGGTGTGTAGCTCACTAATTTAAACAATAATTCTCTAATTCCTTAGGTCAATTCAAAGTTAAACTAGACGTTTCTCAGTTCGTTGATCCTAAAGCCTCAACTTATAATTACATATTCCTAGTTAATTACAAAGTTGGATAATTGTCCTAATTCAGACCGATAGACTTATGGTCAATAATCCCTACTCGTCAAAAATTACTTTGCACGCTCGTCAACACACAAAGAGCAACGAACACAAGAATAACTGAATAATGATTATAATATAAGAGAAATCAATTAATCTCAAACATTCATATGAACCAACAGAGTACAATTAGGTTCATCTCAAAATATCTAATCTAAAATAGCTTAGCTACTCATAGTCAAATTAATAATTACCGTGAGTTGATAAGAAGTATTCATCGAAATCAATGGAAAATATGCTCTACAATGACTCCAATGCTCTTCAAAATCACCCACAAAGGCTCTTTGTCGTCGTTTTCTCTACCTAGAATTCGTAACCCTAAAAAGATGAGCAAAAGCCCATTTAAAAAGTTACAAACGCGTATCAGGAAAACACGTCATTGCGACCGCGTTAGTATTCATCGTGATCTCGATGTCAGTATCACGATCGCGTGAAAAACAGAGGTGAATTTTTCTTCTTTTTCTTCCTTTTTCTTTTTCTTTTTTCGAAGTCCCAACTTTTTTCACCTTTGGTCATTTTACTCACTTCATCATTTTTGGCATGACTTTTGCTCATAATTCCACCGATTTAGTCGAAATATTCACAAATATCATATAATGACAAAGTATCTTCACTAAACCATTATCTTCCTATGTATTAATTAGTTATTTTTTTCGAGTTAATTATTTTATTTTTTTCTTTATATTTGTGATTCAATTCTTATAATTGCATTTACTTTTAAGTAATTGAAGAATTGCAACCTTATTAATATTTTTAATTAATAATTTAAAATAATATAACAAAAAGAATAATTGAATGAAAATTGACATGTCATCTTTCTCGTACGAAATATTAAAAAAATTAGGACTATGAGTAAAGAAAAAACATATTTAGGTCAAATAGGTTGAAGCTAGCTAAAGAGTCCAAAGTGGTAACCAAAATTCATTTTGAAATGAAAGTTCAACCAGACTGGTTAAGTTATTGTCCAAAAAATTGTAAATGCTAAAATGGGTTATGTGTGTATGACAAAAAGTTGGTCAAGTATATGAGCCTCTCACTGAATGGGGGTGTATGAGCAATAATGTTCCCACATACGAATATACAATTTACATCTTCTTGTTGCCTAGACACACCCCATATAAATTAAGACACCACGACGAATATACAATTTAGCATCTTATTGTTGCTAAGACACCCCCCATATAAATTAAGACACCACGACGAATATACAATTTAGCATCTTATTGTTGCTAAGACACCCCCCATATAAATTAAGACACCACGACGAATATACAATTTAGCATCTTATTGTTGCTAAGACACCCCCCTAATAAACTAATATACCATATATAATTTTTATAATGAGATGTTTAATAATTAAATTCATTACAATTTAACATTTATTTCAGAAATTAAAAATAATGTGGCCCATGCAGGTCTCGAACCTGCGACCTTCGCGTTATTAGCACGACGCTCTAACCAACTGAGCTAATGGGCCAACTGTTTGTTTTTTAAAATTTATTATATTTATATAATTTCAATTTAAGTAACACATAGAAAAAGATAAAAATGAAACATCAATTATTTTCATCGAAAGAAGATTCATACACTTACGATAGTATATAGTTAAATCGCTACTAATAGAGAATGAACTCCAACTCATATCAATACATACAAAACAACATAATGTGGAAAGTTACATTGGTCCAAAAAGTACATATCTATATAATATTTCAATGGCTGGCTTCATTCTAATGTGGTGCGTTATTGCCTCTATGGCTTGGTCCTGAAGGTGGTACTTTACTCTTTGCAAGGAGAAAAAAGGAAGCTTTACCTGAATCCACCATTAATGTTCTACAAGCTTCTCTTTTAATATTTTCTATACCCTGAAACTTTGATCTAGTTGCAAAAATCCCATGACACATTAACATTAGTAAGATTATGAAACAAGAAAGAGATGAAGTTTTGGAAACCATAATGTATAGGTGTAAGTAAATTGATGGAAAAAATCATAAAGATGTGTCCTATTTATATAGGGGAAGAAGATTATGTTTTTGCTTTCGGTTAGATTAACATTGAGATTTGAGAAATAACTTTGGCACCTCCCAAAAAAAGATTACATGTTTGAGTGAAGAAGTTTGAGTTGAAAAACTTTTGAGTAGTTAAAAACCTTAATCAGGGGAGGAAATTAGTACCATTAGCAGCAGTTTACCTTTTTATTGGTTTTAGCTTTGCGATTTTGTTAAGTAAAGGGCCAACATGTGCCTTTACTATTTGGTGGTGCTAGTGACATTATAGTAAATAAATAAAGTTATAGTTATGACATTGTTTACAACTTTTCAGTTTATTTTTACAAGTTTTTTTAAAAATAACTTATGAAAGTAGTTTATACCCATATATTGAAAGTAATTTTTACACACGTATCATACTAAAAGCTTGTGCTCTAAAATTTAAATTGTGGATTTATGTGTCTACTATCTATCAGTTATAAATCAATTGCAGGCTTTGACTGTAATATCCTTTCGGTTCATATTATTTACATTATTATAAGGACTTACAACTAATATCCCAATTAAAACTATCATCCATATCTCATTATATTACACATGTCATTGTTTTATTTGCCAAATTTATCAAAGTTAAATTTCAAATATCCTCTCTCTCTCTTGTTAGAACAAGATTTGGTTCTGCATCTATATCATTAGTTTTGATGATAACAATGTTGTATTTATGTTAGAACAATTTTGGTACCCTAATGGTTTGTTATTGTGTAACTTTAACAACCAGTTCTGATTCTGAATACATGACGTACAACATCATCAGTTTCTGAACAATGAGTTCGAAATCCGCTTCTGCGCCAACTATTAGAAGTTCTGAAAGATGTTCAATATTGCTGCTACAATGATCTTTCTGTTTCTGTGTTGATTCACTCTTGAGAAGATTCCGAGGAGACACTATGTTACTGCTGCAATGTTCTCTCAGTTCATGCTTCTGGACGTGACTCTGATCATCCAACTTTAGAAGAATGGCAAACTTCTGAAGTTATGTTACGTAGCTGAAGACTCTGAAGACCTCGAGCAAGACGATTGAGGTTATCAAGGTTCTGACTATAGATTTTGAAGACTCTGAATATTATGAAGATACTGAAGATCTCAAGCTAGATTACTGACAATGTCAAAGTTCTGACCAAAGATTATGAAGTTTCTGAATGCAGCTTTATGTTTCTTCATTTCATGTTTCATCAAAAGCCAAAGAACTTGAAGATAAGATCAAAAAGGAACATGATCAAATAGTACATAATACAAATCGAATATCCTTTCCACTACCTGATTTCGTGGGTAAAGGATAATACTATACATCACATCTATCACTGATTTTGTGGGCGAAGGGTAATACTATACATCACACCTATCATTGATTTTGTGGGCGAAGGATAATACTATACATCACACCTATCACTGATTTTGTGGGCGAAGGACAGTACACAATATCACTTCTTTCACCATCCAACAATGAACATCCGCTCTATGAGTTTTTCCTATTTTGCCCTCCAACGATATTCTTTTTATGCTATAGAAGTAAGACTTGGAGACTTGAAAAAAACGCCGGTGATACAATATTTTGACAAGTCTAGTTCTTTGTGAAAAACTATCATTCTTTTACACATAATTTTTCTTTAAGTAACTGTTTATTATTTGTGTAAAATCTGCTTGTATAGAAGCATCTTATAACACACAAAAACATTATTCAAATTGTTCGTTTGATTCCTTGAGGAGGTTATCCTTGAGAAGACAAAAAAGGTTATTCTTTGTGAGTCCTTAAGGAGACTAGGGTATAATTGGATCCTTGAGAAGACAAAAAAGGTTATTCTTTGTGATTACTATAATCTGTTGATTATAGTGGATTATGTCCTTGTGTATAAGGCAAAATCACCTTGACAGGTGGACTGGAGTAGCTTTGAGTTTCAAGCGAGCCATGATAAAAATACTTGTGTTTTTATCTCTTTGTTATTAACTTGTTAGTGGTGTGTTCTTATTTTGGAAAAATATTTTTCTTGTAAAACCCAATTCAAACCCCAATTTCTTGTGTTTTTCACACCTTCAATTGGCATCAGAGCTCCGGTTCTGACTGTGATAAAAGTTTTATCAACACTTCACTGTTTTCAGGATCGATCCAGTTTGTGTGAGAAACAATGGTCGCGGCTAATGCTGCTAACGTTGTTAAGAATAATGGAAGAGATTACTACAGTGCAAAACCACCAATCTTTGATGGTAAGAAATTTGATTATTGGAAAGATAGAATGTAAAGCTTCTTTCTTGGTTAAGATGTTGATGTCTGGGATCTTTTAGTCGATGGTTATGTTCACCTAATTAAATGCTGAAGGAAACATTATAGCAATAAGTGCTATGACTGATCAACAAAAGAAAGATTTCAAAAATAATCATACAGTCAAAACTATATTGTTAAATGTTATCTCTTATACTGAGTATAAGAAGATAACAAACAGAGATTCTGCCAAATCCATTTTTGACTTTATGAGGATGACTCATGAGGGGAAGACTCAAGTAAAGGAGACAAAGGCCTTGACCTTAATCCAGAAGTATGAGGCATTCAAAACGGAAGATGATGAAATAGTTTAGACTATGCTCTCAAGGTTTCAGATGCTCATTGCAGGACTGAAAGTTCTGGACAAAGGACACTCTACAACTGACCATGTCAAGAAGATTATCAGAATTCTTCCTAAAATTGGAGACCTATGGTAACTGCTTTGAAGCTGTCAAAGGATCTCAACAATATCAGTGTTGAAGAACTTGTTAGTTCTTTAAGAAGCCACGAGATAAAACTCGAAGAAGATGAACCTCAGAAGAGAGGTAAATTTTTTGCCCTAAAATCTAAGCCTGAGAAGATAAAAGCTTATCAAGCTGAGGAAGAATCAGAAGAATATGATGAAGACTCAGAAGATGATGATGAGTTGTCTCTAATTTCAAAGAGAGTCAACAGAGTATGGAAGCACAGGTAAAATGGGCAAGGAAAGTTCAGAGGAGCCAGAAGGACTGCTGGTCATTTTGATTCTTCATCTAGATAGAAGAAGCAAGGTTCTGGAAAAGAAGTTATCTGCTTTGAGTGCAAGGAGGCAGACCACTATAAAAATGATTGTCCTATGCTGAAAAGGGACAGAAGGTCTAAGAAGAATTTTTCCAAAGGCAAGAAGGGGTTGATGGCTACATGGGATGACTCAGAATCCGAAGAAGAAGATTCTGATGAAGAAAAATTCAATGTTGCATTGATGGAAACTACAAATGATCCCAAAGGTTATAAAGAACCATAAGACAATGTATTATCAGAATCAGAATCCGACTCCGATTCTGAAGATATATTTTCTAACCTGTCTCGTTCTGATCTGGCATCATGTCTCTCTGAAATGTTGGAAAAGTATCAGAGTCTTTAGAGTAAATACAAGGACCTTAAACAAGTCAAAGTAGTTGCTTTTGAAACTTGTAGTGAGCTTGAGAAGGATATTTCCTGTCTAAATAAAAAAAATCTTTAGAAAGTAACAACTCTGCTTTGAAAAGCAAAATTTCAAAACTAGAGGAGAAATATTCTCATAAGCTTCTGGTACTGATTGCGTCATTAGATATGACAAAGCATTCCAATAATTTTTAGCTAAAAGCATAGATAGAAGCAAAACGATTTCCTTGATCTATGGAGTTAGCAGAAAAGGTAAGAAAGATTTAGGTTGTACAAAAACTATAAAACAAGACGAAAGTCAGAAGGTAAAACCAAAATCTATCTATGTACATTCCGTGCCTGCTGGCAATGAGATTGATATTTCTGCACAAACATAGAGACATACAAAGGACAAGAACTCAATTTTGAAACCTAAGTATCATGCATAAATTCTTCATGATTATCCTTCTGCTAAAAGATTCAAAGTTGTAAGAAACTTTGGGAAAACTAACAAGAGAGGACCCAGAAAGTGGGTACCTAAGGATAAAATAATTTATGATGCAAACATCCTTAACAACTTAGTTGAAACACCAGTTATGGTACCGGGACAATGGATGCTCGCGGCATATGATAGACAAAATATCTATGTTCCAAAATTTGGAACTTAAGTCTGGAGACTTCGATGGTTTCGAAGGAAACCAAAAAGAAAAGATCATTGGTTCCAGAACTATTGATAATGATAAACTTTCTTCTATTACTAATGGAATTATCGTCGAGTGTATTTTAAAATGATTGATCGAAGAATGTGTGAAGCAAAGTATGAACCTTCTTGATTACAACATTGCGATCTTGAAGAAATATACATCCTTGATGACTTTTTCTTGAGTTCAAATATTTTATTCAAACACGTAGCCTCAAATGGAAAACATGAGACTTTCAAGAAAAACGTAAAATTGGAAACTCATTAAAGTCAACAAATAGTAGCTCACGTGTATCATTGAAATCAAAACGCAAAGTACACATTACATTACTATTGTTTATATACTTTTATTAACAATCATGTTTTGTTTATTCTAATTCTGATATCTTCTAAATTAATAATGCCAAGAAAATATGTAGTCACTAAGAAAGTTTGGAAAGTCATGTCACAACACAAACTAGAAATATTTAGAGGCCAATGGCATCATGAGACCGTGATCATGAAAAGTAACAAAATAGCAGTTGGGGAGTAATCTTAAAGTGTTGACGCGTTTTCCGTCTTTCTGGCATTTTGTGTTTCGCCAAAATGCATGCCAGCCCACTAAGTTTATACAGCTTACAAGAACCATGTCTAACGCCATTTTTTCCTCCTTCACATTTTATAATTTAAGATCTTACCTACTTCACTCTCTACAAATAGGTCATGGACATCAAATTTAGAAACTTTTCAATCATAAAGTTATACCATGGTGTTCACGTAGGAATATTATATTAAGTCATTGTGTCAAACCTTTTACACTAAGATTGAATAACAAGAGTATGTTTTTCTTTCATTTTCATGAGTTTTATTTTACTAATTTTTAAGTTGTATTTCAGCGGTAAGTTGTAGTAGTCATCAATTAAATACTACTCCTTCCGTTTTTTATTTTTGACACGTATTAAGAAATGTAATAATTATAGTATGAAAAAATAAATTATGAAGGATTTTACAAAATTATCTTTCATTAATGATATTGAAAAAATAAATTGACATAATTGAAATGAGAGAGAAAATAAATATTTAAGGGTATAATAGGAAAAATAACATTAATGATTCATTAGTATTATAAAATATAATTAAAAGATTAAATTACCTTTTTATATTTAAAATACATCGAGTAACTAGAGATAATCCATAAGTTTAAGACACAACTTGTCATTTACATTCAAAAAATATATATAATTTAAAAAAATTATTCACGGTTAATTTTTATAATCAATCTATAATCATATATAATTTATATTTTATAATCAATTATTAAAATCAATTGTGATTTTCATTTTCTCAAAATAATTCTAAATTTAGTTATTAATCGGTTATATCCATAATCCTTTTTATATCTAGTTTTGATTTAATTTTTTTAAAAACAATTTTTTTCAAGAATCTTTTATATTAAGAAGAAATAACTTTTTTCAAAAAATAAAAGAATATTTTTATTTTTCTTAAAAAATTGAATTCTTTTTCAGATTATTTTTCTAAAGTAAAAAAAGAATTCGTATTTTTTCCAAAAAATTTTTTGTTGAAAAACAACCTTTTTTTGAAAAAAATGTATTTAAGATATTTTTGTTATTTTCAAAAAATAGTTTAATTCGATTTTTATTTTGAAATATAAATGTCAAAAATATGAATTTGGTTAAAACCATATAATAATGTCTCAAAAATATAGATTTGGTTAAAATCATACTAATAATTAACTAATTTTTGATAACCAATTTTAAATATGAATATTGTTAGATATATATCTCTTTAGCTATTTTGTTGTTCATCTATTGGATAATTTAGCGACTTTACCGTGATCTAACTCTGTTACAGTTGTAGCTTAGGAAACAGTTAAGCTATAATTAAAGGTTAATTGTAACGGTTAGCTTCATCTTATTTATCTTGTATATATGTGAACAACTTCTCCGGTAAAATCTAATGATATTGATAATCACTTTTTTTCTTCTTTTTCTGCTTTGTATTTGCATCATTATCTTGAGATGAATCTCATAGAGATTGAACTCTAACATGGTATCATTCGCTGGTTTCAATCTTTCGCTATCTTCAATTTCTCTTCTCTGTTGATAATCTCTCTGAGCTACTCCGTTCGAGCATGCAATGGATTCCAAAGAACCTCAAGATTCAGTGGTCAAGAATCCTTTTTAATTGCAAGGGTTTTCAACGGTATTTGCAAGTTCCAATTCCAACAACTCATTTGGACCTAAGCTTTCTATCAAATTGCAAGACAATAACTATCTCTTATGGAATCGGCAAGTGAAAGGTGTAATCTTGACATAACAAGATGCAAAAAAGTGGTGGTTAATCCATAAATTCCTCAGAAATTCAATTCAGCTTAAGTTCGTGTGTCAGGTACAATTTTTTATGAATATGAAGTGTGGCTTGTACAAGATCAAGTTGTGTTTATCTGGTTGCTGTATACGATTACTGAATCGGTGGTACCTAGAGTACTTTTGTGTAAACATGCTTATGAGGTGTGGGACAAAATTCATCAATATTTCAATCCTCAAATGAAAGCTAGGGTTCGTCAGCTTCGTGTTGAGTTGAAATCCACAACGAAAGGGAACAAATCTATCACTGAGTTTGTGTTGCGTATCAAAGCTATTGCTAATTCTCTATTAGTTGTTGGGGATTCAATTTTTGAGTAAGATCAAATTGATTCTATTCTTGATGGTCTTCCAGATGAGTACAATCTCTTTGTGATGCTGATGTATGGCAATCCTGAGTCACCTTCACTATGTGATGTGAAAGCTTTTCTTTATGTTTAAGAAGCTCAAGTGGACAAGTTTCGCCAAGAATTAGTCGTGTCCATTATTGCTGCTAATATAGCTCATACAGGCCAAGAAACCAACAGCTACATATGAGCATTTTCTAGAAATCGTGGCAGAGGAAATCACTTCACTCGGGGTAGAAGCCATGGAAAAAGTCGCTCTACTACTGGTGCTACTGGAAATTTCCTAACCTGTCAATTATGTGGTAAATATGGTTACTTTGTAGTTGATTGTTGGCATAGGTATGAAGAATCTTTCATGCCTAATAACACAACAAACTCTCAGTCCAATGGTGTAAGCAGCTCTGGCATTAAACAAGATCAAGCTCAAGAGTCTTCTTAAAGTTCTCAAGTTATGGCCATGGTAGCTACTACAAGCCATCCCTATTGTCGCACCTCGAAAAAATGGGGATACGACTTCAAAGCGAAGCGCGATCGCACGCTCGCAATGATGGACTGAACAGAGTCGCCACCGAACTTTATTTATTCCTAAAAAGGAAAGGGGAAATATCGATAAAACCCAAGACAAAAGAAAGGATAAGATATGGTCATCGCAACCAATATCAGGGTTCGGGAGTCGATTACGCAAGGGGAAGGTATTAGCACCCCTCACGTCCGTTGTACTCAACGGGAACCATTAGGTCAGTTGTGTGCGTTAATGTTAGTTAAAATATTAGGCTTTTCAATTTATTAGGTGGGAAAGAAAGAATAGAAGAGAGGAAAATGTTTTTTGATTTTTTAACGAAGGACTAAACCTAAGTTTTTTTATTAGTGGGCCTGACAAGATTTACAAATCCTGCTCCTACGTATCTCAAAAGAGAAATCAAGGCTTACGTAGTTTTGGGTAGAAAAATGTTTGTTTGTTGGTCGATTTTAGCGAAAGCTATATTGTAGTAATCGACAAAAACATTGTTTTACCCAAAACAGATGAGGAGTGGACGCATACCACACATCGAACGGATTTATAAATCTACATTTGGAAAAGCGTCACTTATCTCGGCTCAACAATCGTGGCCGAAACATTGTTTTGTAACACTTAAGACAATATATCTTTCATTTATGAAAAAGGTTTTTGATTAATCGCACGGCGGCGAGAAAAGGGTTTGATTGGTTGGATGTATTTTGAGTGATGGCGAGAACTTGGATGAGCGAGATATACATCTCGAATCCTAGCCTCAGGAGTGCATGGTATACACCATGTTCCATTTCCATCTTTATTGAAAGAAGTTAAGATAGGAATTAAGTATTTTTTGGAATTTGATTGAGAAAGGGTTTGAAGAAACCGCATTGACAATTTTAGGCGATGACGAGAGTTAAGATTGGCGAGGCATACGTCTCGAATCTTAACCTCAGGAGTGCATGGTATACACCATGTTCCATTTCCACCTTTATTGAGAAAGTGTTAAATAAGATTTAAGTATCTTAAATTTGATTGAGAAAAGGTTTGACGAAACCACATTGACAATTTTAGACGATGGCGAGAGTTAAGATTGGCGAGGCATACGTCTCGAATCTTAACCTCAGGAGTGCGTGGTATACACCACGTTCCACTTCCATCTTTATTGAAAAGGTCTTAATTATGAATTAATATTTTTGAGTTTTTGATTATGAAAAATGGCTTGACGTTGGATCAAGCATTTGATGAAGTTTTTTGAAATGGGATGGAATAGGAGGGAGAAATGAGTTGATTTGTTTATTGAGAAAATACTCGACGTTGGATCGAGTCATATTTTTTGTATTTTTTAGAAATGGTGGATTTTAATCTTGTGTTAGTATCTAAAATAGAGAAATAAAACAAATACAACATTATATACACATTGGGGAAGTGGGGTACATTTTGTCAAATGGGGATTCAAAAATCATGAAGTAATTAAATCGGGCCCAAACAATAAAATGATGCGAAGTATGAGTGTAAGTGCAAGAGAACCGACTCATTGTAAGAAAGCCCAAGAGTAAGCTATGTGAGGTTGATGGCGATGCTTAAAAAGCAATCGACTTACAAGGGTATGGAAAATGGGCTCGATATTGAAACGAGAAAAAAATGATTTTTATAGTTTTAAAATGGTTTTGCATGCATGATGAAATTAAAAGAATACAAATCTATGTTATGATAATGAAACTATGAATATAATAAAGCATAAACATAAAAAATGTTACAAGAAATAAAATGCTACAGGGAAAAAAAATGCTACATATGAGTATTGAACCCCCTCCACTTAAGATTATGAAACTACCCTCTCTCCACTAGGCCGTTTATCATTAGTTATTATCTTAATGCTATTTTAGATATATAAACCAAGATAGATTAGACATTAGAATAAAAACTAAGATAAAAAAAAGATCTGTTGGACTACCAAGAAAAGAACGAAAAATCAAAACCAACCGCTTGACTGTTGGGTTTTAGAGTTAATGGATTGGGAATAGTAAAAAGTGAAATCAATATTAAACATCAAAGTTAATGTCCACTTGGAAAACTAAAGGGTCACTTAAATTCTCTTAAAAGGATTTTAAACATTCCTAAGTTAAATAATAAAAAAAGAAAAATGAAATGAGCCAGAGTTCACTCTTCCTCTCTCAAACTCTCCATCGCTCTCATTCTGTACCAAACCCCTCTCACGAACCCGCTTCTCTCTCACACTCTCAACCTCACGTCTTCAACCTCTCCTCTCGTCTCTCTGCTCACGATTCGCCCTCACTTCAGCATCTCTCTCAGTCGCGTCACCCTCACCATCTCACTAAGAAACAAACTACAACAGAGATTGAAAATCCCACGGAAACTCACCTTCGGTGGTTTGGCAACTCAGGTAACAATCAAATCTCCTTCCTTCGCTTCTTTCAATCGGTCCCTTTTCTGATTTGGGGATTAGGGTTCTCTTGTGGTGTTTTTCGCCGTTTCTCTTTTTTTCTCAAATTTTTCCTCCCCTTACTGATTCCTTTCTTTTCTATTTATGCTCTGTGAATTAGGGTTTGGGATTTGGTCTATGGAGTCCAAAAGAGCATCCTGCGAAATCTCTTTTGAGTTGTCAGGTTTTTGTCGCCCTGCTTTATGGTTAAATTCGGAAGAGGTAACACAAAGCCACACTTTCTTCTTCGTTTTTGTCCTGATGCCAATTTGGGAATTCTTTGAAATTCTGCAGCTTTTGACTAATTACCTGTGTTACTGCAGTGAAAAAATGGAGCATTGGTTTGATTTCCTCATTCCCGCTGAGTCCGCGATAGCAGCAGCAACATAAAGTTGATCGGTGTGAATTTCACGAATGTAGTCATTTGCGACATTCAACGGGTGAGAAATCTGTTCCTTCCATTAATCCGATCCTTGCTTTCCTCTCCTCTGAATTTGATGCAGGTTTTGATTTTTTTGTAGGGTTGAAATTGAAGTGTTGATTTTGGTATTGGATGTTCACTTTTGAAGTAAAGAAGTAAACTGTGTCGATGGCATCAGGTGGTGTTGCAGCACCTGTTTCTGGATTTATAGACAAGAATGCAAGTTCTGTTGGTGTTGAGAAGTTGCCATTGGTGGTAAAAATGGTCAGCCAAAGCAGACGATAAGTTACATGGCCGAGCGTGTGGTTGGACATGGATCTTTCGGTGTTGTTTTCCAGGCGAAGTGTTTGGAGACGGGAGAAACTGTGGCTATAAAGAAAGTTCTTCAAGACAAGAGGTACAATAACCGGGAATTGCGAACCATGCGTCTTTTGGACCACCCGAATGTTGTATCTTTGAAGCACTGCTTCTTCTAGACGACTGAAAAGGATGAGCTTTATCTTAACTTGGTGCTTGAGTGTGTTCCAGATTTGTAGAGCACTTGCGTATATTCACAACAGTATTGGAGTATGTCACAGGGATATTAAACCTCAGAATTTACTGGTCAATCCTCACACGCACCAACTGAAGATATGTGACATTCGGAAGTGCTAAAGTCTTGGTTAAAGGTGAACCGAACATATCTTACACCTGTTCTAGGTACTATAGAGCTCCTGAGCATATATTTGGCGCAAACGAGTACACCACAGCCATTGATATTTGGTCAGCCGGTTTTTTCTGGTGAGAGTGGTGTCGACCAACTCGTGGAAATTATCAAAGCTTTAGGGACTCCAACAAGGGAAGAAATCAAGTGTATGAATCCTAATTATACAGAGTTTAAATTTCCTCACATTAAAACTCATCCATGGCACAAGATCTTTCACAAGCGAATGTCGCCGGAAGCTGGTTGATGAGTGGAGTTTCTATTTGGCATTGGTATTGCTGTTCTGCTCCCTCATTCATCCTCTAAAGCATCATCAAAATCATCATCATTTTTTGGAAAATGCTGGTTGATCATTACTACTGTTGTTTTTTCTTTGGGATTTTCTTTGATTGTGATTTTCGAAAATGTTTAAACCAGGCTTAATTTGAATATTTTGTTGTACAGGTTTTACCACATTTGCATTAGAACCTTGACTCAAGATTGCCACAGCAGGCTGAGCCATGGGAGTTGCTGGTGAAAAATGAAAAGTTCTTGTAAAGTGACTCAGTTGGACTGTCTTGCACTATGGGCAAAATCCAAGATCCTATATTTTTACTCATTGATGTCCTGGTTTATTATCTCACTATTAAGTTTATTGTGGTACCAAAAATGTGAAGGCTTATTTTTCATACGTTATTGCAGGATTGCAATCATGCTGCAGCTTCCTTGCAGCAAGTACCACGCTTCACGACCTAGACTTGGTCGGACTCGACAACTTATGCTCTAGTACTTCATGGTATGTAAGCTTGTTCATGCTCTTGATAGAAATTCATGACTGCTCTACCGTACTTGGTATTACTTGTCTTGAATCCTGGTTTGTGGCTCACCTTGGCTTGTTATTTGCTAACATGCTATCTTGCATCAGGCCTTTCGAGGTTTGCTTTGACATGTGGAGGAGTTGTTGTACTGCAGGTTGAATTTGAAGATTATTCGAGACTGAATATGAGATTCTGCCGAATGCTTAGCAGAGAACAAGGCTTCTATTGTAATTATTTTTCCTGTCAAGTTATGCAGAAATTTAGTAAATGAACTTATGTTGATTTCTGCTTCTGTCACATTGAGTAGGATGCTTAGCAGTAAGCTTGTATTAATCATGTTCTTCCTATCAACTTTATACAGATGCTAACAATTGATACCCATGAATGTTGTAGCCTTGATGAATTGTCGTATGTTGTTGTTAATTCTCTTGATATGATGATGAAGTTCCAATATTTTTGAGTTTTCAAATCTGGCCCGTGTGAATTTGCAGGGTATTCATAACGATCATGTTAAGAACCAGTGGTAAGTACAAACCACAATGATGCTTTGATGCTTGTTGAAAAAGAAAGCAGGCGGTTCTTGTGTGTGAAATTCATGGCCTTTTGATTACTTTGTTTTGTAGGAACCTCCATGGAAGGAAAAGTAACTTGGGATAGAAGGAGATGATGATATGAAAGCATGAAGATGGTGGATGTTAATGCTTAGGAATTTGAATTAAATGTTAGAACCTTATGTCATGAGCTTGTATTTTTGAATTTGATTCATATGTAAGATATCAACATGATTATGTACTTGAACCTTGAATTTTGAATTTGAAGTTGGTAATTGGATGGAATGTTTGGATTTGTATATGAGTTAATCATTGTAAGCATGTGTGGGCTATAGCTTGGATGTAGTTTGGAACCAAATCAATGTAGTGTAAAGCATGTAAGACATGGCTGGAATTGTATGGAAATGTGAAATGGTGCAAATGTACTTGAAATGTTATTTGTAATTTGATTTTGAATGAAATGGGAAGTGTATGATTATATGATAGTTGTTATATGAAATTAGCATTTTGGAACATGGAATGATATTGATTTGAATTGGAATTGAAATATTGTATGATTTAAGTGAAAATGTGAATTGGTGTAGGTTGGATCAAATGAATGCCAAGTCCATGTTTATGGTTTTAAAATGTTTGTCCTTTGGAAGATGACTTTGTAATTCATGGCCATGTTGTAATGGGGATGGTTTATGGTTTGGAAATGTAATTGCCTTGAACGGTCTCATATGAGCATGATTTGAATGGAAATGAATTGATGAAATTAAACATGAATCTTGAAGCTAGATAATGACCAATGTCTATCAATAAACAAAATGGATTTGGAAATGAATGTATGCAAATGAATTTCAGGCCAAGTGCCAAATAAAAAATAAAAAATTCAGGACCAAAATCGGGGTATGACAGTTGCCCCTATTTAAGTATCTTCTACTAGAGAATATGAAGCAGGACACTCTTCATATGATCATAGTGGGAGATGGTTAAATACTAAGAAAACCCGGATTTTGATCCTGAATCCCTATGACATGATGTGATATGATATGATATGATATGATATGATATGCATGAATGCATGATTTTTTCTTTTTTTTTTTTTAATTTTCTTCCCTGTTAGGGATATGGTGGACCCTTGACAGGAGATGCTACTAGACAGACCAATATGTGGGGAATACTGATGATCCAAAGGGAGAGGGACAAATGGTAAGAAACAACTTGCTGGGGAAACAAATCCTGCTGGAGAATCAGGCACCCACTGGGGAGTACTCAAAGGGAAATTTGATAAACGACATTCAGAGTACAAGAGATTTCGGTAGTAAGTTCACATATGACTTACTAGACCCAAATAAGAAAGAAAATGGAACAGCAGGTTCAGATATGACCTGGCAATACTGGAATAAAACACAACAACAGGTTCATATATGACCTGACAATGCTGGGGGAATATCAAGAAGTTCTGACAGCAGGTTCAGATATGACCTAACAGACTCAGAAAAATTCAAGAAGAGTGTATCAACAGGTTCATATATGACCTGACAATACTGGAATAAAAAGTTCAAAAACAGGTTCATTTATGACCTGACAACACTGAAACAAATTATAGAGAGAGACTCTTCAGAACAGGTTCAGATATGACCTGGCACTGGAATAAGGCTCAACAACAGGCTCAGATATGACCTGAATAGGATTGAACAAACAGGTTCAGATATGACCTGGTAATGAAATAAAGCTCAACAACAGGTTCAGATATGACCTGAATAGTATTGAACAAAAGTTTGGAAAAACTCTTCAGAGCAGGTTCAAGTATGACCTGACACCGGAATAAAAGCTCAACAACAGGTTCAAACATGACCTGAGTAGTATTGAACAAAAGTTGGAAAAACTCTTCAGAGCAGGTTCAAGTATGACCTGACACCGGAATAAAAGCTCAACAACAGGTTCAAACATGACCTGAGTAGTATTGAACAAAAGTTGGAAAAACTCTTCAGAGCAGGTTCAAGTATGACCTGACACCGGAATAAAGCTCAACAACAGGTTCAAACATGACCTGAATAGTATTGAACAAAAGTTGGAAAAACTCTTCAGAGCAGGTTCAAGTATGACCTGACACCGGAATAAGGGTTCAACAACAGGTTCATATATGACCTGAATGGTATTGAACAAACATAGTGAAAAAATCTTCAGAGCAGGTTCAAGTATTACCTGATACCGGAATAACAACAATTGGACTCTGACCGTAAGCAATGGACTATAACCAGCTTTTAACGGATTTTGCCAATAACAATTGGACTTGAAAATGACTGCGAAAACCGGATGTTGGTTTAAAGATACCAAAGACAAAACGGAATTAGAGGTCCAAGGGCATGAGGTCAACAACAAGACCTGGGTCAATGCACAATGAGCACGAAATACATTTCGGCTATGCATGATTTGAATGCATGATATATGAATGATCATGATTATGAGAATGCTGACACTTAGCAGACTGGGTGTTTGTAGGGACAGAGATTCTGATTCCTCAACACCAATAACTCATACTCGTACAATTAACAGGCGCATCCAGTGGAGAAACTATCACGATTGACAGTTATAAATAAACAAAGGTCTATCCTTCTAGAGGATTCATAAGTTGTACTCCATGGGGACTTTTGTTAGTGCTCTAGGAATATTTATGCAACCTTGAGGCTTTTGGGGAAACAAATGATTTTCCTTCGATTTTCACATGTATCAAAGTAAATTTTTTCTAAGTTTCAAATTCTTTTTCCAAGTTTCAAAACTTCATTATTAACAAATAAATGACATTTTGCATAACAAAGAAAAGCATAGATGAACACAAATTAACAATGATTGGGAAAACTTGTATTTTATTCAAGAATGGTAGCACACAAATGGCGTAGCTCCATAGAGTGTTACAATTTTTTTGAAAATGGCAATAAGGAAAGGTTTACATTGAATTCAGTGACCACTAACATCCTTAATAGATATGATCCCCCAAAAACCTTGCTCCTAAGGGGAGTGACTGGATTAATCTTCCACCTCTAATTCTTCGGTGTTAATCAGTAACAACTGATGCAGTTTATGCCTTTATGCCCCTAACTTTTGCCTGGATCGCCCTTTCGGGTTTTCGATCCACCGGGACGCTCCTTTTTGCCTAAGTCGCCTTTTCAGGTTTTCAACTTAGCGAGCTACCATTTTTATTCATCCCTAACTTTTGCCTGGACCGCCCTTTCGGGTTTTCAGTCCACCGGGATACCCTTTTTTTTGCCTAAATCGCCCTTTCAGGTTTTCGATTTAGCGGGTTTTTGTTAGGCATAGTATTTTTTAACTGCATCAGAGTTCACGGGGTGTGAGAGCTCTTCATCATCCATAGTTGTGAGGATCAAGGCGCCTCCAGAGAACGCTTTCTTCACAACATATGGGCCTTCGTAATTGGGAGTCCACTTCCCACGTGAGTCCTTGTGTATTGGCAAGACCTTCTTAAGCATGAGGTCTCCTTCTCTGAATTCCCGAACACGTACTTTCTTGTCAAAAGCCCTTTTAAGCCGTTTTTGGTATAATTGTCCATGGCACAAAGAAGTCATTCGCTTCTCATCTATGATGTTTAACTGATCAAATCTATTTTGAATCCACTCATCCTCTTCTAGCTTGGTTTCCATCAAGATTCTCATTGAAGGTATCTCTACTTCAATTGGGAGAACTGCTTCCATCCCATATACCAAAGAGAACGGGGTTGCCCCTGTTGAAGTGCGGACGGAAGTCCGATATCCATGCAATGCGAAGGGTAGCATTTCGTGCCAATCCTTATAGGTTTTTACCATTTTCTGCAGGATCTTCTTGATGTTTTTGTTAGCGGCTTCAACAGCGCCATTCATCTTTGGACGATATGGTGAAGAATTATGGTGCTCAATCTTGAAGCTCTCGCATAATTCTTTCATGGTCTTATTGTTTAGATTCGTCCCATTATCTGTGATGATCCGGCTTGGAATTCCATAACGGCAAATGATCTCTTTCTTGAGAAACCGTGCAACCACTTGTTTTGTCACATTAGCGTAAGAGGCGGCTTCTACCCATTTGGTAAAGTAATCAATGGCAACCAGGATGAAGCGGTGACCATTGGAAGCTTTAGGCTCGATGGCGCCAATCATGTCGATGCCCCACATTGAGAAGGGCCAAGGTGACGTCAAAACATTTAGTAGGGTCGGAGGCACGTGTACTTTGTCGGCATATATTTGGCATTTATGACATTTTCTAGCATAATTGAAACAGTCAGATTCCATGGTCAACCAGTAATAACCAGCTCTCAAAATCTTCTTGGCCATGGCATGCCCATTGGCATGAGTTCCAAAGGATCCTTCATGAATCTCCTTGATCAACAGGTCCGCTTCACGTCCATCCACGCATCTGAGCAGAATCATGTCGTGATTCCTCTTGTACAACACACTATTGCTCAAGAAGAATTTGGATGCTAACCTCCTTAATGTTTTCTTGTCAAGGGTTGTGGCATCTGTTGGATATTCTTGATTTTGCAAAAAGCATTTGATGTCGTGAAACCAGGGTTTACCATCGGCTTCTTCTTCAACTGACTGGCAGTAGGCAGGCTCGACTTTCCGCTCGATCTGAATGAGAGGTGCTTCATTAAGGAATCTAACTTGGTACATTGAAGCCAACATAGCCAAAGCATCAGCAATTTGATTCTCAGTTCTCGGGATATGACGGAAAGTGATTTCGTCAAAGTATTTTATTAATTCCATGACATAGGCACGATATGGGATCAACTTGGCATCACGAGTTTCCCATTCTCCCTTGACTTGGTATATCACCAAGGCTGAGTCTCCACATACTTCGAGGATTTTGATTCGGAGATCAATTACTGCTTCAAGGCCTAGGATGCACGCCTCATATTCTGCTATATTGTTCGTGCAATCAAAACACAACCTTGCTGTAAAAGGAGTGTATCCACCATTCGGATTCAACAGGACAACTCCTACGCCATGCCCCATGTAGTTGGAGGAACCATCAAACATGAGCTTCCACCGAGATCCGGGTTCAGGTCCTTCATCAAGTCCTGGGATTTCACAGTCTTTCACTACCATAATGTCTTCATCCGGGAAGTCAAACTTCAACGACTGGTAATCTTCAACGGGCTGGTTTGCCAGGTAATCAGACAACACACTTCCTTTAATGGCTTTCTGAGATACATATTGGATGTCATACTCAGATAGTAACATCTGCCAACGGGCGAGTCTTCCAGTTAAAGCAGGCTTTTCAAAGATATACTTTATTGGATCCATTTTTGAGATCAACAAAGTAGTGTGGCAAATCATGTATTGTCTTAGACGACGAGCGGCCCATGCTAAAGCGCAACAAGTTTTCTCTAAGAGTGAATATCAAGATTCACAATCGGTAAACCTCTTACTCAGATAATAGATAGCATGTTCCTTTCGACCGGTTTCGTCATGTTGTCCCAGCACACATCCCATTGACTTTTCAAGCACAGTTAAGTACATAAAGAGTGGTCTCCCCTGAACAGGTGGAATTAGAATAGGGGGCTCTTGCAGGTATTGTCTGATTTTCTCAAAAGCCATTTGACAGTCAGAGTTCCATTCGACTGCTTGATCTTTTCGAAGCAATTTGAAGATAGGCTCGCATGTGGCCGTCATATGTGAGATAAACCTCGAGATATAATTCAAACGTCCCAGGAAGCCTCTAACCTCTCGCTCGGTGCGTGGAGCAGGCATCTCTTGTATAGCTCGGACCTTGTCGGGATCTACCTCAATTCCTCGTTGACTAACAATGAAACCAAGCAACTTTCCAGATCGGACACCAAAGGTGCATTTAGCAGGATTCAGCCGTAGTCGAAATTTCCGAAGACGCTCAAATAGTTTTTGCAAATGGTCTATGTGATCCTCTTCACTTTGGGATTTTGCAATCATATCATCCACATAAACCTCAATTTCTTTATGCATCATATCATGGAAAAGGGTGACCATTGCTCTTTGGTAAGTTGCCCCAGCATTTTTGAGACCGAATGGCATTACCTTGTAGCAAAATGTTCCCCAAGGGGTGATGAATGTGGTCTTTTCCATGTCTTCTGGATCCATCTTGATTTGATTATAACCCGAGAATCCGTCCATAAAGGAGAAGACTGCGAACTTAGCAGTGTTGTCTACCAGAGTGTCAATATGTGGCAGGGGGAAATCGTCCTTTGGACTAGCTTTGTTTAAATCCCTATAATCAACACACATCCTGACCTTGCCGTCCTTTTTGGGTACTGGCACAATGTTGGCTACCCATTGAGGGTACTTTGCAACTGCTAGAAAACCGGCATCAAATTGACGTTTCACCTCGTCACAAATCTTTAGAGCCATGTCGGGTCTTGCTCTTCGGAGCTTCTGCTTCACTGGCGGACAATCTGGCTGTAGTGGTAGCTTATGGACAACAATGTCAGTATCCAAACCTGGCATATCCTGATATGACCAAGCAAATACATCTACATATTCATGTAGCAACTTAATCAATCTTTCTTTGATGCTTGCCTCAAGTGTAGTCCCAACTTTGACCTCTTTCTTATCTACTTCAGTGCCAAGGTTGATTGTTTCCACTGGTTCTTGATGTGGCTGAAGGGCCTTTGACTCGTGCTCGAGCATCCTTTCCAGTTCTTCTGGGAAATCACAATCTTCCTCACTCTCCTCTTCCGCTTGGTAGATGGGGAGTTCAAAATTATAGGAAGTAGCGGGGTCATCGAATTCAACTGGTTTATTGATTGTTCTGCATGTTTTTTAATGATGGGTTTTTTTTAGAAAAATGGAAATAAAAAATGCAAAAGAAGTAAAAAAAATATTTTTGTAGTTTTCTGAAAGGATTGCCATTTTAAGAAAAACAACAGATAAAATGAACGACAAGATTTTGAACAAAATGCTCTTTATTTGTCATAATGATTTTTTTTGAAATTCAAAAGGGGCCCTATAAATGATCCATTAGCCTTGGGCAGAGCTAAGGATTTTCAAAAAACACAAAGGAAAACAACAATTACTTTGACACAGGAAAAACTTCTGGAATCTCAACCGCTTCCCAGTTTGTCAAGGCTGCTTCACACCGGTATATCAGATTCGATGTTTCTCCATCTTCAGTATCATCTTCCACTGCACCAACTTGATCTCCATGGATAAATCCTTTGCTCAGGAAAACCTCTTGTATGCTCCGCACACGGTCCTTTGCAGGGACCAGGGCTCCTCCATTAGTAGAAGGCTTGTACCCCAAACCAAAACGGTCATTTTTCTCATTGACGTTGATAACTTGCCCCCAACCTGCAGGGCCTCCACTTTCAACTGCTGATTTTGCGCTCTTCAAAGAGGCGAATGACAAACTAGCTTTCTCAACAGGATCCTTAACCTCTTCAAGTGTGGCATTGGATATTTCGAGGGCTTGAAAAGAGGTTTCTAAGGCATCCTCATCAGCCTCAATATAACGGAAAGAGGAGAGTTGACTGATGATAAAGTCCTCTTCACCCGAGACAATAACGAGCTTGTTATCGACAACGAACTTCATCTTTTGATGTAGAGTAGAAGTTACTGCCCCAGCGGCATGTATCCATGGGCGTCCCAAAAGGCAGCTATAAGCTGGATTTATGTCCATGACTTGGAAATTGATGGGGAATACCTGCGATCCGATCTGTATCGGTAACTCTACCTCCCCAACTACTATCCTTCGTGAACCATCGAATGCTTTCACCACAAGCGCACTAGGTTTCAACTCCGAACCTTGGTAAGACAATTTAGCAAGTGCCCTCTTTGGTAGAACATTGAGGGACGATCCAGTGTCAACTAAAACTCTAGCCAGAGCATCTTCTTGGCACTTTATGGATACATGCAGAGCGCGGTTGTGATTCTTCCCCTCTTTGGGCAGCTCTTCATTACTGAAGCTTAGAGTGTTGCAGACTGTGATATTGGCGACCACTCCATCGAATTGGCCGACCGTTATATCTTGGGTAACATGAGCCTGAGCAAGCACTTTCAGCAGAGCCTCCCTATGAGCTTCGGAATTCAGAAGCAAAGACAAGATAGATATTTTTGATGGTGTTTGATGTAACTGATCAACTATCTTGTAATCAGATTTCTTTATTATCCTTAGGAACTCGCTTGCTTCATTTGTTTGCACAGCCGGCTGTGCCCCTCCCTGTTCTAGGGTAGGATTTACATTCGCAGCTCCCCTTGTTGGCTCTTGAGGGTTCACATTAAAATTGGGAGTATAAATTCGACCACTGCGGGTCATCCTGCTTGTCCCTGCGATATTGGTGATGTCGGTGTCAACATTCTCCAAAACTTCCTTACTTTCAGCAGTCTCGGGCTTTCCATCTACCACTCCATCCACCACTGTTATGTCGTACTTCCAGGGTACCGCCTTGGTGCTCTCAAAAGGAAATGGGGTAGGCATGCAAACTACCACGGGTGACGGATGAACAACGTCTCTCCTGTGATAAGTCACCTCAAACGGTTCTGGTATGTTAAAAACAGGTTCAATGACCGAAACTTCCTCATTCGTTGTTGGACCACAAATTTTCAAAACGCCTTGATCCATCAAGTTCTGAATGTCATTTTGTACCACTCTACATCCTCTTGGATGAACGACACATTCCTCGCAGTCGTCGTGACATGTATCAATCAATTTAGCCCCCACCAATCCTGCATGAAGCGCTAGCAACGGAGTTTTAACATCTTCCACATTCTTGATTACACACACATCAGAAGCATCTTCGACGGCATTAACATCACCATGTGTTGGCAAAGGGTTGTTCTTGACATTGGGTCCGACGTCTCGAAACGACAGAATCTTCTTTTCAACCAGGTCTCGCACAATATGCTTTAAAGCATAACATCCTTCTAAATCATGTCCAGGGGCACCCCCATGGAAAGGACAATGAGCATCTGGATTGTACCATGGAGGTAAAGGATTTGGTGGAGGACCCAAAGATCTGGGCGTCACTAAACCTTTCTGTAGCAATGATGGGTACAATTCAGTGTATGTCATAGGGATTGAAGCAAATGGAAGTCTACTTCTCTGTACCCTATTTTGATTTTGAGGATTTTGTGGACGAGGAGCCTGTGCTCTCGGCTGTTGATAAGCAGGTGGCGCTGGTGCCTGCTGGTATATCGGTGCTTGTTGAGTAGGAACAGGTTGATAAACTGAAGCTTGTGGTTGGTTAAAATTTGGTGTGACAGCTGCCACATACGGTTGTTGGACATATTGTACTGGATAAAGTGGCTGTTGTTGAGAAAATTGGTGTTGTTGAGTAAATTGGTGTTGTTTCTTCCATGACTGACTCCTTCTTTGACTGGTTGATACTGCATTCGTATCACCCTCCTTCTTTCTTTGAAACCCTCCAGGAAACTTTTTGGCATTACTACCAGATGTTTCAGAGGTAGTCACCATCTTTCCATTCTTCAGTCCTAGCTCGACCTTTATGCCCACGGCGACTAGGTCAGAGAAGCTCGCAGATACACTACTCACCATTCTTTCATAAAACACAGGTTTGACTGTACCCATGAACCAATCTGCTAATTCCTTCTCAGCTAGAGGTGGTTCGACTTGCGAGGCCACTTCCCTCCATCTTTGCGCGTATTCCTTAAAAGACTCCTTGTCTTTCTGGGACATGCTGAGCAGTTGTCTCCTATCTGGGGCCATATCCATGTTGTACTTGTAATGTTGGATGAAGGCATCAGATAAGTCTTGAAAATAACGGATCCTACTCTGATCAAGGCTTAAGTACCACTTGGAGGGAGCACCCCTCAAGCTGTCCTGGAAGCAATGTATCATGAGTTTATCATCCTCCACATGCGCAGCCATTTTTCGATAGTACATAATGAGGTGACTCTTAGGACACGAGTGGCCCTCATACTTATCGAAATTTGGGGTCCTGAACTTTGCAGGGATCACAAGACCGGACACCAGACACATCTCCTTAGCTGTAGCACCAAAAACTTGGTCACCTTCCATAGCCCTCAATCTCTTCTCAAGAATCTGGTAATTCTCCTTCATCCCCCTTATGTCCTCTTGCCTTTCCTCATCTTCGTCTGAAAAGTCAGGAGCATGTTGTTGATCCTCAAAGTAAGGTTGCACATGCGCACGAACGAGAGGAGGTGCGTACGTGTGGACCACTAGGTGATTTTCATTGATGGTCGGTAGAGGAGCCGTCTGCTGAGCGGATGGTGCAAAACCAGGGGCGCCTTCCACTGTAGGCGTGAAACCGGGAGGTAAACCATAGGTTGGCCAGGTTGTTGGTACCGCCCTCGCAGGTTGGGGCTCAATCGTTGGACCTGCGATTTCAGAAACAACCGTTGTTTGGGTATCTAACTTTGCCCTGATGACCTGCAATATCTCCATGACCTGACCCATGTTTCCACGCAGGTCTTCGAGCTCTGAGCTCACTCGCTCCAATTCATGCTCTTGATCTGCCATCCTTTGACGAGCTCGGGTACGAGTATTATATTGGTGTTGAAAATTCAGCGTGAAACTGGAGGAAGAAAGAACAGAATGAGACTCTAGTTTTGAAAATGCATGAATGCATGTATGGATGCATTTTGTTTGCAAAACTCTTGGTTAGTTTCAATCATTCATTTCAAAATGTCACAACACTTGTTTGCAAATATTTAAAATAATAAGGAAATGAAACACAATAAAATGAATCTCAAAAGCGATTTTTCATTAATCTCATATCCAAGTTCAAATACAAACAACGTGCTCATGGTTTATGGGCTTTCCGAACCGTAGCAAGGTCGGTAGTTAACCCTTCTAACATTGCCTTACAAAACTTAATGAAATTATAGACTTGATGCGGGGTGTTTTCTGGACACATGCACCAATCAGCTTCTTGCAGCTTCTCAGGTAGCTCACGCATGATGGAACTCGTAAATCCGGACAGCTTCAGAAATTTGCCTTTCCATTCAGTGTAAAGCCCTTGGAGATCTTGGATAATGCGCACGTCTTCAGCCTTGGTCACCTCTATGTCCCTATAGAGGTTTCTCCAATATCTGCATTCATTTAGCAACACCATATAGGCAGCATTCTGATCCCCACCTTCAAGTGCCTGGATTCTAGCGTCGGCTCGATCCAAATGATGTTTCAATCGTGTGCACACTCTTTCTGACTCTTCGGTCTTCAGCTTCTCACGTTCCAGAGTATCCTTGTATTTTTGAATGGTATTCTCCAGCTCACGAGTACGAATCTCGGAAATTAGCCGTGCTTCCCTTTTCATCTCAAGGGTCAGCTCCAAAGTCTTGTTGAGTTTCTGAATCCGGAGTAGAGCTCTATCCAACTCCTCTTCCTTTGATTTGAACACAGATTTAGTGCTATAAAGTGCTTGTCCAAACTTTTCTCTCCTTGCTTCAGACTCTCTAGCTCTCTTGTTGGAGACTTCAAGCTCTTTGTCCTTCTTTTATTGATCGTCCTTCAAGTTCCCATTCTCTATCGAGACTCGGCCAAGCTTGATTCTCAAATCAGCATTTTCCAACTCCAACTCCTTGATACGGGCATTGAGCTTCTCTACATCTTCAGGTAATATGGGCTCTGGCTCAGGAACCACTGGATAGATGGAAGGATCAAATGGATAAGGGAGTTTAATCATCTGAACCCTCTCTCTAACCCAACAAGTGTAAGGCTCTTGGGCAATGACATTTCTCTTACCCAACTCCTTACCCTTTCTGATGACTGCTTGCCAAGACCTCTTGATCTTTTTCACCATGGGATGATCCGCTTCAATACCATGTAAGATGAAAGGCTCTAGAGCTTCAGCTTTTGGAGGGCCATTCATAGGGTATCCATGCTGTCTTAGAGATAACATGGGGTTATAGTTGATGCAACCCTTGGTTCCTATCAACGGCACATTGGGGAAGTCTCCAATGCTGACAATCACATTCTCGGTTTCCCAATCCCTGATATACCACCTAACATGACTGGAGGTGAGGGAAGCTAATTTCTGGAAAGGCTTGAGTTCCTTGGAGACAAAAGGACCTTCTTCGGGCATATGGGATCTGAACCAGGCATGTAGCAACTGTGCACAACATAGGACGATTCCTCCCTTCTTCTCATGACGATCATGGAGAGCGTAGTAGATATCTGCCAAGAGGAATGGTACAGGGTTACCAGAGAGGAAAATTCTCACCGCCAGGTGGTCCACAAAATGGTCAATATTTGGGAAAAGGACTACCCCATATATCAACACGGCTAACACAGCATAAAAGGCTTCCCAATTCCCTTCTCTTTCCATCTTCTTGGCCTGATCTTCCAAGAACTTCCTAGAAAAACCACTGAAAGGTCCTTTCACATCCCAATTGTCCACGACTTCGGCAACTTTCAGACCCAAAGCTGAAGCTATTCTCTTGGGAGGGATATCTTCATCGAGCTTAGGAAATGGGTTATGATCCTTCAAGTTCCGGCCTACGATCCTCTCAACCTCCTCCAAGGTAGGAGCCAACTGGAAGTCAGAAAACGTGAAACAACGTAGAGGTGGATCATAGAACTGAGCAATAGTCACTGCGGTCATCATGTCCATCTTCTCATTTAGGATGTCCAGAATTCTTCCATAGTTTTGTACGAAGCTGTTGAGTTTGAGGGGTGTTACTTTGACACTCAACTTCTGTAGGCTAGTAAGGTCCACGTTCTTGTATTTAAACTGAAAAGTGCCTCTTCTTTCAGGATTCATCTTGCTAACAAGTCTTGGATTCCTGAAATAATTCGAAACAACTAAGAGTTTTGCTTTTTATGCATATGTAATGAATGGATGGATGCAATGTTTTTTTGTTTGTTTGTTTTTTTTTTGGATAGGTTCAAAGGTCCGAGGTATGGATAAATTTGATTGCTTTTCCAAAATGGGGTTCTCACCGGGTATGATCTAGGGCTTTGTTACAACGGATCCCCAGAGTCATTGATTCACAAGACTGTTTGACGCTTACGGGAAATACTTCCCGGTCGTCAACTCCATCAAGAGAATCTATTCTGGGTGAGGTTCTCGTACTGACCCTTACGAAGTATTCACTTCGGGAGTTCGTACTACGCAACCATCGACTGGGTTCTAGACAGGGTACTCAGAGTCATGGATTCAAAAGACTGTTTGACGCTTACGGAAAATACTTTCCGGTCATCAACTCCATCTAGGGAATCTATTCTGAGCGAGGTTCTCGTATCGATCCTTACGAAGTATTCACCTTGGGAATCCATACTACGCAACCATCATTTCTAGTTGGCCAAAGGTTTAATGTTCTAAAAGGTCCTTAGAGTCATGGACCCCTTTGAAACATCGACGCTTACGAGGTATACACCTCGGGCGACAATATTTGCAAAAGAATCTACTCTAAGTGAGGTTCTCGTACCGACCCTTACGAAGTATTCACCTCGGGAGTCCGTACTACTCAACCATCGTCCTATCTTATGTTTTTTTCTCTAGACTCGGGTGTAGAGTCTTTCCCACATGGTTTGCAATCAAGATCCAAGTACCAACAATCACAATAGAACCAATATTCAACAGATATAACAATAAAGATAGTAAAAACAATAAAGAAAAGCCACACAATTAAACAAACAAAGGCACACAGACGTCCTAACTAGGCTTGACTCGCTTAGGATTTGGTCAGTCCCCAGCAGAGTCGCCATCTGTCGCACCTCGAAAAAATGGGGATACGACTTCAAAGCGAAGCGCGATCGCACGCTCGCAATGATGGACTGAACAGAGTCGCCACCGAACTTTATTTATTCCTAAAAAGGAAAGGGGAAATATCGATAAAACCCAAGACAAAAGAAAGGATAAGATATGGTCATCGCAACCAATATCAGGGTTCGGGAGTCGATTACGCAAGGGGAAGGTATTAGCACCCCTCACGTCCGTTGTACTCAACGGGAACCATTAGGTCAGCTGTGTGCGTTAATGTTAGTTAAAATATTAGGCTTTTCAATTTATTAGGTGGGAAAGAAAGAATAGAAGAGAGGAAAATGTTTTTTGATTTTTTAACGAAGGACTAAACCTAAGTTTTTTTATTAGTGGGCCTGACAAGATTTACAAATCCTGCTCCTACGTATCTCAAAAGAGAAATCAAGGCTTACGTAGTTCTGGGTAGAAAAATGTTTGTTTGTTGGTCGATTTTAGCGAAAGCTATATTGTAGTAATCGACAAAAACATTGTTTTACCCAAAACAGATGAGGAATGGACGCATACCACACATCGAACGGATTTATAAATCTACATTCGGAAAAGCGTCACTTATCTCGGCTCAACAATCGTGGCCGAAACATTGTTTTGTAACACTTAAGACAATATATCTTTCATTTATGAAAAAGTTTTTTGATTAATCGCACGGTGGCGAGAAAAGGGTTTGATTGGTTGGATGTATTTTGAGTGATGGCGAGAACTTGGATGAGCGAGATATACATCTCGATTCCTAGCCTCAGGAGTGCATGGTATACACCATGTTCCATTTCCATCTTTATTGAAAGAAGTTAAGATAGGAATTAAGTATTTTTTGGAATTTGATTGAGAAAGGGTTTGAAGAAACCGCATTGACAATTTTAGGCGATGGCGAGAGTTAAGATTGGCGAGGCATACGTCTCGAATCTTAACCTCGGGAGTGCATGGTATACACCATGTTCCATTTCCACCTTTATTGAGAAAGTGTTAAATAAGATTTAAGTATCTTAAATTTGATTGAGAAAAGGTTTGACGAAACCACATTGACAATTTTAGACGATGGCGAGAGTTAAGATTGGCGAGGCATACGTCTCGAATCTTAACCTCAGGAGTGCGTGGTATACACCACGTTCCACTTCCATCTTTATTGAAAAGGTCTTAATTATGAATTAATATTTTTGAGTTTTTGATTATGAAAAATGGCTTGATGTTGGATCAAGCATTTGATGAAGTTTTTTGAAATGGGATGGAATAGGAGGGAGAAATGAGTTGATTTGTTTATTGAGAAAATACTCGACGTTGGATCGAGTCATATTTTTTGTATTTTTTAGAAATGGTGGATTTTAATCTTGTGTTAGTATCTAAAATAGAGAAATAAAACAAATACAACATTATATACACATTGGGGAAGTGGGGTACATTTTGCCAAATGGGGATTCAAAAATCATGAAGTAATTAAATCGGGCCCAAACAATAAAATGATGCGAAGTATGAGTGTAAGTGCAAGAGAACCGACTCATTGTAAGAAAGCCCAAGAGTAAGCTATGTGAGGTTGATGGCGATGCTTAAAAAGCAATCGACTTACAAGGGTATGGAAAATGGGCTCGATATTGAATCGAGAAAAAAATGATTTTTATAGTTTTAAAATGGTTTTGCATGAATGATGAAATTAAAAGAATACAAATCTATGTTATGATAATGAAACTATGAATATAATAAAGCATAAACATAAAAAATGTTAAAAGAAATAAAATGCTAAAAGAAATAAAATGCTAAAAGAAATAAAATGCTAAAGGGAAAAAATGCTACATATAAGTATTGAACCCCCTCCACTTAAGATTATGAAACTACCCTCTCTCCACTAGGCCGTTTATCATTAGTTATTATCTTAATGCTATTTTAGATATATAAACCAAGATAGATTAGACATTAGAATAAAAACTAAGATAAAAAAAAGATCTGTTGGACTACCAAGAAAAGAACGAAAAATCAAAACCAACCGCTTGACTGTTGGGTTTTAGAGTTAATGGATTGGGAATAGTAAAAAGTGAAATCAATATTAAACATCAAAGTTAATGTCCACTTGGAAAACTAAAGGGTCACTTAAATTCTCTTAAAAGGATTTTAAACATTCCTAAGTTAAATAATAAAAAAAGAAAAATGAAATGAGCCAGAGTTCACTCTTCCTCTCTCAAACTCTCCATCGCTCTCATTCTGTACCAAACCCCTCTCACGAACCCGCTTCTCTCTCACACTCTCAACCTCACGTCTTCAACCTCTCCTCTCGTCTCTCTGCTCACGATTCGCCCTCACTTCAGCATCTCTCTCAGTCGCGTCACCCTCACCATCTCACTAAGAAACAAACTACAACAGAGATTGAAAATCCCACGGAAACTCACCTTCGGTGGTTTGGCAACTCAGGTAACAATCAAATCTCCTTCCTTCGCTTCTTTCAATCGGTCCCTTTTCTGATTTGGGGATTAGGGTTCTCTTGTGGTGTTTTTCGCCGTTTCTCTTTTTTTCTCAAATTTTTCCTCCCCTTACTGATTCCTTTCTTTTCTATTTATGCTCTGTGAATTAGGGTTTGGTATTTGGTCTATGGAGTCCAAAAGAGCATCCTGCGAAATCTCTTTTGAGTTGTCAGGTTTTTGTCGCCCTGCTTTATGGTTAAATTCGGAAGAGGTAACACAAAGCCACACTTTCTTCTTCGTTTTTGTCCTGATGCCAATTTGGGAATTCTTTGAAATTCTGCAGCTTTTGACTAATTACCTGTGTTACTGCAGTGAAAAAATGGAGCATTGGTTTGATTTCCTCATTCCCGCTGAGTCCGCGATAGCAGCAGCAACATAAAGTTGATCGGTGTGAATTTCACGAATGTAGTCATTTGCGACATTCAACGGGTGAGAAATCTGTTCCTTCCATTAATCCGATCCTTGCTTTCCTCTCCTCTGAATTTGATGCAGGTTTTGATTTTTTTGTAGGGTTGAAATTGAAGTGTTGATTTTGGTATTGGATGTTCACTTTTGAAGTAAAGAAGTAAACTGTGTCGATGGCATCAGGTGGTGTTGCAGCACCTGTTTCTGGATTTATAGACAAGAATGCAAGTTCTGTTGGTGTTGAGAAGTTGCCATTGGTGGTAAAAATGGTCAGCCAAAGCAGACGATAAGTTACATGGCCGAGCGTGTGGTTGGACATGGATCTTTCGGTGTTGTTTTCCAGGCGAAGTGTTTGGAGACGGGAGAAACTGTGGCTATAAAGAAAGTTCTTCAAGACAAGAGGTACAATAACCGGGAATTGCGAACCATGCGTCTTTTGGACCACCCGAATGTTGTATCTTTGAAGCACTGCTTCTTCTAGACGACTGAAAAGGATGAGCTTTATCTTAACTTGGTGCTTGAGTGTGTTCCAGATTTGTAGAGCACTTGCGTATATTCACAACAGTATTGGAGTATGTCATAGGGATATTAAACCTCAAAATTTACTGGTCAATCCTCACACGCACCAACTGAAGATATGCGACATTCGGAAGTGCTAAAGTCTTGGTTAAAGGTGAACCGAACATATCTTACACCTGTTCTAGGTACTATAGAGCTCCTGAGCATATATTTGGCGCAAACGAGTACACCACAGCCATTGATATTTGGTCAGCCGGTTTTTTCTGGTGAGAGTGGTGTCGACCAACTCGTGGAAATTATCAAAGCTTTAGGGACTCCAACAAGGGAAGAAATCAAGTGTATGAATCCTAATTATACAGAGTTTAAATTTCCTCACATTAAAACTCATCCATGGCACAAGATCTTTCACAAGCGAATGTCGCCGGAAGCTGGTTGATGAGTGGAGTTTCTATTTGGCATTGGTATTGCTGTTCTGCTCCCTCATTCATCCTCTAAAGCATCATCAAAATCATCATCATTTTTTGGAAAATGTTGGTTGATCATTACTACTGCTGTTTTTTCTTTGGGATTTTCTTTGATTGTGATTTTCGAAAATGTTTAAACCAGGCTTAATTTGAATATTTTGTTGTACAGGTTTTACCACATTTGCATTAGAACCTTGACTCAAGATTGCCACAGCAGGCTGAGCCATGGAAGTTGCTGGTGAAAAATGAAAAGTTCTTGTAAAGTGACTCAGTTGGACTGTCTTGCACTATGGGCAAAATCCAAGATCCTATATTTTTACTCATTGATGTCCTGGTTTATTATCTCACTATTAAGTTTATTGTGGTACCAAAAATGTGAAGGCTGATTTTTCATACGTTATTGCAGGATTGCAATCATGCTGCAACTTCCTTGCAGTAAGTACCACGCTTCACGACCTAGACTTGGTCGGACTCGACAACTTATGCTCTAGTACTTCATGGTATGTAAGCTTGTTCATGCTCTTGATAGAAATTCATGACTGCTCTACCTTACTTGGTATTACTTGTCTTGAATCCTAGTTTGTGGCTCACCTTGGCTTGCTATTTGCTAACATGCTATCTTGCATCAGGCCTTTCGAGGTTTGCTTTGACATGTGGAGGAGTTGTTGTACTGCATGTTGAATTTGAAGATTATTCGAGACTGAATATGAGATTCTGCCGAATGCTTAGCAGAGAACAAGGCTTCTATTGTAATTATTTTTCCTGTCAAGTTATGCAGAAATTTAGCAAATGAACTTATGTTGATTTCTGCTCCTGTCACATTGAGTAGGATGCTTAGCAGTAAGCTTGTATTAATCATGTTCTTCCTATCAACTTTATACAGATGCTAACAATTGATACCCATGAATGTTGTAGCCTTGATGAATTGTCGTATGTTGTTGTTAATTCTCTTGATATGATGATGAAGTTCCAATATTTTTGAGTTTTCAAATCTGGCCCGTGTGAATTTGCAGGGTATTCAAAACGATCATGTTAAGAACCAGTGGTAAGTACAAACCACAATGATGCTTTGATGCTTGTTGAAAAAGAAAGCAGGCGGTTCTTGTGTGTGAAATTCATGGCCTTTTGATTACTTTGTTTTGTAGGAACCTCCATGGAAGGAAAAGTAACTTGGGATAGAAGGAGATGATGATATGAAAGCATGAAGATGGTGGATGTTAATGCTTAGGAATTTGAATTAAATGTTAGAACCTTATGTCATGAGCTTGTATTTTTGAATTTGATTCATATGTAAGATATCAACATGATTATGTACTTGAACCTTGAATTTTGAATTTGAAGTTGGTAATTGGATGGAATGTTTGGATTTGTATATGAGTTAATCATTGTAAGCATGTGTGGGCTATAACTTGGATGTAGTTTGGAACCAAATCAATGTAGTGTAAAGCATGTAAGACATGGCTGGAATTGTATGGAAATGTGAAATGGTGCAAATGTACTTGAAATGTTATTTGTAATTTGATTTTGAATGAAATGGGAAGTGTATGATTATATGATAGTTGTTATATGAAATTAGCATTTTGGAACATGGAATGATATTGATTTGAATTGGGATTGAAATATTGTATGGTTTAAGTGAAAATGTGAATTGGTGTAGGTTGGATCAAATGAATGCCAAGTCCATGTTTATGGTTTTAAAATGTTTGTCCTTTGGAAGATGACTTTGTAATTCATGGCCGTGTTGTAATGGGGATGGTTTATGGTTTGGAAATGTAATTGCCTTGAACGGTCTCATATGAGCATGATTTGAATGGAAATGAATTGATGAAATTAAACATGAATCTTGAAGCTAGATAATGACCAATGTCTATCAATAAACAAAATGGATTTTGGAATGAATGTATGCAAATGAATTTCAGGCCAAGTGCCAAATAAAAAATAAAAAATTCAGGACCAAAATCGGGGTATGACAGTTGCCCCTATTTAAGTATCTTCTACTAGAGAATATGAAGCAGGACACTCTTCATATGATCATAGTGGGAGATGGTTAAATACTAAGAAAACCCGGATTTTGATCCTGAATCCCTATGACATGATGTGATATGATATGATATGATATGCATGGATGCATGATTTTTTCTTTTTTTTTTTAATTTTCTTCCCTGTTAGGGATATGGTGGACCCTTGACAGGAGATGCTACTAGACAGACCAATATGTGGGGAATACTGATGATCCAAAGGGAGAGGGACAAATGGTAAGAAACAACTTGCTGGGGAAACAAATCCTGCTGGAGAATCAGGCACCCACTGGGGAGTACTCAAAGGGAAATTTGATAAACGACATTCAGAGTACAAGAGATTTCGGTAGTAAGTTCACATATGACTTACTAGACCCAAATAAGAAAGAAAATGGAACAGCAGGTTCAGATATGACCTGGCAATACTGGAATAAAACACAATAACAGGTTCATATATGACCTGACAATGCTGGGGGAATATCAAGAAGTTCTGACAGCAGGTTCAGATATGACCTAACAGACTCAGAAAAATTCAAGAAGAGTGTATCAACAGGTTCATATATGACCTGACAATACTGGAATAAAAAGTTCAAAAACAGGTTCATTTATGACCTGACAACACTGAAACAAATTATAGAGAGAGACTCTTCAGAACAGGTTCAGATATGACCTGGCACTGGAATAAGGCTCAACAACAGGCTCAGATATGACCTGAATAGGATTGAACAAACAGGTTCAGATATGACCTGGTAATGAAATAAAGCTCAACAACAGGTTCAGATATGACCTGAATAGTATTGAACAAAAGTTTGGAAAAACTCTTCAGAGCAGGTTCAAGTATGACCTGACACCGGAATAAAAGCTCAACAACAGGTTCAAACATGACCTGAGTAGTATTGAACAAAAGTTGGAAAAACTCTTCAGAGCAGGTTCAAGTATGACCTGACACCGGAATAAAAGCTCAACAACAGGTTCAAACATGACCTGAGTAGTATTGAACAAAAGTTGGAAAAACTCTTCAGAGCAGGTTCAAGTATGACCTGACACCGGAATAAAGCTCAACAACAGGTTCAAACATGACCTGATAACAATGTTGTCTTTGAATTTATGTATGACATATGTTGTGTGAAATGTCAGGTTTCTAAACAAGTTCTTGTTGAGGGCTTCCTTGATGACAGTGGTTTGAATTGCCTTCCTAAGCTATTATTGGAGCTCTCAGGATCTAATTCCTAGAATAAAGGCTTGCCTGTACATCTTGGTGCTCAAAGCTACACTACTGCCAAGCCTAACTTAGATAAGGTCTCCACTTTCAATTCATTATCATTGTGGCATCATAGATTAGAACATGCTAACTTTAATTATGTAAAACAAATTCTCAAAAAGTGTCATGTTCCTTTATCAAATAAACATGTTTTTTTGTTGTGCAAATCCTGTAATCTAGGCAAAACCCATAGATTATGTTCTCTTGCTTCAACTATTGTCTATGATAATGCCTTTGATATTGTTTATTCTGATTTATGGGGTCCTTCTCTCCATCCTTCTAGCTTTGGCTATAGATATTACATTTCCTTTGTAGATGATCACACTAGGTATACTTGGTTATATTTTCTAAAACAAAAATCAGAAGCCCTACAAGCCTTCAAGTTATTTCATGCGTTTATTCAAACCCAATTCAAGACAACCATCAAGTCAGTTCAATCTGACTATGGAGGTGAATTTAGGCCCTTCTCTAAATTTCTTGCAGGCCAAGCTATAAGTCATAGGCTCACTTGCCCTTATACATCCCATCTAAATGGGTATGTAGAAATAAAACACAGATATATAGTTGAAATGGGACTCAATTTTACTGCTCACTCATATATTTTTTTAACTTATTAGGACCATAGTTTTGCCACTGTAGTCTATTTGATTAGTAGGTTACCATCATCTACTTTGTCTGAGTTTGATTCACCTTTTCATGCCCTCTATAATAAACAACCTAGTTATCACACTTTGAAAGTTTTGGGGTGCTCATGTTTCCCATTATTAAGACCTTACAACAAAAGCAAGCTTCAACTAAGAAGCATAGAGTATATGTACTTGGGAGTCTCTCCTCAACATAATGGGTTTAAGTGTCTAAGTAAAGAAGGAAAAATATATGTCTCTATAGATGTTATTTTTCATAAGCAAGTCTTCCCATTTCTTCAAATGTTCTCCCATGAGACCACCAATACTAAGCCTTCTGAGTTTGCATGTGTGCAGGGTTCTATCAAAGTGATACCTTGAAAAACTCCCTCTCACATTAATGTTGTTTCTGGTGAAGTTTTAAAGAGGTATGTTGTACCTAATACAATTGAGAGCCCTCAGTCATATTCTATTTTCAAATCTCCACACATCTCTCATAGTGACTATCACCTATCAAGTCATAACCAACCTATCATTGTCTCACACAGTGCAGATAATGCTCTTGTACTTTCTATTTCTCTGACTAACTAGCATGTTAGTGGACCATTTAATGAGGATAACATCTCTTCACTCCCTAGTACTGATACAACTCAGTAGCCTGTCAAGTATAATAACAGGGCCATTGACTATGATCTCATAAATTATCCATAGGGAAATGAGTCTTGGCAGCCTCTCAACCTTAAAGAGCTAACATACATACACCATCTAGAGGATAATACTCCCTCTTAGTCAAATGAGTCACTCAACCCTAGTGTATAGTAGAGCTCTGGGTCTAATTTTGATAATTCATGTGTCTCTATCACCTTATTTTCATAGTAATCAACCATCTACTTCTCTTCTCCATAATAACCAGCCTATGTTAACTAGACCAAAAATGGGAAGTCAAAGCGTAAGGTCTTTGTTGCCCAGACACATGTTGAACCAACTAGTGCTAAGCAAGCTCTGTCTATTCCAGAATGGGCAAAAGATGTGCAAACTGAGTATGATACATTACTTACTAATGACATATGAACTCTTACCATTTTACTTTCTCATAGAAAAAACTAGTAGGGTGTAGGTGGGTGTTTAAAGTGAAAGGAAATTCGGATGGGAGTATACAAAAACATAAAGCCAGGTTAGTTGCTAAGGGTTGCCATCAAGAGCATGGATTTGACTTCACTTAAACTTTCTCTTCAGTGGTTAAACCAACAACAATCAGGCTTATTCTTACTCTTGATATCACCTACAAATGCATTATTCAACAGGTAGATGTCAATAATGCATTTTTGAATGGCATTCTCCATGAGGAAGTATATATGACCCTACCTCCTATGTTTGTTAGTGCTAATAAATTCTGGTGTGCAAACTCAACAAAGCCATCTATGGCCTTAAGAAGGCTCCAAAGGCCTAGTATGAGAAACTTACACAAGCCCTTATTTTGTTTGTCTTCATTCATTCAAGGTGTGATCATTATGTTGGTGTAAGCCCTAGAGGCCAATACTTTTGGTACTTGTATCGAATTATTTATTAATAATAAAAGGCTTTTTCTTTATTATGTTTGTCTAATAAAGTCTCTAGAATAGATAGTCCGTTTAATGTATCAAGTGTGACTTAATCATGAGATCACATTAAACATAAGGACATTATTCTTAAAGTATCCATGGTCGAGCTTTATTGTGAAGTGGGATAACATTAAAGCATTAATACTATTATGTATATAGATTGATGATCACATCTCATGGATCATGGATAAGGAGTTATCAAGTCTTAAACATAGGTATGAATATTAAGAGTAATATTTATACTGGATTGACCCGCTATGAGAATACTATATAGAATGTTATGCAAAGTGTCATAAGTTATTCTCATGGTGATAATGGTGTATACCACCCTTCGACCTGAAACCACTATGGACCCTAGATGTAGAGTCGATTGCCTTATTGCTGATCAAATATTGTCCGTAACTGGATGACCATAAAGACAGTTGATGGGTACTCCTCGAAGCATGCTAAGGGACATGAGTGACCTAGATGGAACTTTCCCATCCTGCGTAACAGGATAAATGTCTATGGGCCCAATATTGAACTGGACAAGGATGACACGGTCTACGCCTTGTGTTCAATATAGACATAAGGGCAAAAGGGTAATTGTACACATAAGTACTATCACAAAAGGATTTTTCATATCACATGACATTTTCGTGTCTTGGGTAGCAGTGATGTGTTGCTAGATACCGCTCACTGTTTATTATGTTAAATACGTGATTTAATATAATTGTCAATGTCGCGAAAACCTACAGGGTCACACACAAAAAGACGGATTGATGAGAGATAGAGTAACTAAGGAATACCGTAATGTACGGTGCCCTTAAGTGAATTATTGAACATCTTAAGGTATGGTGTACTTAAGTAGAATATGAAATATGGTAAGGTACCATGCACTTAAGTGATTTTGGCATATTATAAGATATGGGCCACATACACTTGAGTGGGTTTTTTAGCTTGCAGCCCACACAAGTGGTTCTATAAATAGAACCCTTGTGTAGAAACATTTGAGGAGTTGCAATTTCGTTTCTCTCTCTCTCTGTCTCTCTCTCTCTCTCTCACTCACTCAAAGTCTTCATTCGTAGTAGCTAGCACTGAGATTGAAGGAATTTGTTCATGTGGACTGAGTAGAGGCGTTGTCATCGTTCAACGTTCGTGATCGCTCCGTAGATCTGCATCAAAGGTTACAATCGTCACAAGAGGTAACAATTCTATCATTGATCATGCCCATTCGTAAGGATCAATTAAGGATAAATTTTAAATTCCGCTGCGTTTTGGATTGCTCTTCTCCTTCACATTATGTGTTTGTATATTATCACCAAGGCATCTCTCTATATGTTCTTGTGTATGTTGATGACATCTTAATCACTAGTTCCATCTCTACTCTTATTCACAATTTGATAAAAAAAATGAATGTTGAATTTACCTTGAAGAAATTGGGCCAGCCATCATATTTATGGGAATAAAAGTAAGCCATCAGAATAAGGGCTCCTTGTTGCTCACTCAAACCAAATACATCAGAGATTTGCTGACAAGAGCAAACATGTTGAATGAAAATGGTGTTCCAACCCCTATACTTAGTACCTACAAACTTAGTAAGCATATCACTGAGCCTTTTTCTGATCCTCAAATGTATCGATATATTGTGGGTGCTCTACAATATGTTTCTTTAACTAGGCCAGACATATCTTTTAGTGTGAACAAATCTTATGAGTTTATGGAAGCTCCCCTAGATTCACACTGGTTTGCTGTTAGGAGGATTCTGATATATCTCAATGGTGCTATTTCATATGGATTATTGTTGTCGCCCTCCTTATCAGATCAAGAATTCTCTCTTAGGACATACAATGATTTGGAATGAGCTAGTGGTCCTGATGATCGAAGCTTAACATCTGGTACATGCATTTTCTTTGGTCTTAATATTATTTCATGAAGTTCTAAAAAGTAGTCACTGGTTGCTCGCTCAAGTGCTGAAGTTGAGTATTGGGCTTTAACACACTCCACATATGAACTATTGTGGATATAGTCTTTATTGAATGAACTTGGAGTGTTATTCCCTACACCAACTCTGCTATGTGACAATAGAATGCAGTGTTAATGTCACATACCCCAGTTTTACATGTTCGCACAAAGCACATAAAGCTTGACATACATTTTGTTTGTGAAAGGGTTGTTTCTAAGAAGCTACTTATTCAACATGTTCTAGTTATGGCACAAATTGCAGATACACTGACAAAGCCTTTGTGAACAACAACTTTTCAAGATCTGAGAACCAAACTCAAGGTTACTTGTGTTGTTCGTCTCCCCTGAGTTTGCAGGGGATGTTAGAGATATATCTCTTTAGGTATTTTGTTGTTCATCTATTGGATACTTTAGTGAGCCTACAATGATCTAACTCTGTTACACTTGTACCTTAGGAAACAATTAGGCTACAATTGGAGGTTCACTCTAATTGTAATTGTTAGCTTTATCTTATCCATCTTGTATATATGTGACCAACTTCTTCTATAAAATCTAATGATGCTTATAATCACTTTTCTTCTTCTTTTTCTAATATGTATTTGCATCATCATCTTGAGATGAATCTCACAGAGATTGAAGTCTAACAAATACGAATAATCTAAATAGCCGATTAATTTGATCTCCTTTGCACATAATCATACCATTATTATCCAAAAAAAGTAACAATGAAATCAAAACATAATAATAATTACATTTGAAGCTAATGTCAAGGTTAATATGGAGTTGGAAGAACCATGCCTAACTTATTTGGTGTTAAAGGATTTAGTGTTAACATAAACGTTATAGTGGTTTGTGTTGATGGAAATACTACTTCAAAATATAAAGTTCACTTTCTCATAGTTATATGTTACTTAATCTCACACATCAACATAATATCATTCAAATAAAGTTTTTGTCATACAACCTAATCATGTAATGTTTGAGAGAGCATGGAAGTATTATGAAATATTTATAGGGTCAAAGATATTTTTGAGAATAAATATTTTTTTCTGTGTGGATGGTTTTGGTAGAAGGATGTGGTTCTCTCTAATTTAGACCAATGTATTTCAAATTTTAATAAGTTTAAAGTGTTTGTCGAAATAAAAGGAAACTCGAGATATGTTGGAGTGATGGTGGCGGTGAGTTCACTTTTAGAGAATTTAAAAACTTTTATGAAATGATGAAAATTCAACGTAAGATCACAACATTATACACCTCTCAATATAATGGTCTTTACTGAAAGGAGGAACATGATCCACTATGACACTACACTAAAATCCACTAAATTTGGATTGGAAGAATTTCAGGAACAGATTCACAAGATTATGATCACTCTCTCTTCAAAACATTTCCAGAATCTTGAAAACGTTCGCAGTGGGTTAACATTTCACTCGAAAGTGTGATGTAAAGGTGGTGAATTCGACTTGCCTATCAGGTGTTTTGGGATTTAGTAGGTGATCAAGAGACATTTTGACACCATAATAGGGTTCGACAAAGAAACTTCTCTACATGGGTATTTAGAGGTTATGAAGAAGATTTAAATAATAAGAGCAGTTTAGAAATTATTCAAAGACCAAGGACGTTTGAGAGCATAACAGGAGTAGAAGCCCGCATAATAGGATTACGTGTCAAATCCTAGGGTGGTAACAATTATCGATAATTATTTATGTATTTAGTATATAAGTTGATTTCAATTATGTAATAAAGGTTCATAATTTTTATCAATGACCTATATAGAACTCGAGTATCCAAGTCACAGAGAGAAAAAAGTTTGTGAGAGAACATGTATGAATCTGCTCCCTCTTTTAATTATGCAATCTAAGCATTTGTATACAATTACTTTATCATTTTCTTTGTTTTATTTTAGTTCTTAGAATAATTCAACATTTTTCTTATTGGGATTTCCACCCAATTTATTTATATTCTAACATCACATAACCGAGCACAAACATACTTTCTCAAATATTTTGCACAAATCATCCAGAGGATTTTTTCGAGTTTAATCCTTTAAATGAATGAAAACTTGTGATTTGATTTTCTAAAAATACCAAAAAAAACTAAGTGGCACACTCAGTGGGACCCTTTTGTGCAAGAAATTTAAAGTTTTGCGGAACAGTATTTTTGTGTTTTTTTAATTTCTTTTTCTCTTCATACATTCAATGTTTTCAATGTCTAAGTATGTATGCGTCAGAGGAGTGGTAAAACTCTTGTTGAGATGGCACGACCACAAATTTCTATCCTTCCCCTAAACGATGCTCCAGATACAGATGAACAACCAATTGTAACGATGGCAGGTGGTGTAGGAACTTCAACTTCCGCTGGAGTAACTGTTCATGTTATAAGCCAAATGTCAGTTTTGAAGACATTACCAGAAGTGGTGGTTCCCCCGCCATAAGTAAGAAGTATTCCAACTACTCCTAGGGTCACACAAACTGTTATATGAGACCCTGAACCTTTTTTTCTCTCTCCAAGTTTCATGTTACCCCTGGTAGTAAGGAATACCCTTATGGCATGCCAACTGTAATGACAACAGGACTGCAAACTAGTGCATCTACACATGCAGATAATGCAATGACCATGACATCTCATCTTAATCCATATTTGGCATTAGGATCTTCTATAAGTAATCCTAGTTGAATGACGCAACCACAAGGAGGGTTAGGATATATCCCTATAGTTATGTCACCCTAACCACTAGTTCCCTCATGTCTATGAGGCAACAAATGGATGAAAGTAACCATGATATGGTCAATATGTTAACCCAACAAATTGGTACTATGTTTAATCCTTTGATTCAAAACATAAAACTTACTTATCAATAATTGGCGCATCAAATGAGTCAAATTGCTTATTTATTTGGTGCTTCTCAAATTGGTACTGTATAACAATCCATACATAGGGTAGTCGAAGGAGATTTAGGTCGTAATGGCCCAGAAGTAGTGATGGTCTATAGGAACCAAGATGCATATCAAGTAGTTAGGAATTTCCAACAAAATGATTTGGGGGGGGGGGGACTTAGCCAATATGGTCGAGCAAATCTTAGTCCATAATGGTCTTAATATCGACCTTCATAAGACAAATTTCACTTTGCATTATCTGAGTATGTATTTCAAACCGAACTCCCTAGGGGTTGGATGATTCCCAAATTTACTAAGTTTGCAGGTGACACCGGTGAGCCTATTTTTGAACACATTGCTCGATATCAGACTGAGGCTGGTGATTTGGCCAATAATGAGAACTTAAAGATGAAATATTTCCCTAATTCTCTGACAAAAAATGCTTTCACATGGTTCACGATCCTCCCTTTAAACTCCATATGTAATTGGAATCAACTAGAAAGGGTATTCCATGAACAGTTTTATATAGGTCAGTCGAAAATTAGCCTGAAAGAATTAGCCAACATGAAGAGAAATTTCTTTGAGTCCATAGATGCCTATCTAAATAGGTTTAGTATAATGAAGTCAAGATGTTTTACTCAAGTACCTGAACACGAGCTAGTAGAAATGGTCGTATGTGGCATAAATTATTCCATTAGGTAGAAGCTAGATACCCAATACCTTATGGAAATGGCCCAGTTAGAAGATAGGGTTAGGAAGATCGAACTGTTGAAAGCTGAAAAGGCTAGGTCAAATAAATACCATAAAAAAGAAATTTTTTCGTATGTGTGTGTGTGTCTATATATATATATATATATATATATATATATATATATATATATATATATATATATATATATATATATATATATATATATATATATATATATATATATATATATATATATATATATATATATATGAGAACAATCAAGAATCTGACATAGTCTTTGAATGTCTCTAAGAGACGAGGTTAATTTGGCAGAACTAAAGTCATGACCTTTGTAAGGTCCTAAGACCCTATAATGGAAGGAATTCGGTCGAACCTAGTAATAATGAACAAAACTTATACGTTTGATGTAACCAAATGTGATGATTTTTTTTATCTTTTGGTTACCGATGGTCAAATCATAGTGCTTGAAGGCCTAAAGACACCACCATTGGAACAGATAAAAAAAAGGTTTATGTAAGTATCATAATTTTCTTGGTCATAAAACCTCTCAATGTGTATTTTTCATGGATCTAGTCAAATGCTTTGAAAGACGAAAGGTTGAAGTTTGGAGAGAAATCTAAACAACCTATGAAGATTGACGATGACCATCTACAAGTCAAAGAAGCGAATTTTGTCGAACCCGTCGACGTCATGATTGTTGTAATCACTAAAAACCACAACTCAAAGGTCGAAAGATGTGAACATGCTGGATCATGTTGAAAAAGTTAATGTGGTGTGCCCAAGTGCGGAGAAAGAGTTAATCGATTTCTTGAACCACTACAAAATAAAAAGGTCTGAAGTGATGCTTTGCCCTAGGTGCATTGTTGTATTCAACAAGGAGGCTGCAAAAAACCTAGAAGGTAGCAGGCCTCATCCCTCGAGGAAAAGTTTCAGAGGAGGGAGAAAGCATCAGTTTGCCTTTGACAAGAAAGAAGTTCCTTACCAAAAACATCAAGGACTTTCAAGGAGTTAGAAAATTCAGAGGAAAACTTACACTCCTCTAACTTATGTCCCTGTTGACAAGTGGATTCGACCTATTATAAAAGCCAATACTTACCAGCATAAATGGAAGGTAATTGAGGAGGTCGCAGGTTCATCATACAATGACAATTCCCAAATCTCCAACAAGTATTCAAATGGTTCGAAAAATTATTTAGGCAAAAATCAAATGACATGAACTCAGTGGAGAAGTTATCAAAGGAAAAAGAAAGAGACTCATTAAGGCAAGGAATCAAGTAAAAATGGTAAGCTACCAAAGATGGCAGAAAATTAAGTGATGAGGAGAGAAATAAAAGAAAAATTCTTCCCTCATTTGCCATAAGTGGTTAAACCAAATGGCAAGGATCTTATGTCATGCAAAGACGATGAGATGCTCACTGATAACTTCAACTCTAGGTCAGAAGGCAAATTAGATATAATATGCAATATAGTGTTTGTTTTGCCTATAGAATATGAAACTGTTATTGGGGTGGAAAAAGAGGAACATGCGTATCTTGTTGAGGAAATGACCAATCATAAACCTTTATGCTTCTATGTTACGAATAATGGTTGCATGAAGGAAGAAAAAGCCTCTTTTGAAAGGTTTGACGAAGGTATGAAATAACACTTGAAGCCCCTCTTTTTAAGAGCCAAAGTTGAAGAAGTAGTAGGCAATAAAGTATTGGTAGCTGGAGGAGCGACAGTAAATTTGATGTCAGATTTCCTGTTAAAGAAAATTGGAATGTTAGATACGGATTTAAGACCCTATAATATGGTTTTGTCCAATTATTAGGGAAAGACGAGTTACTCTTTAGGGGTTATCTAGTTTAACATTGTTGTAGAAACAATAATAAGACCAACCTTATTTGTGGTCATATCATCCAAGGTAAACTATAATCTCTTGCTAGGGCGAGAATGGATACACGGAGTGGGGGCAGTATCATCGGCTCTACACCAAATGATTTCCATATGGCAATCTGACAGTATTGTAAAAATGTACAGGTTGTCCAAAGTTATTTCTTGACCAAAGTCAACAGAGTAGACAAAAAGACATTTGACAAGAGGTTAGCTAATATATCTCATTATATGCCAGTGGGAATCAGATTTTCTGTACAAGGAGATGTCTTTTATTCCATTAAATTGCATCCAACCCACAATTTTATGTGGGAGTGTCAAACTATGGAGACATCCATGAACAATACCAAAAGTTACTAAAAACACCATTTTACTTCCATCTTATTATTATGATTGAAATTGACATTTTTGGGATCGATTATATATATATATATATATATATATATATATATATATATATATATACTGAAATAATAATAATTAAAATTAATAATTAAATAATATTTAACTATAAAATATTTCAACATTTTCTTCTTCCTATGGTCAGCTCTTTATCTCTAACATAGTTTAATCTAAAATCTAATCAACTCGAAATCGATGGTGCCTCTGAAGTTTCAAACCAACAATTTCGCAAAACGTTTGATTTTAAATTAAGTCATTTTGGTAAGCATTATACAGAAAGAACAAAACAAAAGTTGGTCAAGTGGAAAACAAACATGTCATTCATTCATTCCTATATAAACTAATTTATCCCTCAATAATTATAAATCTAACTACAATATGATATCAAATAATCCCCTAAACCAATAATGCAGAGACATATATGCTAACATTAAACTCTCTTTATACAATTCATCTATCCCTATACATATAAATAATCTATAAAAAAAATCAGAAATCTAAACAAATGAAACAATGTGTGATCTATATGAACTAAAAAAATCAATGACCGGCACCAGGACTAGGAACAGATCGCAGAAGAATCCTAACTTCAGGTTCATTACTTATGAGATGACGCGCAACGAGCTTCTCGTCAACTTCAACAGAGTTACCTCTCTTGCTTGGTGCTGAAGAAGGCACAGTACCCTTAGGGAGTGAAGCGAGAAACAAACTGTCCGTTGAAGATGGTTTATTCACTTTCTTGTTGTTGAGTTTTTCTGAACGAATATGTAGTTGTCTTCCTTCTATAGATGAACAAAAGGAACCAAAGATAATCAGTAATAGAACAACTTGCATAGCGTAAAAGCGAGCCATTGAAGAGTTTTTCAAGTATTATTAACTTTGTGTTGGTTGGTTATGAGATAATGAGAAGAAGTGAGTTTCTTGAAGGCAAAGATGTGTTATATATAAAGAGAGAGAAAGAGAGAGAGAGGGCGTGGAGAACAAGTTTTGGTTTTGAAATGGAAAAAAATGCGTTGAAAAATATAGAGTGAGAAAGGTGTATATTTGTATAAGAAAAGTCTTATTAGTCAAAGAAAGAGTAATGTGTTGTAAAGTTTAATAATGTCATGTTTTCCATAATAGCCACCATATTTGCCGCGTGGAATTTACGAGTTAGGTGAAGGTGAGGTAAGCGCCGCCCAACCCTTTTTGGTAATTTCGGTTTTGATTTTATTTTGGATATATATTACACCGTCAATGTGTCAAATCTAGTTAATGTGTGCTAAAGTGATAACATGGCTGGCTTGGAAGGGCTTGGATTAAGGCATTCACTCGTTTCAGCGGAAAATAAGATTTGGATTTCTATAGTTAGGGAAATATTCAATATAGTCGGCGTGTTTTTCTACATATGGTGTGGAAGAAAGGGATGTGTGTTCACCAAGATTTATTAATTCAAACTCTATACTCTAAATAAGTATTTTCTTTATAACAATGACGTATGCACAAACGAATAATATGTCAAAAAATGTTGAGAACATAATGTGAATGCTCTCTTTTTAGTTTTTGTTTTCTATATATAAGACTAAGATATTGAATAAGAAACCGTTTTTTTCAATAAGTAAGAATCTCATTCAATAGAGTATAAGGAGTACTATTGTTCAATTACAAAAGGCCGGAAAATTTGAAAATAAAAAAGAGAGAGATTATAAACCAACAACAACTTAAATAAGGCAATTTAGGTTGAGAATGTAATTCATGGTATCGAAATATATTGTTGTTGAAATACTTAGGTGTTGAAGTGTCGAAATATTGAGGAGTTAGCCTCAATATGGTTTTTACTTAGGCCTAATTTTATAGTGTTAGTACAATTGGGTATTTTGGGTTTTGTTTGAGGAGCAACCAAACCCAAAATCTATAAATAGGGAGTAATCTCTATCATTTTAAAAATAACACATACTTTCAGCTGGAAAGAATAAAAAATTCTCAATTTGAGAGCAGACGGAAACTCTACAAAAATTTCTTCTTCTTCCTTATTCGAAAACCCTAATCTCTATTTCTTCCCAAATTCAGTTGTGTTTCTTTTCATTACCATTGTGAACTGAAATTTTGCAATCAAGGTTGGTTGATTCACTCGACTGAAGAGTGAAGAACAAGATGAGTAATCAATCATAAAGATTGATTCTTGTTCATCAAGATTCAGTTCAGAATTCTCCATAGGTTTTGGTGAATTTCTTGAAGGGAAATTAGTGAATTTTTAACATCTGGTTCTATAACACTCGTTGAGTAATTCGTGGGAAGCAAAATACGATGGTGATGAATCACCCGAACGGGAATTTTCCGGCGAGTCTCCCAATTCTGAAGAATCAGAATTATGAGAATTGGTGCAAGTAGATAAAGTTTGTTTTTTGCTATCAAGATCTTTGGGATCTTGTGAAGGGGGGAGTGACACCGCTCGGAGCAAACGCGGCGAATGAAGAAAAGGCTGCATACAAAGAATTGAAGAAGAAAGATTATAAAGCTCTCTTTATAATCCATCAATGTGTTGATGCAGACAATTTCGAAAAGGTTAGTTATGTTGAATCAGCGAAAGAAGCGTGAGAAATTATAAAAAAATCGTTTGGAGACGTAGAAAATGTGAAAGAAGTGAGGTTACAAATTCACAAAAGAACGTATGAATTGCTTCAGATGGAAGACAATGAAAGCATAATTGATTTTATCACTAGGGTTACAAAACCGATGAATCAAATCAAGGTATATGGAGAAATGTTGACATCAAGATCAGTTCTTTCGAAGATCTTGATGTCATTGGCTCCAAAGTTTGACCATGTGATAGTAGCCATAGAAGAGTCGAAAGATTTGTCAACGTTGACAAAGGAAGAGCTTCAAGGGACACTTGAATCTCATGGACAAAGAATGATTGAAAGAGTTGCATGCAAGTTGAAGAGTGATATGACTTCACATGCACAATCAGCGAGAGAAAAGAAAGGTAAAGGGAAGTGGTTCGATAACAAAGGTAGAAGAGGCTACAACAATTCGACTGGTCGAAATCAGCAAGAAAGGGGTTGGTCGAATCGTAGAAAACACGCATACCAAAGTAACCAAAGAGGTGGTGCTACAGGTAGAGAAAGAGGCGGTGGCTGAAAACTTGACAAAAGTTACATTCAATGTTTCAATTGTCAGAAGTATGGTCATTACTCTAGTGATTGTCTTGAAAAATAAAAGAATCAAGATAATGATGCAAAGTTTACAAAGCATAAAGAAGAAGAGATGTTGCTAATGGTCACAACAAGAGATGAAGAAAGATTACAGGACCAATGGTACTTGGAATCAAGATGTTCATCACACATGACTAATAGGAAAGATTGGTTTGTCAACATGAAAATCTCAATGAAGAACATGGTAAAATTTGCAAATGACAATACTTTAGCAACTGAAGGTATTGGTGATGTTTTGATCATGAGGAAAGATGGAAAAAGGTCAGTAATTTCTAATGTACTGTACATACTAGGCATGAAAAGTAATTTGCTTAGCATAAGGCAGTTGGTCGAAAAGAACTACAAAGTATCGAATAGAAGAAAAGATGATGAGAGTTCTCAAATCAAGTGGAAGTTAATCTTGAAGGCACTTTGTCTCAGAATAGAACCTTTAGGATTGAACTTAATGTGATGAAGCACAAGTACCTTGCAACTAGAGCTAGTGGGGATGAATGGATATGGCACTATATACTTGGCCATCTCAACTTCAAAGACATCAGAGATCTGAAGAGAAGAAATATGGTTTCAGGGTTACCAGAAATTGACATTCCAAATGAAGTATGTGAGGAATGTGTGCAGACGAAGCAACACAAGAACAGCTTCAGCAAAGATGCAGGAAGCAAGTCGAAGGAAATCCTTGCAACACTACGCCAAACAAGACCTTAGACAGCGCTTTAAAGCGCTGTCTAAACCTCCGCTGCTAAAGGTTTAGACAGCGCTTTTTTAAATCTTAAAAGCGCTGTCTAAGCCCCCCCCCCCTTAGACAGCGCTTTGTCCAAAAGCGCTTTCTAAGACCCTCCTATTTTAATTTTTTTAGGTATACCTTAGACAGCGCTTTTGGCCAAAGCGCTGTCTAAGGGGGGGGGGGGGGGGGGGGGGGGGCTTAGACAGCGCTTTTCAAAAAGCGCTGTCTATGCCCCCCTATTTTAATTTTTTTAGGTATACCTTAGACAGCGCTTAAGACAAAAGCGCTGTCTAAGGGGGGGGGGGGGGGGGGGGCTTAGACAGCGCTTTTCAAAAAGCGCTGTCTAAGCCCCCCCCCCCCTTAGACAGCGCTTTTGCCTAAAGCGCTTTCTAATCCCCCCCTTAGACAGCGCTTTTTACAAAAGCGCTGTCTAAGGTATACGAAAATTTTTGAAACTTTTGTTTTAAACCACATTTTTTCCAGGTTTATAAACCATTGTTCAAATTAAATCACTATCCAATGTGAGAATCTCAATCAACACCATTGTCACGCTCAAAACATGACATCTGGAGTATGAAGTTTGTTGGATAATACTATATATAAAACGTGGGGGAGAAAGGAAAAATATAGTCACAACATGCATACATGATAAGTTGGCAGCTTAGCAAACATAAAACCTCTAATGCTACGTAGAAAATACAAATCAACATAGGATGATTAAAAAACCTGTCTTAAAGCACGAGTCATGGCCAGAATGGCACCTCTCCCATCACTAGGAGGTTGAGTAATGTGATATGCATCCCCTAATCAAAATCCATATGAAACGAAGTCAATCTAATATAAAACTAAGATTAGGGAGAAAATTTAGCATATCCTGCAACAAATTACCTGACATCCCATAGCCACGAATCTCTGCATAGATTTTGGCTCCTCGATTTTTAGCATGCTCAAGTTCCTAAACAATAGGGGAAACATATAAACAAACAAGAAAGACCAGACTATAAACAAATAACTGAAGAGGAATTGGAGGGATAGATACACAATAAATTTTTTAACTAACCTCCAAGACCAAGACTCCAGAACCTTCTCCTATCCTGAGTAAGAACACAACATGGATATAAGCAGCATGACAAACAAACCAATAATTTGAAGTCAGAAAATGAAAACTAAGCAAAACAAATTAATTAATATAAGTAACGAATCTGCAGTGTTGTTATACTCACACAAACCCGTCTCGGCCACTGTCAAATGGCCGTGATGCTTCCTGTGGCAATGAGTTATACTTTGTAGTCAAGGCCCGGGACCTGCAAGTTTCCAATATCAGGTTTTAAAGCATCAGAGGAACAAAGGACAGAACTAATATGGTGGTTGGCACTAACATAAAACACAGGATGGTGGCTACAATTTACCTGCAGAATCCTGCAATTGACAATGCATCAATGCTCGACTCAGTCCCTCCAGTCACCATAACATCTGCATCCCCAAATTGAATCATTCTCATTGCATCACCAATAGAATGTGATCCAGTAGCACAAGCAGTGACTGCAGCATGATTTGGCCCCTGTATTCAGGAATAGGGAAAAAGTTCAATTCATGATTAATAATGATCACAAAGGTCAGCATAGAAAAATATGTGAGTAGCTCTGCAACAAAAACAGCAATCAGCTTTAGTACCTTATTTTTCAGATGTTTTTTTTTACATATGTTAAAACTTATAATTGTTCTGCCAGGAGATATATCATGATTGACTAACCAATCCCGTAAAACATGTTTGACATAAGTCACATAACTATATCCAAAGTGATGGGTAAAAGAGTTATATCTTTGTTTCAGAAGGCTGCTAACCATTTCTCAGTGGATATGATGTTACTTTAATATTTAAACTTAAAAGAGTAAGAAACATGGGAGTAAGAAGATATATTGTAATGAACAAATAATCTCCACGCTTAAAATACAATAATTTGCACATATGATGCATAGGTACAGATACGGTACCCGGTACGAGTACGGATAGCGGTACAGGATACACCATTTTTATATTAATCAAGGTACGGGTACGTTAATAGAAAATAAGAAATTCTCTATAAAATGTATTACTAGGGAATTAAATTGTTCAATTCACAACACAACATCCCAATAAAAGTTTAAAAGTAAAAATTGTGTTAAGTTACAATAACTAAGAAACTAAAATACATAAACATATTATATTAATATATGAGAAAATTACAAATTTCACTCGAAACAGAATAATGAGAAAAAAGTAAGTACCACGAGTACGGTAAGAGTACTTCACTCTATATACCTACAGAATTTCTTTTTTAAAGTATATCTACAGAAGATAGTAAAGCAAAATGCAGTTGCCTATCCAGCAATTATAGGAGCTGACTATATTTGTATTATAGAATATCAATCAATTGAGAGTAGTTCTTTACCTGGAACCCATATTTCATGCTAACATGACCTGATGCCATGTTGATCAATATCCGTGGGACAAAAAATGGACTAAGTCGACGAAGACGCTGCATTAAGGGGAGAAAAGGTAAAAATCAAATACAAAAGTTCAAATTAACAAACCATTTTTCAATCATAATTAAAGCATGTGGAGAAACACTTGAATGAGGAAAGATCATCAAAGTATTTCAGAATCAGTAGTGGTGAGTTTCAACAAACTGACCTTCTCGCATATCAGTTGTGCAGAGTCTAACATGTCACTAACGCTTCCAATTCCCCCACCAATAGACACCCCCTGGTTACTTTTGAAGTTAAAATACAGTGCAAAGGAATTGTCGAAAATTGGTTGTAATCAATCAACCATATTAAAAATAGCATACCGTTCTTTCCTTGTGTTCCTGCTCAGTGGGAAACCAATTAGAATCTCTAAGAGCTTCCTCAGCAGCACATAGAGCATATGCTACAAACCTTGTCATTGATCGATGTTCCTAAGGGAAATGTCACAATACTACAATGACATCAATAAGCATAATAGTTGTTCAGATGCAGCATGTATACGTAAAACCAAAGCAATACCACATAAGATTAACTAACACTTGACATGTTCGTAAGCTCTTTTCAGCTTATTTCCATAAACTCTCTATAGCATATAAAAACAGCTTATACCTTATATGAAAACAGCCCGACATTTATCTTTGGTTATAAACATAGTTCATACACAAGACATATATGATAGGGATTATGCTATAAACGCCTAACTAGAATCTTTACCAAAACAAAGTGACAATTTGTAATCCTATTCTAACATTAATGCTATACCTTAGAATTAAGCCAAAGTTCCTCATTGAATTCGCCCTTGTTGGTTCCGGTGGGAACAACAGCGGCAACTTTGGAAGTCAATTGATCAAATGTAGTCAACTGAGTTTCTGAATCAAAACTATTCATCTTGAGATCCTCCAAACGTAATGCTCTTATCCCACATTTTCCATCAATCAATTGGTTCCATGTTTTATCCACTCCACAACCCAGAGGTGTCACCATACCCAAACCTACAATTCAAACACCGCGAAATTCCACAACAAGTACGAGATTATGTAAGATTCTAGTAATGTAAAATTGAAGAGAAGCATATGGATATAGATTGTGCAATGATTTGAAAAGAGACCAAGCACATACTTTTGGAAAGGTCCAAGACCTCTGCTTCCCACAACTAGTAAATCTGGACGTAGCCGTTTCACCTCATTCAATATCACATCTTTGGGGTCGCCCTGCCTAATCCATGCTTGACAGGACACCTACAAGCATATAAGTATTTAGCTTGTCTGCAGGCATATTATAAATGTTTACGAAGGATTTAGATTCACTACAGTCATGTCATGTGGTCTAGCGGTCATAAATCTCAGTACATCAGATGAAGATCAAACAAGTCATATTCCTTGACGGCCAATAATACGAGTTGTCCAATATTCACCCAACAGTCAATGATTCTTGACAGTAAAGAATCTGTCTGTTTATGAAGAAGTTAAACAACAGCTTCTAAAAAAATTAAGATACAATAGCTAATTTCAACTTCTATGAGAAATTCTTGTTTAAAAACCTTAGTTTTTACAAGATTCTTTAAATATTTCTTTTATCATAAGTGCTTATGGAGAAGTTTATCCAAACAATTTCTAAAATCACAAGTAGAGCAGAAAAAATATTACCCCAATTTCATTACACCTACTGACAAAGTATTCCAGCAGATGAGTCCCTCTAACCCTTTCTTTCTCTTTCATGTTCTTAAAGTCTTCATTAGATGCATAGATACTATCCACGTCCTCGTAACCTACAAGAAACAAAACACATGTCCTTTATTTTGCTTTATAAAAAGTAAATATATGCCTCACTGGATTACATTCATGTTCAAAACAAAGGGTCAGATCACAGAAACAAGAAGGAAAATGCAAAACAGAGAAAGATACTTTCCCTCAGCAGGCTATCAAAGCTAGAGCTGATAAATTTTTCATCACCGGAAATGTTGATATTGGTAACATTAAAGACCAAATACCATAAGGATGCAATATGGTAAACAACTTAAGATGTATTTTAGTGAACAACTTAGTTAAGCACTTATAATATAAGTGTTGTCCATGGTGGTCCATGACAGAGAGCAAAAATACAGCCATACCCGCTACTTAGTGACGCCACCATAGCAGATTATGGCGGAAAAACCCACAATGTCGGCCAATATTTATCATTGCGGCGAGCACAAAAATCACCACTGATATCCATCATAGGTTAGGTTATACTTGGCTAAATAGTTTAGTTAAGCGCTTGTCTTTTGAGTACTTATGAATAAGCTATTTCATACAAACTATAATGTTTTCATAGGTTATCCTAGAGAACTTATTGCAATAACTCGAAAACAACTTATAGACATATCATAAGCTATTTCTATAAATTTTTCTAACCACTCACACAAGCTCAAATGATCAACAGAAATTACATACAATAAATTAATTCGAACAGAAATCAAGAACTGAAATTAAAGAAGAAATAACAGCAAAATATCGAGTGGCATCTCCTCCAGCTACTTTATTAAGAATCTAAGCAACTATATGACTAGTTTGGAAATTCCAAGGACTTCCCTCAAAACAAACAACATATGTAACTGGGAAACAGAGTACCAAGGGTCATGTTCTCTGTTGACTTTTAAATTACAACTTTATTTAATGATGATATTGAAGACATAAAAGGTGCCAACATTGCCAGTGTAGTGAGAAAAATATAGCAGTAATGAATGTCATTATTAATAGGCAAAAGAATAATTTTTTTGTTTAAATTGAACAAGTCTTCCCTTTTTCATTAAACCCGCAAGAGTCCTCTATTTTACAGTTACACTTCATAAAACCTAACTTCAATAGATGATCCCTAAACAAAAGCAAGCGTTTTCATTTGTTAAAGAAACATTATCATATGATAAAATATCGTTATTCGGTTTAAATATTCTATACTCCAGGATCCCTTCTACTAAAGGATAAACTTCTGCAAATTAAAACTGAGCATATGTTACCTACACATCAATAATAAACCAATCCTTGAAGCACCTTGACTCAGAGCCGGAGCTTGTTAAGATGAACTTTTATTCAACCAAACAAGAAATAATGCATTCTCAACAAACAATATATATTTTCAAACATGTTACAAAAACTATAAACGATTTATACTCAAAATCAACATAAGCAAAGTCACTGTGACATTTCAACAAACACCATGTTTGCAAACTCAAGCCTATGATAAAAAAAAATAATCCTCATCAACAGTATCAAAAGAAACAAGTGAAGAATAGCAATTAATTTGTCATCAACAAAATTTTATCACCATTAAACTTTTACCAGCAAAAAATTAACATCGGTCAAACAGTGAAAAAAAGGAGTTATAACAAGAATGCAGAAATGAATGGGTATGTGAGTTACCTTTTCATTGAGGAAGAGGGAGATAGATATAGAGAAGTGCAATGGCTTTGTGTTCTCTGACGGAGGTGAACGGCGGCGCTCTGTCGGAGTTTAACGGCTGTGAGTCGGCGAGCCTTGTCGCAGTTTGTGCTGTAGCGAGAGGTGGGAAAATTAGAGTCAGCAACTAATTTCAATACAAAAACCAGATTGGAAATTGTATCATTAGACAAAATTGTGCGTTAGGTTATAGAAAGAAGGACCTCTTGGCTCGTTTGGGATCAACGGTCCACAATTGGGCGAGTTTATCAGGGGACACAGCCTTCTTAGATTCGATTCCTTCCGATTCCTTCCGATTGAGATCGACGGTGGAACGGAGACGACATCGTTGTGTTGTTGTTGTTTCTGATTCGGTTTGAACCCGGGTTTTTTCTTCTTCTTCTTTTCTCCTTCCCGCTCACTCTCACACTTGCGGTTCTCTTCTCTTCTTCTTCTTTTCTCCTCCCCGCTCACTCTCAGAACTTTTGGTTTTAAATTTTTTTTTAATTGAAAGACTTTAAACAGCGCTTCCTCAAAAGCGCTGACTAAGGTCTATATTTAAAAGCGCTTTCTAAAAGCGCTGTCTAAGGGGGGTCTTAGACAGCGCTTTCTAAAAGCGCTGTCTAAGACCCCCCCCCTTAGACAGCGCTTTCATTATTTTTTTAGAACATTTTACGTGTTTTATTTTTATTTTAACCTTAGACAGCGCTTTCTTTTAAAAGCGCTGTCTAAGATGCGCTGTTAAAAATCCTTTTTGGCGTAGTGCAATCGTATACTCTGATGTGTGTGGCCCTATCCAGGTGGATTCGATTGGAGGTAATAGATACTTTGTCACATTCATAGATGATTTTAGTCAAAAAAACCGTCGACTTACCTGATCAAGAAGAAAAGTGAAATGATCGAGGTATTTTCCAAGTTTAAATCTATGGTTGAACGACAAAGTGGTCGAAAGCTCAAGATAATGAGGACTTATGGTGGTGGAGAATATGTGTCGAAAGGGTTTGACATGTTATGTGAAAAAGAAGGGATTGTGCATGAGGTAGTGTCATCCTACACTCCACAGCAGAATGGAACTGCAGAAAGGAAGAATAGAACCATCATGAATATGGTGAGAAGTATGTTTAAAGGAAAGCCTATGCCCAAAGAATTATGGGGAGAAGCTGTATCGATAATAATGTATATTTTGAACAGATGTCCAACGAAGAAGCTAGATGGAATCAGGCCAGAAGAATGTTGGCTTGGTATCAAGCCTAACTTGAGTCGTCTAAAAGTATTTGGATCTATAACACAAAGAAATGTCCCAGGTCAGTTGAGAAGAAAAGTTGATAACAAGTCGAGTCAAATGATCCTAATAGGGTATCATTTGACTAGAGGTTACAAGTTGTTGGACCTAGTGAACAAGCAAGTAGTGATCAACAGGGACACAATCATAGATGATCTTAAGGAATGTGATTGGACTGAAAATGTCAAGAAGGATTCAATGAGAGTATTATGTGAAGAACCAACAAGTGAAGTCGAAAGACAAGTTCGATAAGAAGAAGTCAGAGGTCAAGCAAGTACAAGCAGACCTCAGAGAATAAGAAACATGCCTATAAGGTTGTAGGAATGTGTGATTATATCAGATGATGCAGTCGATGATGAAGGTGAGCTAGTACATTATGCTTTCTATGCAGATGTTGAACCAGTAAATGCAACTAAAGTATTAAAGGATTTGAAATGGGTGAAAGAAATGAATGAGGAACTAGAGTCCATCGAAGTCAACAACACTTGGTCACTTGTCGAACTGCCTCAAGGCAAGAAGGCAATCAATATGGATTGTTTTTACAAGGTGAATTTGAATCCTAAAGGAGAAGTAACTCGACACAAGGCAAGTATTATGGCGAAAGGATTTCTTCAAAAGGAAGGAATCAATTTCGATGAAGTTTTTCGCCCGTTGCTAGGATTAAAACAATCATGTTGGTTGTTGGTCTAGCAAACATGAACAACTGGCACATATGTTATATGGATGTGAAATGTGCATTCTTGAATGGACCCTTAGATGTAGAAGTATATGTTGCACAACCAACTGAGTTTGTGACACATGGCGAAGAAAGCAAGGTATACAGGCTGCATAAAGCCCTATGTGGACATAAGCAAGCTCCAAGAGCTTGGAATAAGAAGATAGACAGTTTCCTAAGGGATAAAGAATTTGTGAAGTGCACAACTAAGCATGGAGTATATGTAAGAATAAGCAATAGTGAGTTGCTTATACTATGTCTATATGGAGATGACCTATTAATAACAGGAAGTTGTAAGAAGGAGATCGAAGATTTCAAACATGACCTAAGTGAGGAGTTTGAAATGTCAGACTTGGGAAATCTCTCATATTTCCTTGGCACCGAGTTCTACAAGAGTAGTAGAGGCTTGATGATTCACCAAAGAAGATATGCATGCGAAATACTCAAGAGATTTGAGATGCAAGATTGCAACCCAACTTCGACTCTAGATGAGCCCAAATTTCAACTGTCGAAAAACACAGCTGAAGATGGTGTCGATCCAACACAGTATAGAAGACTCATTGGATAACTTCGATACCTTTGTCACATAATGTCTGATCTAGCATACTGTGTGGGTATGGTGAGCATATTCATGAAGGATCCAAAGGTATCACACCTAGAAGCAACGAAGAGGATATTAAGGTATATGAGAGGAACTCTCGATTATGGAATTTTGTTTCCTGCAGATGATGAAGGAAAAGAGTGCGAGCTAGTAGGATACACCGACTCAAGTTGATGTAGTGATGCTGAGGATAGAAAATCCACAACTGGATATGTGTTTATGCTAGGTGGTGCACTAGTTGCTTGGAGTTTTAGAAAGGAACCAGTAGTAGCATTGTCATCATGTAAGGAAGAGTGCATAGATGCTTCTCTATGTGCATGTCAAGCAACATGGATGGTGAATTTGGTTGAAGATATTACAGGGAAGAGTTATGGAGCGATTACTATGAAGATTGACAACATGTCTTCTATCAATCTGGTGAAGAATCCGATAGCGCACGAACAAAGTAAGCATATCTAAATGAGGTTCAATTATCTTCGAGAGCAAGTAGCATATGCGAAGCTGTACTTGGAACACTGCAGAACTGAGAATTAGATTACAAACATCATAATGAAAGGAGTGCATGTTGAAGTGTATAAGAAATTAAGGTCTATGATGAATGTATATAGCTTAGACACAATGAATTAAATGGTGTATTGAGAATGTAATTCATGGTGTCTAAGCATGTTATTATCGAAACACCTAGCTGTCGAAGTGTTGAATTATTGAGGAGTTAGCCTCAACATGGTTTTTACTTAGGCGCAATTTTGTAGTATTAGCAGAATTAGGTATTTTGGTTTGAGCAAGCAAGCTCAAAACCTATAAATAGGGAGTAACCCCTATCATTGTAAAAATAACACATACTTGTAGTTGCAAATAATAAAAAATTCTCAATTTGAGAGCAGAGAGAAACTCTGGAGAAATTTCTTCTTCTTTTTTCTTATTCGAAAACCCTAATCTCTCTTTCTTCCCCAATTCAATTTTGTTTCTTTTAATTAGCATTATGAACCGAAATCTTGAAACCAAGGTTGGTTGATTCACTCGACTGAAGAGTGAAGAACAAGAGGAGTAATAAATCAGAAACGTTGATTCTTGTTCATCAAGATTCAGTTCATAATATTCCATAGGTTTTGGTGAATTTCTTGAAGGGAAATTGGTGAATTTTCAACAATTTAGGGAGTCTTTAATAGATCAAACCAAATATAAAATATTACAAATCATTTGTTGAATAAAATGTCGTTTCTGAGTTTCTAAATACACCAAATTTTTGCCAACTAAGTTACTCATTCCTTGTTTTCTTTCGTTTTCCTTTTCAAGACTCTATTCCAATTGAAAATATTTCTCCAAGCAGTTAGCCATTTCTCAATTTCCAGCCAAATCTTCTTCACCATTGTGCAGTACAAAAATAAGTGATCTAAGTATTCCTCTTAACGAAAGCATAAAACACAAGATAATTAATGATTAGAAGAAATTATTCCCCTTCTCGTAAGATGATCTTTACTAAGTAGTCTATTCAGAAAAGTCTTCCAACGAAAAGCTTTAATCTTGAAAGGCACTTGAGCTTTCCACAATATTTTAAAAGTTATTTCCTTATCTCCTTCTAAATCTTCATGATTCATGTGTTCTACTAATAAATCATAGTAAGGTTTTACATAATATCTTGTATTCAAATATATCTTTTAAACCACACTTTCTTCAACTCTTTTTTGCACCTGACCAACCAGATGAGCATAGAAATCCTGCATGCCGAGATGAGGATTAGCCACCATCAGACTTGGGACCCCAAGATCACTCTAATGCCAAACATCATCATTACACCATATCACAATCTTCTCCACTAGGTCACACTGATTAGAGCGAATTTTATACATACCAAAATATAAGTGTTTCAAAGAGAATTCTCCATTCTAAGCAGCAGACCATAATGGAATACTACTCTCTTTTCTTAGCTTGAAAAGAATTTTTCCTGCAAAATCAAAATCAACTTTTCCTGTTCTCTTATCTAACTTGGATAAATCCTTCCACCATGTTAACTCTGGTCTCATTTTGTTGCTACTTTCCCCAATCAACAATTGATGTTCAAGGTTCTCATATATGACCCTTAACAGATCCGACCAAATAAAACCTTTTCCCACTAATATCCTCAATTTCCATTTACATAAAAGGGCTAAGTTGAAATCTTATATACTTTTCACCCCTACCCCTTAGTTTCTAAGCCTACAAACTTGCTTCCAACTTACCCAGTGAATCGCCCTTCTTGAATCAGAACCTCCCCATAAGAAACTTTGTTGAATTTTCTCTACTTCTCTCCAAATATTCACTGGAGCCTTGAAGAATGAGAAGAAGAAAATGGATAGACTACTAAGAGCAAAGTTGACGAGAGTGATTTTACCTTCTTGAGACAAATACATGTCTCTCCAAGCTGCCAATTGAGATTTTATCTTTTCCAAAATTGGAGTCCACATCCTAATAAAGTAAATAATTTATCTTCAACCTTGCAAGAGAGAAAGTTAGTTGTTGTAGAAAGAAAATGATTGCTAATGTTGATTCCAAATAGTTTTCTATTGAGAAAATTTAATCCTAAAGTAGATACAAGTTCAAATCCCCTTAAAATAAATTGTATGCTTCATACATTCTTATAACTACCTTCTCCTATTAGCATATTATCATATGCAAACTGGAGGATCTCAAAAGAAATCTTATCCTGAACTCTGAATCCTCTGAACTCTCCTAATTCAGATGCCTTTTTTTATCCGACCTATTAACCCTTTTACAATCAGCACAAAAAGGAAGGGTGATAAGAGGTCACCCTACCTTAATCCTATTCTTACCTTAAAGTCCAAAGTTGGACTCCCATTCACCAGGAATGACACATGGCTTATTAATATACATGTCTCCATCCATTTTATCCAAAGAGGAACAAAACCCATTATCTTCATACCTAAGAAAGTCCCAATTAACCCTATCATACGCATTCTCAAAGTATACCTTGAAAAATAAGCAATCCTTATTTATTCTTGTGGATAAATCCATGATCTCAATAGCAACCAAGACTCCATATAAAATTTGCCTATTAGGAACAAAGGTTGATTGGTTAGTTGATATTAAGGATCCTAAAACTATTTTCATCCTAGAAGATAATAATTTAGATAAGATCTTGTATAGACAACCCACCAAATATATATGTTTATATCATCGAGGCCTTGGGGGTTAGAATTCTTAGGGACGAGGTTTAGGAAAGATGACGTTATTGCTTTTGAGAGTCTAGCCTTGCTCTGAAAATCCTTTACAAACCTAATAATATCTTCCTTAATAATGTTCCAACATATTTTGATAAAGACAAAATTGTATCCATCGGGACCAGAGCTCTTTGATTCCTCATACCTCCAAACAACTTCCTTGATTTATTGATCAGAGAATGGTTCTTCCAATAAACTCATATATGCATGAGATAGTTTTCTAAACTCAATTCCATCCAATTGGGGTCTACTGTGTTTAGGTTCAACAAACGTATCACTGAAGTAGTATTGATGCCATGGATCTAATAATTACTTATGTTATGTATAGGGAAAATAGTTCAATGAAATCAACTTAATTCTAAAGTTAAATCTAAAACTTTGTATACTTAGACTAATGAACAAGTGATACAACATTCATTTAAACAATTGAGATTCATCTAACAGTCCTCCATACAAAATGTTGCGTTCACCAAAGATAATTCTAATCGTCATTCATATATAAGTGTCACTCTGCGTCACACCGATGCATAACTAATTACACACTTACAAGTTATTTCTATCTAACTTTATTGAATTGGACATTAGAGTATTAATCTCACAGGTACACATCCCTCTCTCTGCCCACCAGAGTTATCTACCACCCTGTGAGAGACCTTTCATGGGCTTCAGCAACTTACTATCAATTTATTTGTTCCACATCAGAATAGTAATATCGTCTATGAAACTATAGAGTGCAATCTAAGATGGGGTGAATTAGATTTCAAGAACATTTCTTGTTATTTTACGAATGATTGGTTTTTATTTTTCTGAGAATTTAATGATGAACTTATGAACAATAATACAAAAAAATAAAAGTGCATAAAGTATAAGTGACACAAACATGTATACTAGCTCCCCTTATCAACCAAGGGTACGCCTAGTCTCTTCACACCCTGTGAAGGATTTTCATCATGTTAGAATTTGTACAAACCTCACATCAAGGTCACTCTAAACTGTTATAACATAAACAAGGTAGCACACCATTTTACTTTTCACTGTTCTTTAGAAAGAATACCACTTTATATCACAAACAATAAGCACCAACACTTGATGATCAAAACATACTTTTAATATGGATTTGAAATATGTTACTGCACTTGAATCAATTCCTATATAGAAATTGACCTTCTCTTCTAATAAACAATTCAAATATAACAATATTAAATGCTCAAAAACGTTTTGCAAATGGTATAATAACTATGCAGAAAAATTTCAAGGATAGAAAAGTCAAATCAAATTTGAATTGAAGTGAAAGTTTGAATGGAAGAGGCGAATCAAAATTTTGAACGATCATTGTCTTATATACACTCCATGAAACATCTTGGATTAGTTTTCAAAAAATTAGTAAAATTTGAACATGTAACCGATTACTAACAAAGTGTAACCGATTATGCTGATATAAAATTCGAAAATGAGCTTATAAACAACTTGGTTTGATAAGAATCAATGTATGGACGCTTTGGAGATTAATAGGAATGAAGAGAAATATGTTTTTATAAGCATCTAACAATGTTAAAAAATGAATTGTATTAAAACATTAATACTTGAGAATCAATGTATTGATGTTGAGAAACCATTTCCTTCATTTTGACACTTGAACTTTTGTCTTTATCAAAACTTAATACTTAGGCAAATTGTCTTCACAATCTCCCCCTTTTTTATGATGACAAAAACTTGACATTGTATTTTTTATTTCCTTTGGAAAAACTCCTTATACACACATGTCTTCCCCTAAATGATGTATTTCTCATAGATTTTTTAGTATTTTTATTTGAAACAAAAGACAAAACACAATATACGTCACTTCTATCCCTTTTGACATTATCAAAAAGAATGAAAAGACAGGTGATAAAAGCATAACAATAATACTAGGGCATACATACAAGCATACAAAATCATACATATAGGAATATACTTAAATGAGAGACAATCATGGATAAAAACATAAGATGTTAATACAAGAAATAAGATTATCAATAGCCATATGTCTTAAAAGTACATTAACCTTAAAAACTAGAGAATGCAAAGAAATAGGTCTTTTTGAAGAAACATAAATAAAACATGATAAAAAAATTGGTCACTTCAATCCATTTGGTTCTCGTCATATTTTCCCACCTTTTGTACTTACAGCCTTCCCACCCTATTATAAATTCTTCCAAATTGTTCCATCATATCATGAAGAAGGAGTCCAAACTGTTCCATGATGTAGTCCATTATCATTTTGTTTGTTGGACCTTCATCTTTAGGAGGAACAGAAGGTTCAGCAATGTCTTCATGTATGTGTTTGAACACACCATCATCTACATCATAGTAGATTTCCATCTTATTGTTGATCATATCAGTGGTGATTGCATCTTTTTCTGTCATCTTAACACGAAGTTCATCCTTAGTACTTCTACCGAAGAACTTGAAAATTTTGGATATGAATCTTGCATAGGGAAGACCTCTTAAATTTTCATTATAGGCCACAATATGATGCATAATGACATGAGCCCAGTTAACTTGAATTTTGTGCTTCATAGCATAAATCAATTGCATATCCACATCGATGATCTGTGAATGATTTGAGAATTTTGGAGCAAGCACGTAAGCCAGAAAGTAGTGTAGCATCATATGATCTATAGACAAGTTTCCAGCAGAATAAAGATTTCGGGTAGGTATGACACCACTTAAATGTTTCCTTTTGTTAAAGATTTATTGTTTAGTAAACCTATTGATAGAGTAATAGTAGGATTTCTTAGTGTACTTGTCCTAATTCAAAATAAAACCATCCTGAATCTCAACACCTTCACAGGGAATGTTCAAACATACTTTGTTGTCAGAGAGATTTAAGTACCATTAACCTTTATACATAACCCAGAATTCTTAACACACAAATAACTATACAAAATCTAATAATATCAGAAAAGTATGACCCATAGTTAATGGCCAAGTCCTTGATGTTTTGATTTTCAAACAACATAGGAAATTCTTTGTGGCATGTGGGAATGAAAGAGGATTTTTCTTTAATTTACTCCTTGAAACTTGAAATTTGTTTTTCATGTATTAGGAACTATTTGACTTTGTTAAACATGAGTTTCATGTATTTTTTAATTTTTCTTTTACAATCTTTAGCTTCTAATTCTATACTTTTTTATGTTAGTAGATTTTATTGCAAATATTTTCCACTTCTTCCAGTCACATTCTTTGATCGGAATGGCCATTGATTGACCATTTAGAGGGAGTTATAATTCATCTTGATTACTCGTGGAACAAGGGAAGTACCCTATGTAAGACTACAAGCGATCTAGGTCCAAGATACATCCAACGACTTCCTAGATTTCACACCATAAAGATATCTGGTTGTTATAATCGCTCCCCTATATATAGAGCATGCACGCCAATTATAGGTATACAATTTCAAAATTAAACTTCATTTACTCTTCTCTTACACATATTCACTTGAGCGTTAGAGTTGTAACATTGTAGATCAATCCCTCATCCTCCATAGTTGAAGTTTAGGTCCATGGTGATTCACTATGATCTCTTATTCTCCGTCAACTACGATTCTAGTATGGAACACTGGCACAATCTACTTGAGATGAAGTTAGTTCGACCGAGTGTTTCACCATGGGGAGCGTCGATGTTTCCAGTTAGGAAGAAAGATGGTGGCATGAGTTTGTATGTTGACTATCGACAGCTGAACAAAGTGACTATCAAGAACAAGTATCCTCTTCTGAGAATTGGTGATCTGATGGATTAGTTGGTTGGTGTTTGCGTATTTAGCAAGACTGATTTATGTTCGGGTTATCATCAGATTCTTGTAAAGTTAGAAGATATTCTGAAGAATGCTTTCAGATGAGGATGGTATGATGAAATTCAGAGACAAGGTGTAGTAGAGGTACCAGAACTTAAGTATAGTATTCTTGAGGAAGGTCATATAAGTGGTATGAGTATTCATCTAGGTGCCACTAAGATGTATCAAGATTTGAATAGGATGTTTTGGTTCCCAGGAATGAAAAAAGATATAGCTGAGTTTGTTTATGTGTGTTTGACTTGCCAGAAGTCGAAGATTGAACATCATAAGCCATTGGGTTTGATGTAACTGTTGAGTATCCCCGAGTGAAAGTGGGATAACATTTCCATGGATTTTCTAATAAGTTTTCCAAATACGATAAAAATATGTGACTCAATATGGGTTATTGTTGATAGACTGACTAAATTAGCTCATTTCATTCTGATTAAGATCAGTTATCCTTTGCAGAAGTTAGCTGGGTTATATTTTGAGGAGGTTGTTAGCATGCATGATATTCCTTCCAGTATTGTTTTTGATAGAGATTTGGGATTCACATCGAGGTTCTGGGGGAGTTTGCAAGAAGCCATGGGTACTAAACTGAAGTTAAGTTTTTCTTATCATCCGCATACGGACGGTCAGACAGAGAGGATTATCCAGTCTTTGGAGGATTTGTTGAGAGCTTGTGTTTTGGAGTTAGGGGCAACTGAGACAATTACTTATCGTTGGTTGAGTTCAGTTACAACAACATTTTTCATTCTATTATCAGAATGAAACCGTTTGAGGCTTTGTATGGTAGAAGGTGTAGGACACATTTGTGTTGGTATGATTCTGGTGAAAGTGTGATGCTTGGAATTTAGATTATTCAATAGACTACAAAAAAGATCAAGATGATCTAGGAGAAGATGAAAGCTTCGAAGAGTCTCCAAAAGAGTTATCGTGATAAGAGGAGGAAAGCACTTGAGTTCCAGGAGAACGTTCATTTATTTTTGCGAGTTACTCTAGTAACTGGTGTGGGTCGAGCTTTAAAGTCTCGAAAGCTCACACCACATTTTATTGGTCCTTATCAGTTTATAAAGTGAGTAGGAGAAGTGGCCTACAGAGTTGCATTACCACCATTTCTTTCTAATATTCATGATATTTTTCACATGTATCAGTTGAGGAAGTATATTCATGATCCATCTCATGTGATTCTAGTCGATGATGTGCAAGTCAGAGAGAACTTGATAGTGGAGGCATCTCCCTTGAGAGTTGAGGATCGTGAAGTGAAGCACTTGAGAGGTAAGGAGATTGGACTGGTGAAGGTGGTGTGGGGAGAGTCTGCTAATGAAAGTATGACGTGGGAGATGGAGAGTCAGATGAGAGATTCATATCTGACTCTGTGTTCCTTTAGGGTTTTCGAGGACGAAAAATCTCTAAGTGGACGAGAGTTGTAACACCCCAAAATTTGATTAATTTATTTAATCAAATATTTCGTTTTTTTATTTAATTAATTAACATGTAGTGTGCTTTTAATTAAAAATATATTGAGTTGTATGTCTATGTGGTGTATGGTGAGGTGTAGTGAGAGCTTTGGTGGGTAGAATAATTAAATTAATTGGAAATAGTTAGAATTGATAATTATTTTTAATTAATTAATTAAAATAAATAAGAAAAAAGAGTTTTAGGTGAAAAGTATAAATTTAGAGGAAATGAAGGAAGTGGTGAGAATTTTAAAAAGAATTGGGCCTAATTTTAAATAACCAAAGGTTAAATTAGGTTTAGAGATAAATAGAAAAGTTAGTGGAGCCTCTGAGAAAAGAATACATAAAGAGTTGCAACTTTTGAGAAAAAGAGGGAGGCTAGGGATTGAAGAGGGAAGAACAAACAATAAATCTAATTAAGAATTTTGCAAGGAGTTTGAGATAAGGGAGAATTGTTCATATCTGAGTGTTTAGACAAATGTATAATGAGGGTTCCTTACCCTCCTACCTTCTTTTCTTTATGTTTTTATGTGGTAATGTTTGTGGCTAAAGAAGGTTTGGGAAAAACCTTCTAAGTCAATTATTATGATAATGTTTCCCTGTTTGTACTTGATCATTGTTGACATTGTTTGATAATATGTGTTGATGCATTTTGATAAGGCAAGGTTAATATTATAACCATGTTAATACGATAAGGCGAAAATATAAAATTAGAATAGTTGTACCCTTGTTGTTATGGTTTCTTATCTGTGATGGTTGTTGATTTCTATTATCCATGGTTAACTAGTATGAATTAAAATGACAATATATTTTGTTGACGCCTTTGCGATAAGGCGAAGGTTGAATTTGACCTTCTCCCTATTGATGCCTTATGATAAGGAGAGAATTAGAGTTGTCATCATTAAATGGTTGAATCCATGATATTATTGTGATACCATATTAGATCTATGATGTTTGAGCCATACTGATCAGTGTTGTATTTAGCATTGTGTTTTTTGGGTGGTTAGAACTCAAATAGGCGAAATTAGTGAGTTTTAAATTTGTTCAATAGGGAGAAAAACGCAGAAAATTACAGGTAGGCATAAAAGGGGATTGATCGTCTTATTTTAGGCATAACTTGAGTTTTATAGGTCCTTTGAGGTGTCGTCGGTTGAGTTGGAAAGCTAACACAATTATCTTTATTTTGAAGTAGAGAAGTTGGGTCTAGGGCTGCTACAACAGTAACGGTTCGATGGTGTTTATACTAGAGGCATAGTCAATTCCAATCCTACGTTGGTCATCATGTTTCACGCATAACTTGAGTTTCGTAAGTCCTTTTGAGGTGTCATCGATTGCATTAGAATGCGAATTTAATGATATTTTAAACATGAGAGTTTTGTAATTTTATAATGAGTATATACTTTTTCGTACTATTTTGAACTCATACATTCTGTTTTAGAATTTATGCAAGAATTATTGCGGTAGGACTGAATTGAAATAGATAGAAGTGGACTTTCTTAACTCCTTTTTAGGTGCGGCTAAGTGCATTTGAAAGAGGGTTTAAATATATTTTAGAATGAAGAATGTCATAATTTTAACATAAATATATAATATTTGATGTTATTTTGAAGTGAGACAATTTTAGAGTTAAGTCCAAAGTTTTGAGCAATTTTGTGTGTGGTGACCTTTCGTTACCTTTTTAATGAATTTAAGAGTCCTATTTTATTTGGTTATAGTTGTTATAGAGTTGTCAGTGTTGCTTTTGAGTTGTTTAAAGTTGGATATTAGAATATAGGATACACTAAAGTTGAGTTTGGAGCATTGTTGATATTATAAAGTTACCTTTTGAGTAATATTTTTGTTTGTTTAATGTTGTCAAGACAAAAAGTGAAAATGGAGTTATTGAGTAATCAATAATAATATTATTGAGTTGAGTTGAGATCTGAGTAACTTGACTCTTTAGAGTTGCCTTGAATAGTTGTCGTCTTACCTTGTTGGTGGTCTGATATAAGTAATAATATGAATTAATGATAAATCAACGATAATATGAATTAATATGATTGCATTCTATGTGAATAATTATTCTATTTGTGAATATATGATGCGAGGTGCAAATATAATTATGTTGATTGTTGTAAATAGTTAGTGATGACTATTGAGATACATAGTTTAGAGTGAGAATTATTGTTGATGCGTTTAAATTGATGATTGTTTACAGTCAGATGTGGGACTGTAATAGTTGTTGTTGCATGATTGTTAATAGTCAGATGTGGGGTTGTAATCATTGTTGTGTTATGGTCATTGCATTATCGTCTGGTATACATCATATGTTGTTGTCGTTGTGAAAGAGGCATGTTTGATATATCAAAAGTTGGGACTAGTGACTTGTCCCAAGCTCCTAAGTTGGGGCTTGGAGCTCAAATTTTAGGGCTTGGGGTTCAGATGTTGGGACCCGGTTTGTATGAAGAACCATTGTTGAGTTGGTACCACACTCTTATAGAGTCGAAGGGTTGTTACATTACGTACAAGTTGGCATATGTGAATTGATTATTGTTGTGTGAATATATTACATGTTGATGATTGTTGTTGTTGTTTATGCTACCCTTCATGGTCTTTTACACCGCTAACATGTTTGAGCGTATACTCACCCCCTTGCTTTATGTTGTCCACCATGGACATCTTGCGGATAATCAGGAGTAGAGTTTTGTTGCTAGGAGTGGAAGATAACTTCTTAGAGCTCATCTTCATTTACTTTGACATTTATCGCTTTTAGTCGGTTAAATGCTCTGATTTGTAACATCATGACATTTTTACTATTTTCTGAGTTAATGCTGAATTATGTGGTTTGAAGTCTAATAATTTATTTGTGAAATTTAATTTTGAGTTGTTATTATGTTAATTTCTGATGCATGTTGTTAAACGTTTTCGAAAAGTTTTTGGATGGTTGTCATAATAACACCTTAAATTGTCGATTAAATCTTTTTTTACAAGTTTCAGGGTTTAGGGTGTTACAGGTAACCCAACTCTTTGACAAATATCACTAGCCACTTTTTTAGATACAAATCCTTCTGAGATAGTTTATCCCCTCTACAGACATACAATGTGTTCCCCATTAAGAAATGACTCTTGCTCTAGTACTTGGGAAACAAGCATGTTCACATACCTCTTACCTCATTCCCTACGGTGACCACTGTTACATGAGACCTCAGGTGGATATGGGTGACCAAGATTTTCAAAATTGTTCAAGCCCTCCGAAAAAGCTTTGAAACTACAAAAAAACTTGCACCATATAAATCACACCATAACTTCATGCCTAAGTCACAAAACCAAGTTGAACTTTGAAGATATGATAGAATAGAATTAAATATTGTTTCCCCTTTAAATATTCACACCAGTACTTGAAGACTTTCACATGCCTAACTTGTGGGATGCAACTGTGATGGAGCAACCATCAAATGATCTAGAACTTCTGTTTCAAAGTTTTTAAAGGGTCGTAGAAGAACCAAGATCGAGAAAACACACTCGTAAAATAGGATGGCACAATCTCCATACTCACTACATATTCTCTCGCTTTCAGATAGACTCAAGATGCCCTAATTGGAAGAGGGAACAACATTCAAGAAATCTCTTCTCAAGACCATCCTTTTGAGTGAAGATGTAAATAATTGAGGAATAGACAGGGTTCACCCAGGATGTACAAGTATATTATTTTTACTTTTGACTCATGTTGGATACTGCTTTCTTCAAGTTCAGGAGAGGAAAGTGCTGAAGGAAAGGATATAAATAATGAAACAGAAATGACATCTCAACTAAATGGGAAACAAAATCCTCAAGAATTGTATGATAACCTACTAGGGGAATTGACCCTATTAATGCTTCATATCACCTACACGTAAAACTCAAGTGTTTTAGTTTCCAAAGACCATTATGAGACTACCTCTGAAAATACATTTGAAACATGAGACATATTAAATACACAAATTCCCAAGAAACAATAACACATTCTCTTGGTTTTCCATGGAAACTAAAAGGGTTATCGACAGATGAGGAAAATACAAAAAAAAACTCTTGCACTGTCATACAATAACAAGGGCTTGGGGGAAAATGTTCTAAGCTGGTCGGAATGGCCATCGGCCGATCACTCAAATGGAGTTACAATTCATCTAAATTTCTTGCAACACAAGGGGAGTACCCTATAGAAGAGTGTAGGTTATTCATATCCAATATACATCCAACAACTTCCCAGATTTTAAGCCTTAGAGATAACGAGTTGTTATAAGCGCTCCCCTATGGATTAAGATTGTCTCCAGTGAATTTTTCACTGGATAGAATAAAGTTGAAATCCTAACCGTTTATGCTTTTTAAAAATATTTTTATTATCCAAATTAAAAGAAATGAAAGGTTGGGATTTCACTGCACGTGAATTTAACGGGAGAGAATCTACTCCCCTCCCTTATATATAGATCACACACGCCAATTACTGGTACCACAATTTCAAATTTCAAATTCATTCACTTTTCTCCTACACATACTGACTTGAATGTTGGAATGCTAACCTTACAGGTCACCCCTCTTCCTACATAGCTGAAGTTCAGATCCACCATGATTCACCGCGATCAACGATCCTTCTATCAAATTTGGTTCCAATACGAAACAAGTATACATGTCCATGGTTGCTAAATACCTAGATTCGCAAATCGCAGTAACTTTAGGTTGACAGTTAAGGTTTAGGCATCTAAATATTTTCACAACCAATTCCTCATTTGAAATTGTTTCCTCTCATATGATTCACGATGTGGGTGAATCATGTTTGCATTTGATTAATATTCTCTTTAGGTTTTATTCTGAAAAGTTCATACTCATGGGTTAATATTCCCAACCTTGCCCTCATTACCTCAGTAGTTCCTTCATAGGTGATTTGGAGGATGTCCCACGTTTCTTTTGCAGTCTCGTGGTGATAAACTCGCAAAAAATCATAAAGACCAAGAGTGGTAGTGATGACGACTTTTGCCTTCAAAATATGCTACACATTTTACCTATTATATTTGCTCTAATCATTTTTAGGTGGTTCACTACAACACTATTAACTTTGTGTGTAGGAATAAAATGACCTTCCTTTACAACCATTCAAATACCAAGATTCATCCATTTGATGAAGGGCTTCATCTTCTATTTCCATAAATTATACCCTTCTCTATTAAAGGATATAGGTTTGTTTACTGAGTAGCTTGAAGTCATTTCCTACCTCTTGGAACTATTAGTATTTAACAGGAGTTAGGCTATGATGCCACTTGTTGAGCAAGTGACTCCAAGCACAAGAGAGGGTGAATTGTGGTATTCAAAATTCGTGATTAACTAAAAAATTGTTTACAAAAAAATAAATATGTGCTAGTGTTAGGATAGAATAGATAAAATAAATGAAAAGAAATAAAATTGAGAAAATAAATGACAAAATATAAAGAGATAGAATTATAGAGAAGTCAATGCAATTTATAGAGGTTTGGTAGAATTTTGGCTTAGTTCTCTCCCCAAGACATCTTGAGAGTTTTAATAATGACTTGATCTTTTTTAGGTTATGCCTAAGAACCTTTGTTATAAGCGAATTGAGAGATTTTACAATGTGTTATTCCCTAATCCAAACAAGAACTTTTTCACAGGCTGAGCTCACAAACCGAGTAGAAATTTTACCGGCTAATCTCAATAACTAGACATAACCTTTATTGAGTCGAGTTCTAAAACCAAAAATAGAGATTTTCACTAGTTTTTATCTATAACCAAATAGGAACCTTCAAGAGAGTCATATTCTTGGAATAACCAAACAATGGCAAGACCCCAGTTCAAAAACTTCCATCACAAATAGTTTTCACTCACAAGTCACTAAGGTAACTTTTGGTGAAAGAAAAATATCAAAGAGAGAGAGGAGAAGAGTAATAAAATAGTTATAAATAGGAAAACTCTGATTTCTAGTGTGATTTAGAATGAGCAAATGCCTTATTTATATAGGAGAAAATATGGCTAAAAAAAGAAAGCAATCCATGGGCCAAATTGATGAAGTATTTAATTAGTCCAATTGATTATTACATGTGAATAATCGATTGTTCAAGCCACAAATGCAAGGTTTTGATATTTAGTCATTTCTAGTCCTCAATAAACTTATTCCAATCGATTTTGAGCATTAAAAAGCGAAATGATTGATTATAGAACTAGGGTAATCAATTATTCAATTGTAAAACTCCTCCCAATTGACCAGACATCTCATTAATCAATTTGCTAGGCCTTAAAACATTTTAAGGTGATTTTCATAAATAAAGATATGATCCTCAAAGGTTTTAAGTGTGTGTTTCAGTTTTCGTAGTAGCTTTGGAGTTACTCTCCTACTTTCACAAGACTCTAGTCACTCAGACAAATTCGACAAGGCGAGCTTTCACACTTATTGTCTCTCATAACTCTGAAGCTTCAAGTTATGTTTTCAGATACACCAATCATATAAGAACTTCATTGAAACTTTGAATCTTTTACTTGATGAGGCTTAAGATACCTTCAAGTTAATCACCATCATCATAAAGTTTGAAAGATATCACTGGTGACTTCAACCAGTATCAACAATGTTGTCATCAAAACACTAAGACAATCAATAAAATCAGGATCATTGGTTCAATAACAACTATATTAGATCTACATCTACAAGCACATAGATCCATACTAGTGGCATCTCTATTAGAGAAAGAAATCTAGTGAGCAGTAGATAAACGGGGTTTGGTCAGGAAGTAATCAAAATGCATAACCTGGAAAGCATGCCTCTTACGTGATACATTTGACTCCCCTCAACCAAAAAATCCTACTGGTATGGTGTTTAGAGTGTAGCGAATATGTTCTCTTTCCTTTCTATTACTACCTTCACACTCTTTGTCCCTTCCATAAGGTTCACTTTTGGTATAAATCCTATTGGAGGGACTTGGACTTACCTTCTCAGTTGTCCTTCATGAATCAATTTCTATATCTACTTAATCAATTGTCGAGCTTCAGGGAAATGGGTCCATTGAAGATTTATACCTTCAACATTCTAAAAAGTGCATATGAGTTAACATATATTTATTAGGGTTCACCACTTTGATGGTGAATGATTTGAAGTGTGGTAAATGTTCATGAAATGTCACAAAATGGACTTGTCTCGCATTAAAGAGACTCTTAGTAGATACCATGTTTACTTTCCTAGAATTTACAAACCAACTTCCTAGACAAGTCTTAATAACTTGTTATAGAGAATCTAGGAAGGTTTATGTTACAAGGTTGCCTCTTTCAAAGTTATGGAGATGAGTTTGCGTTTGCACGAGTATGTTGTGCCTATAATCTCATTTGTTTGTTAAAGGCGGTGATGTGCTCTTGAGGGTGAGTTTTTTCTATTAAATAATACCAATGGAAATGGTCTGAAGTTCTCCGAGATTGAGGAGTCCAATATTTGGGTTTTTGATGGGTTGATGATGTCCGATATCTATCCCCTCCTAATGTCTTTCACCCTCTTATTATTGTTGGATTTTTTGAATGATGGTTCTTGTGGCTTCATTTTGGTGGCATAGATCCTCCAAGGAGGCATACATCATTCCTAGGGCTTTTGGTCCACTATTGGAAGAATATAAATGGTGGGGCTGTTGCAGGAGTAGTTAGCAAATGCAATATTATCGTACCCACATAGACAAGTTGTGTTTAAAGACTAATCCAACAGTTTTTATAATTCTAAGAAAGGATTTAAAAGTGTTTGTGTGAGACAATATGCTTAGATCTAGAGAGGGTGGATAGATCACTAGTTAAAAACCTTGACAAAAAATAGTTTTGAAAAAATTATGGCGCGAGGAAGCAAGCGGAAGTATCCCAGATCAAAATCTTCAAATCGAACCCGCTATCAAAAAGCTCGAATATGCATAATAGTAATCAAGGTTTCATAATAAAATACAAATCAACCAAACACAATTAATCACAACCAGTTGAGTGCAAATCAACAAGGATAGTCTACTTCCAAAGATAATTCACACAAAAATTCAATTGATTGTGGTATTATTGATCTTAAAACCCAATCACAACCTAAGGAATTGTGATCAACTCAACAATAACAATTTCAAAATTTAACAAAAAATATTATCCAAACAAATTGATTGCAGGATCGATGAAATCAACAATTTGCAAACCAAAAATAAAAGAGAGATAGACAGAGAGAAAGTACACAAGGATTTGTTTAGGCGGTTCCTCAATCAACCCCACTATGGGTATGTATTCCCTTAATTCGAACTCGAATTGACATAATGAAATTAACCTTACTTCACAAAAAAGCATATACAAGATAAATGGAGCAATCTAATCACACACACCTAAGCTTGATGTTAATTCTAACACTTTTTCTTCCCTTGATAAAAGTTTAATCAAGTAACCCAACAATGCCGATTTGATTCACCGTCTCACGCTACTTCTTTTCAAAAAATCGCTTATTCTTCAAAGCTTTCACTCATTCGAATCCAAAATGTGCAATTGTTGAAACCCAAGATTTACCAATGCGATCCGCCGTCCCACGCTACTCCTTTGCAAGAACCTCTAGAATTCACTCGATCGAATTCAGATTGTGTAATCTTTTCCAAAACCTTCAAACCCTAAATCATATTGAAGAAAAACCCCAACTTGGTTTTCTGATTTGAAACCCTCAAAGATCTTAATCCAATTTACAATACAATTAACCTAAATTACGTTATCTACCCTAATTCTAGATGTTACCTAATCAAAAAATGATTATGTGTAGTTTGATTTTATGTATGCATAGAATGAGGTTGAGGATGATGAGAATGCTTTGAAATCCTGGTTTCATATAGGTTTTACTCTCTAGAAACCTTGCTATAAATGATGCATGTATTAAGTATATATATCTAAGCAAGTATGAAGCAAAAGGAATGCAAAAGGAATGGAAAAGAATGCAAATTTTCAACTATTTTAATGTATGTGTCGATCTATGCAAGTCATGTGTCGACACATACGATGAATGTGTCGACCTGTAGAAGCAATGCATCAACCTATATAGATTATGTGCCGACCTGAAGAGGCGGCACATCTAACAGAGCGTACAAGATTTAAAAATTCAATATATTAGTCGACCTATAAAACATGTGTGTCGACTTATAGAAGAAATTTCCTTTTATGTGTCGACCTGTAGGTTGTTTTTCACATAATAATGAGTTTTTGATACATACAACCTTTTCTTGATGCATGGATATTTTCTAAACCTTTTCCAATATGTTTTCATGCTTCCTAATGCTAAAATTCAAAACTAGACTCAAATGATATTGTCCAATGTACATAAACACTAAAGTATCTTAGTTATCACATCATACAAAATACATTTAACGGAAAGTTATACTCACATACTCCCCCTTTTTTATGATGGCAAAACTTAAGACGATGTGTTTTGTGTCCATGAAGGCTCCCTCTGAATGTATGTATCATAGGTTCATAGTTGCATATTCTTCTCCCCCTTTAACAACATCGAAAAAGACAAATCAAGCTATTACCAGTATCACATAGATACAACAGATCACATATACAATATACCATACAAAGGCGTTTACAAAGATAAGGATGTGCACTCACATATACGCAACATACATGAAGATACTCAATGAAAAGAAAACACCATAAATAGCAATACAACAACATTACAAAATTGTATCCAAGGAATTACACATAGTAAAACCATTGTCTCATATTCAAACAAATTAGTAACATTGTCAATATATAACAAGCAGCAAAATAAACCAATCAAAAAGAATAATGCATGATGGCTCAAAGTATGACTGATGCATAACTAATTGATGAGAGAAAAATGCATATGATTGTTTTTCATGATTTGCAAGCCAATAAAGTGCAAACACACAAAGGCAAGCATGAAATAGTAAAACATATAGATCACATGTGAAGATATTTAGAATGAGGCCACAATAAGTTACACTTGATTTTTTTTGGAAATGAACACTCATAACATGTATCATACACACAATATATCACATACATTTGAGAAATAAATAGGTAAAATAAAGAACTTACTTACAAAGCAAGAAAAGTATTGAAACTATATTACCTCAACATACAAATGAAGGAGGATGCACTTGCATTTCATAAGGAACTCTCGAACCAAAGTTGGAATAAATGAAAAGCGTGCCACAAACCCTTTGAAAATGAACACTCTTACCACTTTTCTCTTTGCAACAATACTTGAAAGTGTGATTAATAATGTATCCAAGAAGGTTATTAACTTGATGATAATCCTTCATGATTGGACTTTCAATCTTAATCAATCATGATAGTTATCTTCCTTCTCCTCAGGTTTCATTGTCTTAGGTTGATAAATCCCTAAGAGTATGTCTTGTTAAAGATAAAATAATTAAAAGAGCACTAGATGTTGACCTCCTTGGTAACACTATCCTTTCTCCTTTCCACAAAGTCAAAGAAATAAGGATATGTCACCCGTATCATGTCTTGAGCCTCTACAAATGAGATCCCATACTCTCTTCATAGAGCTAAGACATCTATCCTGCAAGATCAAAAAAAAAGGGCTAGGTACCCAATCTTCAGTGGGTCCTTGAGGATTAACGAAACTTTGGTTGCATTTAGGCAACCATTGATAAATGCCTTTAGGAACAAAGAGTCTCCTAAACTTGCATTTTTCAATAGTGTGACCCTTCTTGCAACAATAATGACAATATGAGTTGTGAGAAGATGTGATTTTTCTATTAGAACCCTTTTCAACAATTATACCTTCTATAAGGATTATGAGAAGGCATCATATATTTAGAAGTATCAATAGCAAAAGTAACATTTGGTTGTAATGCGCTATCTAACTTAACTTTAAGAGTATTTGTCTCTTTTTGCCAAATGTGACAAGTTTCACAACCAAACCATGAAGGTTTTTTATCCTTATTCTTATCTTTTATAATATCTACCATAGACTGCTTAAGAGATTCCATATTCTTTTATTTTTCCAAATGTGATAAGATTCTTTTGTTTGAAGCTAAATTTTGGAAAGCGTCTAAAACTTGTCTAAGCAGATTTTAAAAAGATTTTTGTAAATGAGAATAAGATAAGTCATGAGTAGCTTCAAGCTTAGAGTGAGTTACAATCTTCTTCCTATTTTTGTTTGCCATATGAAGTTGCGCAAAAAATACCCGAGCGTATCGCACGCTCGAAGATACAACATAGTTGCCATCGAACTTTATTTATTCCCAAAGTTAAGGGAAAACATCGATAAAAACCGGGGGAAGAGAAAATGGATAAGGAAATTGGTTATGAAAGGGGAAGGTATTGGTACCCCTCACATCTGTTGTACTCAATGAGAATCGTTTTGATTGTTCTTTGCTTAAGTGGGTGTTACTATTTAAAGATTACTCGCAAAAGATCTGAATAACAGAGAGAAAAGGATAATAATAATAATAAATGTGCTAGTAGAGGATTCAAATCCTCGCGCCTATGTATTCTCACCGTGCAATGAGAAAGCCAGAGCTCTGTAGTTTAGGGAACTAGTACGGACAAAGAAAGGAAGACTGGTTAGAATTGGTGTTTGTGGTGTTTGAACCAAAGAAATAAGGTAAAATTAATTTGGTTGAAGTGGGAAAGTGGAGTAAAGTGATATAGAACTGATTGAGGTGACAAAATGGTGTTTGAACCAGATAATGATGTTTAAATCAAAGGAAGAACTTAAAGTATAATGGAAAGTTGTTTGATATGGTGTTTAAGCTGGATGGTAACTGGATTGTGGTGTTTGAACCAAAGGTTAAAATAATGTGGTGTTTAAACCGGATAGTGGTGTTTAAACAAAAAAGTAATATGAAATAGTGTTTACACCAAGGGTTGTGATAATTTTGTGTTTGAACCAAGGAAAAATTCTTTAAACCAAAGGATAGACTAAAACTGGTGTCTAAACCGAAGGGTTATTGTTTGAACCGACAGAGTGGCGTTTAAGCTGAAAAGTGGAGGATAATGTGGTGTTTAAACCGAATAGTGGTGTTTAAATCTGAAAAATGGAGTTTATACCATGACAATGGTGTTTAAACCTAAAAAGTTGTGTTTAAACTGAAATGTCAGTATCTAAACCAGAAAAGGGGTTTATGCCAATGCAATGGTAATGGTGCTCAACCAAAGCAAAGGTAATGGTGTTTAAATTGGGCACAATTGTTCAAGCTGAAGCAATGGTGTTTAAACCAAATGGACGATGTTTAAACCTAAAAACTGGTGTTTAAACCAAAAGGTCGGTGTCTAAATCAGAAAAGTGGTGTTTAAACCAAATGGATGGTGTTTAAAACAGAAAAGCGGTGTTTAAACCAAAGAGACGGTGTTTAAACCAAAGAGATGGTGTTTAAACCTGAAAAGCGGTGTTTAAACCAAAAGGATGGTGTTTAAACCATAAATATGGTGTTTAAACTGAAGGGATGATGTTTAAAATTGAAAAGCGGTGTTTAAACCAAAGGGACGGTGTTTAAACCTGAAAAGCGGTGTTTAAACCAAAAGGATGGTGTTTAAACCAGAAATATGGTGTTTAAACTAAAGGGAAGGATAAGGATGGTATTTAAACCAATAAAAGAGACAAGCGATGTTTAAACCAGAAAAATGGTGTTTAAACCAAAAGGGAAATGAGAATGATATTGCATAAGACTTGGCAGCCATTTGATTTAAGCCACACTAAAGTCTATGAGTAAAGATGAATACTCTAAGCAACTGGGTTATTTGTCCCGTACCCAAAGATATTTAGAATGAGGATATGAATGTTCCCTCTCACCCTTTATTTACTACTTATGTCGTGTAATCCTCATCATAATTGATAAACTACTGAAGAAAATTCTTTTTGTTGATCTTGATGATGTAATGTTGTTTGTTGTAGGAGGAGACTTGACAATCATTTGATTTAAATTATACTAAAGTCTATGAGAGGTGAATACTCTGAGAAACTACCCAAAGATATTCAGAATGAGGATATGAATGCTCCCTCTCACCCCTTATATTTTGCTTAAGGCTCATGGCACATAACCAGAAATATGGTGATCATGCCCTACCTACAAAAGAGTTAGGCAAATGCAAAGACATATTTTTGGTATTTTGGTTAGTAAAATGATAATATACAAGTATGATACAATCACACGGTGCTTGATGATATCTCCTAAAACAAACCCAATGAAAGAGGGGTAAAAAGGATGCCAATGTATGATCTCAATGCTAATGCATATGATGAAATTGCATGAGGGATCTTAGGGTCAAAATTATTTGGACTACAAGACCAAATCAGATTATTGAGCAAGATTTGATAAGTACTAGTCAACAAATTGGAATTCACTTATCAACATATTTTTTTCTTCCATTTGAACTAATTTCAATAATTCTTTTAGTTTCTTTGATAGGTGCAATTGTCTGTAGCTCGTCAGAAAGAAATCTTTATAGAACTAGTAATAGAAATCAAGATTCTGTCCGAAGCTAATAATCAATGAAGGAACCCTCATCTTATTATAGTCTTAAACTTTGAGGAATTTTCGATTCAGTACATCGAAACAAACAACCAGGAAAAAAACAAATTTTATTTTGTAGTACTTATCTAGTCAAAGATTTTATTATTATTGATTTAACAACATAATTAGGTGATTTGTTTGACAGCGGGATGAATGTTAATTCAAATTAAAATTAAAATTTTATGGTGAATCACGGAATGAAAATGAAAAACAAATATTGATTTTATATAAATTAAATTACGATATTGTTTCCAAAATAATATTATATATATATATATATATATATATATATATATATATATATATATATATATATATATATATATATATATATATATATATATATATATATATATATATATATATATATATATATATATATATATATATATATATATATATATATATATATATATATATATATATATATATATATATATATATATATATATATATATATATATATATATATATATATATGCAATGTTTAGGTGCATAGCAAAAATAAATAAGACAATTAAGAAATATCAATTACTACTAAAAATCTAGAAATAAAAACAAGACACAACTCAAGGCAACCTTAAGGGAAAAAAACTAGAACAATGCAATTGTCACTACTATAAATAAACCATTAAAAGTTTGAAGAAGTTTTAGATATCCACTCCTTACTTATTCATATTAAATAGTTGAAACGTTTGGTTGCATATCTCAACCTCAAGCCTATCAATCTTGACATTGGCTTCATCTCTTTCGATCATTACCATGTACAGCTCCATATTCACAGCTTCTACATCTTGTGTTCTCTTGTCAAGTTCTTCCCACAAATATCCGTTTTCATCATGCAAAATTACTTTTTCAGCTTCATATTGCTTTAATTTGCTTTCTAATTCATTGTTTCTAAACTCGCAATCGGCCAATGTAGAGGTCAGTTCTATTTTTGTTTTCAACAAACTTGCAATATCAAAATGCAACTCATCTTTCTCTAAAGAAAACGTATCCAGTGAATCAAGCATTTCAGACTTCAAATTTTGCACCTCTTGCTCATAGATTCTAACCAACTTTTCTAGTATTTGAATATGCTTTCTCCCTGAAACTAACTCAAAATCTGATTCAGCTATATATTCTTCTGCCTCTATAAGCTTATCTTGCAATTCATTAGTCTCACATGACTTACTCTCAACCTCCTTCCTTAAAACTGCATTTTCATCTTCTGATATCTCTAGCTCTTCCGCCAAATTCGTAATCTTGCAAACACGTTTTGGAATATGAATATTCAATCTGGCCTTACTTTCCTCAATTTGAGCTTTCAACTTGTAAATCTCTTTATCAGAAAATTCTTTCAAATTATACAACTCTTCATCTTTCAACTTCAATTCTTCCCACAAATCATCAACCATATTTTCACTATTCTCAACTTCATCCTTCAATTTGATAATCTCTTGTTCTAAATGTGTGATATGTAAATTGATAATTGCCTCGTCATAACATGTTTTCTTTTATAACGTGATCAAGGGTCTTTTGATCACTTGAACAAGCTTGGGGAATTGAGCACAAATCAAATGATTCGGTTGATCAAAGTAAACTTTGATCAACACAACCAATGGGAATGAGAAATATTAGTTGAATTATATAAAAGAAAACCTAATGAATTTGTCACGGTTGGAAAACTGATACAGTCGCCACCATCATTTATTCGTTTCTAAGGAACAGGGAAATAATGATAAAACATATAAACTAAGGGTGAGATACTAGGTTCAGAAGTTGGTTAAGTAAGGGGAAGGTGTTAGGCACCCCTTACCTCCATTGTACTCAATGAGATCCTCCTCTAATTCTAGGATTAGTGTGTGTTTAAAGATGTTTGCTTGATATAGATTAACTGTTTTATTATTTGTTATATTTATTGAGAAAATATTTTACTGAAACAGACAGGAGACCAAAAAAAGATTTTTTGTATTATCGTATTCGCTAGAGTTTACAACTCTATGCCTACGTACCTTCACACTAGGCGAGGGATCATAGTACCGTAGTTCTTGTATAAAAAGATTGTTTGTTGATTGTTTTTATCCCTTGAAAATTCTCATGTATCGGAGATGGAGAAATAATTGATTTTTAAAATGCCTCAAACACTGGGGTAAAGGATTTACAGTTTGAAGTGTGCTGAATTTGATTTTATCCCTTTTGATTGAATGTAAAAATCCCATTACTTTGATTTAAGAAAAATAAACCCATAGTGATTTATTCAGGTTAAAAAAAGTTGATTTCTCATAAAGATTGACTTGCATTTTTTTGTTTTAGAAATTTACTTCGTGAATTTAGTTAATAGAGTCTTTAGAAATTTAAAAAAAGGATTTGCTATATGTTCTTAGTAAAAAAAGGTTTTTTTTTGTTATTTAAAACATTTAGTTAGTACTAAACACATCATCAAACACAATTTTAACATAAGCAGCATATCAATATTAAGATAATAAAATTTTATGCTAAGAGATAAACGGGAGTGGAAACCAACCTAAAGGGAGGAGACTTTCCTTGGTTATCAAAGAGACATGAATTCTCCTTTTTTGATATCTTCTTCTTCACACTTCTCACAATTCCCCTTCTTTGCTCGCCTTTTTTAAAAGACCGATGAGGAGGAGGAGGAAGTCTTTAGGATTTTAGTGTTGTTGCTCTTCGATGTGAAGAGCGATAACTTTTATGGAGTGGATTTGTGAATTGTGGATGCTTTTTCTGTGGTAATTGAAGGTCTATTTACATGGTAGAATTATGTTTCTTAGAGATCAGACCAATGAATCTAATTCATGGTCTATCTACAATGTAACACCAAAATATAAATGAAATTGATTTTTTTTATTTATAATTTTCGATGTTATAATAATAATGCAATAATATTAGTTAATAATTAAAAAAAACTAATATTGCAAAATAGCAATAATACCATGAATAAAAAGATCTTGATTTTATTTTATTTTGATTTTTCCTTGATTTTTAAATTAAAATACATTAAAAATAAATAATATAAAAAATTTATATATAAATTAATAAAAAATTCAAATATGAAATATAAAAAAAATACAAATTTTAATTTTAAAATAATATAAGTGAAGTTAAAAAGAAGAAGAAACTCTAAAAGTGGGAAAAATTCAATGTGTGAAAATGTTTCTTCTATTATCAAATTATTAGGTTAAAATATTAAATTATAATATTAAAATATGAATCAAAAATAAAATAAATAATTAATGTGAATGGATGCTAACCTAACATAGAAATATTTGTTTTCCTTCGGTAAATTGCCTCATAATGATACTAAATTACCATTAATTTTAAAGCTTAGATAAATAAATAATAATGATAGTAAAAATTACAAATTTAACTCCAATAATTAGACCCTAATCAACAAAATAAAAATATTATTTTTTAGAATAAAATACTGATAATGATAAAAGAGATTTTTGATTTTATCTTAAAGATATTAATTCAAAAATAAAGACTGATATTCAATTCGAAAATTAAAGTAGAATGTGCAAACTTGATTTTTTTATTAAATTCGAAAATTTAAGAAAATATGCAAAATGGCTTGTCTTACAAAATATAATAAAAAACAAAATTTTGAATGATTAGATTTTTTTTGGATTTTGGATATATAAAAGTTTCGAAAAATTAAAAAATAAGAAAAAATAAAAAATAAAAAATTTGATTTTTAGAAATAACATAATTAAAACATACAAATTTTATAATTGAAAAAAAGAAGGAGAAAAATTCCAAAATCCGGGAGAGTGGGATTCAAACTCGCGTCTTTTTACTCAAATTCCTTACACTCCTCTTACTACCAACTAGACAATCAGATTTATTCGAAATAAAAGAACTTTGGCAAGCATATAGGATATCGATCTAAATATCTTAATAATCACGAAATAATCTTAATAACTATTTTAAACTTAGATAGTTGACTAATTAAAATATCATCATAGTCAATAATAATTAATAATCTTTTTAGCCTAATTACTTAATTAAACAAATGATCAAATGACTTAAACCTCTACTTTCTAATAGATTCCAAACTATATGTTTTTCTAAATAGTTAATACAATTATAGGTTAGCTTGACAAATTAAACTATACCCTAAAAAAAATCCTAAATTAACAATTAAATCCTAATGTAAAATCAAAATCCTTAGGGGAGAATAAAAAGTCAAAAGGGTCTCCCTTTAACGTTTTAAGTCTTTGGGTTGACCAAATAACCTGTAAGGAGTTCTGAACATGTCAATAATCTAAACTCTAAGTTAGCTGAGAAGAGTGGTCAAAATTAAGGGTATGACAAAATTAATCAGTTTAAATAAAGTTTGATTCTAAACAAACCCTAACAGTAAAGAAACATGAATAACATGAAGTTTCTAAACCCTAGGGTGCAACAATGTCAATATATAATTGATTAATCAATTAGGAATTAATTTCTAAATCAAAATCTAATTAAAGCTAATTAAATTCTAATTAAACTCTAATTAAAATGCTAATTACATGATAATTTACATGATTAAAAGTAATAAAACTAAACTAATTAAGTGTTAATTCTAAGATTTAAATTGCATACAAAATTTGCAAAAACATAGAATTTAAATCATGTTAAAAACCCAAAAAAGAAATTAATATGAAAGTAGTAAAACAATGGGTGTGCTGCTAAAAAAAGGGGTGCAAATAGTAATCCTGCGTAAGGTCCATGGTGGAGGCCCATTTCATTGCTTGTTGAGGTCAGGGGGTGCAGGGAAAATGCAAGGTATGATCAGTAATTAACATAAGCTCATTCAATGTGAGGCCCAAACTCAAGCAATGCAATGAGGCATTCAGAATTGAAATTCAAATGAAATTCAACGTGAAAAATAACGCGCCCAAGAAACATGAACATGTTAAACAATCTGGTCACCGCTCCACCACCAACTACCGTGCAGGAGGTCGCCTCCGACGGTAGTGGAAAACCAAAATCCAAATCGAAAGCACCATTAGAACTGTGACAACATGCTCATGCTAATAGTCAGGCTAATTTTGATTGAATCACAACCGAAAGCTTAAACCGAAGAGGAAATCATGAAGAATCCTAGGTCTTTCAAAGATAAATTAAATTACGGTTGTTCACGAATTCATGATCAAAGCTTATGGCTAATGATCCATAGATTATAATCTACACACTTTTAATAAGATCGTGGTGAAAAGAGAAGAAAAGTAATACCTCTGAAACAGAGGTTTATTCTGGCGAACGTTGAATCGGATAAAAAGCTTGCAGTGATAGAATCACTTGAAATCCGATATGCTCATATTCTAATCTTCTTCTTCTTCTTCCTGTCTCTCTTCTTCTTTTTTTGAATCTTGAGAAATTGTGAGAGTGCAGAGAATGCTCTGAGTTATGAGAGTGAAGAATCAAGTTGAATTAAAAGATGATTGACAAGGAGGAAATCTACTCCATTGAAGCTCCAATATAGAGCTTTAATGGAGTACTTTGAAGGATCTTTATGTGAATGAGAGGTTGAAGATGAATGAGATATTATGAGATGAGCGATTACGATATTCTGAGGGAAAAATGATTGGGTGCTCAAATTATTGTAGAATGGATGATTATATAGGTGGTTATGCTTTGGGATCAGTGAGAAATCAGTTAGTTAGTTGAAACTGAATTGGAATCTGGAGGAAAAGTTAGTTGGAATTTTTGTTAGTTTTGATTGGTTATGATAGGTTCAGTTAGTTAGATGATGTGGAAATGTTAGGTTTGTTGATGGTAAGATGATGTTAGGTTCATTTGGTTCTGAATGGCTTGGCTCGATTAGAAATATTTTAGCTATGAATTTTTATGATGCATTAGTTGGTATGTTGTGACTTATTGTGTGGCTCGAGTTTAGTTTGAATCTCATTGCAGGGTTTGTGTTGCTGCAGGTTATGACTTCTTCTTAGCAAGGTTTGTAATGGTTGATGTCATGTGCTTGTGATTATGCTTTCTTGGTTGGTTGTTGCAGGCTTGTTGTGTTGATGCAAGGTCTGTCTGCTGCAATGGCTTGCTTGTAGGATGGTAAGATCTTGAGCAGGTTGGTTAGATTTGTGCATTTCATTGTTTATATGGTGATTGTTGTAGGCACTGACTTGTTTGAATTATTGGTCAAGTTCATGTTTTTTTTAAGGTCTCTTATGTTCATCTTGTACTGATGCAAGCTTGGTTTAGGTTCACTGTTGCAGGGCTAATGTCTGCTGACTTGGTGATGCTTGCTACAACTCTATGTTGGCATGACTTTGGTCTACTGCAGTAGGTTATCTTGCACTGTGTTTGCAATGTTTGACAAGTCTACTGGTGTTAAACACATTGGCTTAGAAATGGTATGTGTTGATAGGAATTTGTTATGGTGTAGGCTAGACAGGTTGCTCATGATGTAGGTTAGCACTAATGGCTTGCTAGCTTTGTGTTTTATAACATGTTGTTAATTATTCATGGTTTCTTGGATTGTTATTGCAGGACCTGGTGCAGATGTCATGGTTTTGCTATCATTGTGAATATTGCATCCTTTTAGGTCATGCTTTGGATTTTTGGTAATGGTAATGGTTATGTTTAGGTTATAAACATGCTTACTTGTAACATTGACTTTGTTTGAATGCTTAAAAATGTCATGGTTTATGTTGGTTTGAAATGTTATGGTATAATGTTTAGCCTTAATGATTGTATGCTAATGTGATGCAATAGCCTAGGTTATGTTTGAAATGGTTATGGATTGTTTTTGTTGAATGACTTGGTTGCTTTTGTAGGCATGGCATGAACATGGTTGGCCAAGGATAACTTGCAAATGAAGAAATCATGTTAGAAGCAAACAAACATGGATTTGGATGATGAATCAAGAAAAATGGGATTAGTTTAGGTCTTAGGATAGTCAAGGGGGGTCAGTTGACTTTGGTCAACTGGTTGACCAAAAAGTCAATTGTTGTAAAAAATGGTCAAACTTGTAATTTTGTATACATGTATGGACTTTGAATGAACAATGTATAAATGAAATTGATATTTGAATGAATTAAATGTTTGAAATGAATTGAATTGAATTGAAAATGGAACAATGAAAATCCCAAGATACATGCACTTGAATGACCAACCACTAAGGCACGCATTAAGCAAACCTAACTTCCACAAACTTGCATGCATGATGAAGGGAATGCGAATAAAAAAACTTGAATGAATCAAGAACTAATGGACAATCCATCCTGACATTGAAAATAAAATGAAATAGGAATGAAGTGGACTTGAATGAACAATCCCATATGACACAAATGACCAATGGATCAAGGACCCTAGAATGGGCAATGAGACTTGAATGAAGAATCAATAGACACATGATCAACCATGAATGAACCAACCAAGAATTAGCAATGACCATATGAAAAGACCATGAATGGAACAAGTGGGAGTTGTGATGCCATGAGAATGGGCTTGGACCAAACGATGCCATTAGGAAATAGATGAACATGTAAATCCTTGAAATAAAGCTCAATCTAACCAACGAAACCTCACAATGGACCAAGAACAAGTGGCCTTGAATGGAGATTAACCAAGAAAATGGAGCATGCATAATGGATGACAGTGAATCAGATGGAATTAGGGTTAGATGCACACACAATGAAGGATAGCCATAATTAGGGTTTAATGATCAAATCAGAGCTCCAAAGATTCAATCACAAAATCCCATAGTAGCAAAGTCAAGGATTAGGGTTTTGATGCACAAATGAATGTCAAGTTGTGATCTCCATGAACCAAGGTCCCAAAGATCATGAAATTAGGGTTTCACCCCATTGATTCCAAATGATGAGTAATTCCACAACCCTAGGGCTTGATCCACAAGCAAATTGTAGCTCTTGTTAACCACAACCTTTGAATATATGATGATTATTAGAAAGTGTTATCATGAATGAATGATACACATGAATGAGGCATGAATGAGTACAAATGAATCTCAAGTCAAAGGTTAGATGAAAAGTGAAAAGGGGAAGGAAAATTTTGGCGTATGACACCATGTAGCACATCTTTGCCGATTCGACACTTGAATTCGAGCTTTCGTTACTTGAAGAATCACTTTCGCTCTCCCAAGCAACATAGGCTCTTCTAGACTTGCTAGATTTCTTGTGATGGCCTTTATCTTTATCTTTCTTGATCATAGGACACTCCGACCTATAATGACCTGCTTTTCCACAATTGTAACATGAACTTATAGGTTTACCCTTCTTATTCTCATATTCATTTGAGGAATTAAATAGCCTTATAGATTTTTTTTGGTTCTTGTCGGACTCCATGTTTCCACATGTATCTATTAAACCTTTTGATGAACAACCCCATATCTTCTTCATCGGAATTATTATCATCTCTTGTTTCACAATCACTTTTCTCATTATGTGAGGACTTTGAGCTAGAAGTATTTAGAGCAATAGGCTGCTTCTTTACCTCATTGTCTTTACCTTTCTTCTTATTTACCTTCTTTTCATGCTCTTTTTCATTTTTTCCAAGCAAGTGAGTTCTTGCGCATGTTCTTCGAATTTTCCAAACAAAGTAGTGAGATCAAGTGTTTTAAGATCATTCGTCTCTTTGATTGCAGTGAACTTGGTTGCCATTCCTTATTAAGACACCTCAAAAATTTATTAGTAGCAATATCATTGGAAATAGGCTTACCTAGAGAGTTCAACCAGTTTATAAGATGTGTGAACCTCTTTTACATTTCGGCAATGGTTTTACCATGCTTCATACGAAAGAGTTCAAACTCTTGATTCAAGGTATTGATTCTAGATAGTTTGACCTCATTAGTTCCCTTATGGGAAACTTCGAATGTGTCCCAAATAGATTTGGCAGCATCACAATGGGAAACACGATAAAATTCATCAACACCAAGTGCAGATATGAGAATGTTTTGTGTTTTCCAATCATATGACCATAATTTCTTATCATTATTATTCCATTGATTTTATGATTTTGGTACGACAACACCTTCACCATTGGTCATTGTAATTTGATTTGGACCATTTATGATGATGTCCCATGCACCCTTATCAACCGAGTTGATATGGATACGCATATAAGCTTTCCAATAACCATAATTTTCACCGAGGAAAATTAGTGCTCTATTGTACACACCCCTTTAGGTTCGATAGGCATTTTCTAATAACCAAATATTTAAGCATGGAATTAATCGGAGCTCGTGATACCACTTGTTAGAAGATAGACTTAGATCTAGAGAGAGAGATAGGGGGGGGGGGGGGGGGGGGGGAATAGATCACTAGTTAAAATTTATGGCGCACGGAAAATAGATCACTAGAAAATAGTTTTGAAAATTTTATGGCTCACAGAAGCAAGCAGAAGTATCCCGGATCAAAATCTTCTAGTTTAACTCGCTATCAAAAAGCTCAAATATGTGTAATAGTAATCACGGTATGATAATGAATCACAAATTGACCGAACACAATTAATCATAACCAGTTGAATGCAAAGCAACAAGGATAGTCTACTTCCAGTGATAATTCACAAAAAAATCAATTGAGACAATTTATCGAACATCTGGTGTGAAATCGATATTGTTTGGAATTTTATATGGTATTTGTCGTACCCCAAATTTTGAGCACCTTTCAGCTGACACTAACACATTCAGAGCATACTAGTCATCTGGTCAAGTGACCTAAAAAGTCAAAGGGAGACCATTTTAATTTTTTAGTCCCTCTAGGAGTTGATTTTAGTTTAGGGGTATTATTTAGATTTTCGAAAATAAAAGCATAATTTGTAGGAGCGTGCTAAAAAGGATATTACTATTAAAGAAAGTTAGTAGGGTTAGTAATCAGGATAATATGTATTATTTATAAATTAAAAAAAATCAATTAATTAGGGATAGTATTTACTTAATAAAAGTATAAATTGATGAAATTATAGAGGTTTTAATATTATTAATATAATTAACTCTCATTAAAATATTAGTATTATGGTTTCATTTTATTTCAACTACATACATTGGCCTAATTGGGAAAACAGAACTTCTAAACATAGAATGGAGAGGTCATGTGTTTGAATCTCATCTCTTATTTGTATTAGTTACACATCTTTTTCACATTCAATCATACATTCATCATTCACTAAGAATATATATTTTTTAATTGTATTTTCTTACAATATATATTTTCTAATTGAATGTACATTTTTTAAAGTTTTTTTACAATATCTTCTATTATTTTAAATTTTTCATCTCACATCCCTTTATTTTATTTGTACAAAAATAATTAATAACAATTAATAAAGGTTCTTCATTCAATATACTCTCTCAAATCATGTTCTCCTGTACCTCTGGAATTTAATCTAGTTAGAAAGTTTATCAAATTATATATTAACAGGTTGAGTGAATTTCCAATTTAAAACATGGGAAAGGATTAATGGAAGAACAAAAAAATTATTCATTTGGTTTCTCTGCAATTTTGACGTGGGAAAGAGAAAGGGAATGAGAGGTAACATACATATTCTATAATTTTGTTTTTATTTTATTTTCTTCTTATTTTAATTAAATTTATTGTGTTATTTAATTGTTATTTATATATTCTAATTGGAAAAGTCAACTAAATCCTCATATTAAATTGTTTTGATTATTTTTATGTGTAAAAAAAAGAAGTCAGAAATAGAGAAAAAGGTCAATTATTAAATTTATTAAATTAATATGGATTTTCTACTCTTATAAAGTAATACAAATATATATCATATTTTCTCTTTGTAGTTAAACCTTATTAAGAGTTATCAAAGTGACTTAATCTTTTCCGTAATTTTAAAACTTTAAAAGACATTCCACATGTTTGCTCGTACACCCCATGTTTCTTTTTTCATAATTTATTTAATTAATATATAATAATATATAATTATTTATTAAATTGGGCTTTATTTAATTAATTGACTCTTAATAGTTTGATTAAATTAATAATTATGGTTTTCAATATTTCAAATTTTTATTTAATATTTTATTTATTTATCATTCTATTTTTAGAAGAAAAAACATTTAATTAATTAAAGGATTAAGACATATTTATGGATATTTGTTGGGAATATAATATGGGATAAAATTATGGGTAATTAATAGGGTTTTAAGGGATGAAAATTATGGATAAAATCGGAATAAGAGATATATCACATTGCATATAATTTAACTTATTTTATTAACCAAATTAAATTATCTTTTTTTACAATTAAATAAATGGATACAAATATGGGATAAAACTATAGAGTTTTCAAGGGTTAAATCAGGGAAAAAAATCGGGATAACAGGTTATGTCTAATGTTCAATTATAATCATTAATTTATTTTCTTAAATAAATCAAAATGGGGATAGAAATTGGGATATAGATAAATCAAGGGATAGAAATTGGGATAAAGGATATGTCATATAAATATATAATATTTAAGTATTATAATTTTTCTTTTGCAATTAATGGGATAATCATTGGATAACTTGTGGATAACATGAGATAAAATTCTTTTACAATTCTTAGGAATAAAATCAGGGATTAAAGTCCGGTATAAGGGAAGTGTTCCTTGGGGTTTCTAAATTAAACTTTTAATATTGAATAATCATATATAGTATCACTATGAACATTTTTTTTATAATCAAATTAACGAGATTTTTTTGTTGCAATTAGTCAAAGGGGATAAGTCAAGGGATAAATCGGGGATGAAATTCGGATAAAGGATTATGTCTAATACCTAATTATGACTCCTAACTTATTTTTTTAAATAAATTAAAATACTATTTTTGCAAGTGATAAAAGGGATAAAATCAATCTAAACTCACCTCAAACTATAAGTCCTCCGCTTTAGTGCATTGAGACATTTTTCAAAGTCAATTACTTCTCCGCCCCCGATGCGTGAGTTTAAGGGATAAAAACAACAAACCAACCAACATTTTTAAGACGAACTATGAGACTCTGATCCTTCAATACATTTGAGGGTACATAGGTATAGCCTTGGGAAAGAGAGAGAGAGAGAGAGAGAGAGAGAGAGAGAGAGAGAGAGAGGGGTAAATCTTTCATCTCATAAAAATTGAGAAAGTTATGGCCTTGGGAAGTTGACTTTCAAATTAGGGTTTAGACAAAATGACTTATAATATTTCAACATATAAAATGACTTTCCAAGCAAAATTAGATCTAGACCTCAACATGAAAGTTGTTTGGAATGCCATTTAGAGTAACTATTATCTTGGAATAATTTTCATATGATGAAAATTGTAGGATATAGGGTCTAGGGGTACCCAGTTTTGATTAGATGAATTTATCTGGCCAACCACCTTGATAACTTGCAATTCTCTTGACTTTTTAGGCTCATGGTAGATCATATATTCTTAATATGATGAATTTTGAAGTGTCCCTTTGGAAATTTGATCAATTGGTGAGGAAGCTTGTTGAAGAAGTTACCCAAGATACCTAGACAAACTAGGGTTTCCAAGGCAAATCAACTCCAAACTCTTGAATAAATCTTGATCAAAATAACAAGTAGAGATCATTGGAAGTCATATATGATGCTTAGAGCCATTGTGGATCATTCCTTGGTTGTGCTCTTAGCAATGAGGGTCTTAAACCCTAGATATGAACTTGATAGATCAATGGTGATCATGCCCTACCTACAAAAGAGTTAGGCAAATGCAAAGACATATTTTTGGTATTTTGTTTAGTAAAATGATAATATACAAGTATGATACAATCACACGGTGCTTGATGATATCTCCTAAAACAAACCCAATGAAAGAGGGGTAAAGAGGATGCCAATGTATGATCTCAATGCTAATGCATATGATGAAATTGCATGAGGGATCTTAGGGTCAAAATTATTTGGACTACAAGACCAAATCAGATTATTGAGCAAGATTTGATAAGTACTAGTCAACAAATTGGAATTCACTTATCAACATATTTTTTTCTTCCATTTGAACTAATTTCAATAATTCTTTTAGTTTCTTTGATAGGTGCAATTGTCTGTAGCTCGTCAGAAAGAAATCTTTATAGAACTAGTAATAGAAATCAAGATTCTGTCCGAAGCTAATAATCAATGAAGGAACCCTCATCTTATTATAGTCTTAAACTTTGAGGAATTTTCGATTCAGTACATCGAAACAAACAACCAGGAAAAAAACAAATTTTATTTTGTAGTACTTATCTAGTCAAAGATTTTATTATTATTGATTTAACAACATAATTAGGTGATTTGTTTGACAGCGGGATGAATGTTAATTCAAATTAAAATTAAAATTTTATGGTGAATCACGGAATGAAAATGAAAAACAAATATTGATTTTATATAAATTAAATTACGATATTGTTTCCACAAATAATATTATATATATATATATATATATATATATATATATATATATATATATATATATATATATATATATATATATATATATATATATATATATATATATATATATATATATATGCAATGTTTAGGTGCATAGCAAAAATAAATAAGACAATTAAGAAATATCAATTACTACTAAAAATCTAGAAATAAAAACAAGACACAACTCAAGGCAACCTTAAGGGAAAAAAACTAGAACAATGCGATTGTCACTACTATAAATAAACCATTAAAAGTTTGAAGAAGTTTTAGATATCCACTCCTTACTTATTCATATTAAATAGTTGAAACTTTTGGTTGCATATCTCAACCTCAAGCCTATCAATCTTGACATTGGCTTCATCTCTTTCGATCATTACCATGTACAGCTCCATATTCACAGCTTCTACATCTTGTGTTCTCTTGTCAAGTTCTTCCCACAAATATCCGTTTTCATCATGCAAAATTACTTTTTCAGCTTCATATTGCTTTAATTTGCTTTCTAATTCATTGTTTCTAAACTCGCAATCGGCCAATGTAGAGGTCAGTTCTATTTTTGTTTTTAACAAACTTGCAATATCAAAATGCAACTCATCTTTCTCTAAAGAAAACGTATCCAGTGAATCAAGCATTTCAGACTTCAACTTTTGCACCTCTTGCTCATAGATTCTAACCAACTTTTCTAGTATTTGAATATGCTTTCTCCCTGAAACTAACTCAAAATCTGATTCAGCTATATATTCTTCTGCCTCTATAAGCTTATCTTGCAATTCATTAGTCTCACATGACTTACTCTCAACCTCCTTCCTTAAAACTGCATTTTCATCTTCTGATATCTCTAGCTCTTCCGCCAAATTCGTAATCTTGCAAACACGTTTTGGAATATGAATATTCAATCTGGCCTTACTTTCCTCAATTTGAGCTTTCAACTTGTAAATCTCTTTATCAGAAAATTCTTTCAAATTATGCAACTCTTCATCTTTCAACTTCAATTCTTCCCACAAATCATCAACCATATTTTCACTATTCTCAACTTCATCCTTCAATTTGTTAATCTCTTGTTCTAAATGTGTGATATGTAAATTGATAATTGCCTCGTCATAACATGTTTTCTTTTATAACGTGATCAAGCGTCTTTTGATCACTTGAACAAGCTTGGGGAATTGAGCACAAATCAAATGATTCGGTTGATCAAAGTAAACTTTGATCAACACAACCAATGGGAATGAGAAATATTAGTTGAATTATATAAAAGAAAACCTAATGAATTTGTCACGGTTGGAAAACTGATACAATTGCCACCATCATTTATTCGTTTCTAAGGAACAGGGAAATAATGATAAAACATATAAACTAAGGGTGAGATACTAGGTTCAGAAGTTGGTTAAGTAAGGGGAAGGTGTTAGGCACCCCTTACCTCCATTGTACTCAATGAGATCCTCCTCTAATTCTAGGATTAGTGTGTGTTTAAAGATGTTTGCTTGATATAGATTAACTGTTTTATTATTTGTTATATTTATTGAGAAAATATTTTACTGAAACAGACAGGAGACCAAAAAAAGATTTTTTGTATTATCGTACTCGCTAGAGTTTACAACTCTATGCCTACGTACCTTCACACTAGGCGAGGGATCATAGTATCGTAGTTCTTGTATAAAAAGATTGTTTGTTGATTGTTTTTATCCCTTGAAAATTCTCATGCATCGGAGATGGAGAAATAATTGATTTTTAAAATGCCTCAAACACTGGGGTAAAGGATTTACAGTTTGAAGTGTGCTGAATTTGATTTTATCCCTTTTGATTGAATGCAAAAATCCCATTACTTTGATTTAAGAAAAATAAACCCATAGTGATTTATTCAGGTTAAAAAAAGTTGATTTCTCATAAAGATTGACTTGCATTTTTTTGTTTTAGAAATTTACTTCGTGAATTTAGTTAATAGAGTCTTTAGAAATTTAAAAAAAGGATTTGCTATATGTTCTTAGTAAAAAAAGGTTTTTTTTTGTTATTTAAAACATTTAGTTAGTACTAAACACATCATCAAACACAATTTTAACATAAGCAGCATATCAATATTAAGATAATAAAATTTTATGCTAAGAGATAAACGGGAGTGGAAACCAACCTAAAGGGAGGAGACTTTCCTTGGTTATCAAAGAGACATGAATTCTCCTTTTTTGATATCTTCTTCTTCACACTTCTAGCAATTCCCCTTCTTTGTTCGCCTTTTTTAAAGACCGATGAGGAGGAGGAGGAGGAGGAGGAGGAAGTCTTTAGGATTTTAGTGCTGTTGCTCTTCGATGTGAAGAGCGATAACTTTTATGGAGTGGATTTGTGAATTGTGGATGCTTTTTCTGTGGTAATTGAAGGTCTATTTACATGGTAGAATTATGTTTCTTAGAGATCAGACCAATGAATCTAATTCATGGTCTATCTACAATGTAACACCAAAATATAAATGAAATTGATTTTTTTTATTTATAATTTTCGATGTTATAATAATAATGCAATAATATTAGTTAATAATTAAAAAAAACTAATATTGCAAAATAGCAATAATACCATGAATAAAAAGATCTTGATTTTATTTTATTTTGATTTTTCCTTGATTTTTAAATTAAAATACATTAAAAATAAATAATATAAAAAATTTATATATAAATTAATAAAAAATTCAAATATGAAATATAAAAAAAATACAAATTTTAATTTTAAAATAATATAAGTGAAGTTAAAAAGAAGAAGAAACTCTAAAAGTGGGAAAATTCAATGTGTGAAAATGTTTCTTCTATTATCAAATTATTAGGTTAAAATATTAAATTATAATATTAAAATATGAATCAAAAATAAAATAAATAATTAATGTGAATGGATGCTAACCTAACATAGAAATATTTGTTTTCCTTCGGTAAATTGCCTCATAATGATACTAAATTACCATTAATTTTAAAGCTTACATAAATAAATAATAATGATAGTAAAAATTACAAATTTAACTCCAATAATTAGACCCTAATCAACAAAATAAAAAAATTATTTTTTAGAATAAAATACTGATAATGATAAAAGAGATTTTTAATTTTATCTTAAAGATATTAATTCAAAAATAAAGACTGATATTCAATTCGAAAATTAAAGTAGAATGTGCAAACTTGATTTTTTTATTAAATTCGAAAATTTAAGAAAATATGCAAAATGGCTTGTCTTACAAAATATAATAAAAAACAAAATTTTGAATGATTAGATTTTTTTTGGATTTTGGATATATAAAAGTTTCGAAAAATTAAAAAATAAGAAAAAATAAAAAATAAAAAAATTGATTTTTAGAAATAACATAATTAAAACATACAAATTTTATAATTGAAAAAAAGAAGGAGAAAAATTCCAAAATCCGGGAGAGTGGGATTCAAACTCGCGTCTTTTTACTCAAATTCCTTACACTCCTCTTACTACCAACTAGACAATCAGATTTATTCGAAATAAAAGAACTTTGGCAAGCATATAGGATATCGATCTAAATATCTTAATAATCACGAAATAATCTTAATAACTATTTTAAACTTAGATAGTTGACTAATTAAAATATCATCATAGTCAATAATAATTAATAATCTTTTTAGCCTAATTACTTAATTAAACAAATGATCAAATGACTTAAACCTCTACTTTCTAATAGATTCCAAACTATATGTTTTTCTAAATAGTTAATACAATTATATGTTAGCTTGACAAATTAAACTATACCCTAAAAAAAATCCTAAATTAACAATTAAATCCTAATGTAAAATCAAAATCCTTAGGGGAGAATAAAAAGTCAAAAGGGTTTCCCTTTAACTTTTTAAGTCTTTGGGTTGACCAAATAACCTGTAAGGAGTTCTGAACATGTCAATAATCTAAACTCTAAGTTAGCTGAGAAGAGTGGTCAAAATTAAGGGTATGACAGAATTAATCAGTTTAAATAAAGTTTGATTCTAAACAAACCCTAACAGTAAAGAAACATGAATAACATGAAGTTTCTAAACCCTAGGGTGCAACAATGTCAATATATAATTGATTAATCAATTAGGAATTAATTTCTAAATCAAAATCTAATTAAAGCTAATTAAATTCTAATTAAACTCTAATTAAAATGCTAATTACATGATAATTTACATGATTAAAAGTAATAAAACTAAACTAATTAAGTGTTAATTCTAAGATTTAAATTGCATACAAAATTTGCAAAAACATAGAATTTAAATCATGTTAAAAACCCAAAAAAGAAATTAATATGAAAGTAGTAAAACAATGGGTGTGCTGCTAAAAAAAGGGGTGCAAATAGTAATCCTGCGTAAGGCCCATGGTGGAGGCCCATTTCATTGCTTGTTGAGGTCAGGGGGTGCAGGGAAAATGCAAGGTATGATCAGTAATTAACATAAGCTCATTCAATGTGAGGCCCAAACTCAAGCAATGCAATGAGGCATTCAGAATTGAAATTCAAATGAAATTCAACGTGAAAAATAACGCGCCCAAGAAACATGAACATGTTAAACAATCTGGTCACCGCTCCACCACCAACTACCGTGCAGGAGGTCGCCTCCGACGGTAGTGGAAAACCAAAATCCAAATCGAAAGCACCATTAGAACTGTGACAACATGCTCATGCTAATAGTCAGGCTAATTTTGATTGAATCACAACCGAAAGCTCAAACCGAAGAGGAAATCATGAAGAATCCTAGGTCTTTCAAAGATAAATTAAATTACGGTTGTTCACGAATTCATGATCAAAGCTTATGGCTAATGATCCATAGATTATAATCTACACACTTTTAATAAGATCGTGGTGAAAAGAGAAGAAAAGTAATACCTCTGAAACAGAGGTTTATTCTGGCGAACGTTGAATCGGATAAAAAGCTTGCAGTGATAGAATCACTTGAAATCCGATATGCTCATATTCTAATCTTCTTCTTCTTCCTGTCTCTCTTCTTCTTTTTTTGAATCTTGAGAAATTGTGAGAGTGCAGAGAATGCTCTGAGTTATGAGAGTGAAGAATCAAGTTGAATTAAAAGATGATTGACAAGGAGGAAATCTACTCCATTGAAGCTCCAATATAGAGCTTTAATGGAGTACTTTGAAGGATCTTTATGTGAATGAGAGGTTGAAGATGAATGAGATATTATGAGATGAGCGATTACGATATTCTGAGGGAAAAATGATTGGGTGCTCAAATGATTGTAGAATGGATGATTATATAGGTGGTTATGCTTTGGGATCAGTGAGAAATTAGTTAGTTAGTTGAAACTGAATTGGAATCTGGAGGAAAAGTTAGTTGGAATTTTTGTTAGTTTTGATTGGTTATGATAGGTTCAGTTAGTTAGATGATGTGGAAATGTTAGGTTTGTTGATGGTAAGATGATGTTAGGTTCATTTGGTTCTGAATGGCTTGGCTCGATTAGAAATATTTTAGCTATGAATTTTTATGATGCATTAGTTGGTATGTTGTGACTTATTGTGTGGCTCGAGTTTAGTTTGAATCTCATTGCAGGGTTTGTGTTGCTGCAGGTTATGACTTCTTCTTAGCAAGGTTTGTAATGGTTGATGTCATGTGCTTGTGATTATGCTTTCTTGGTTGGTTGTTGCAGGCTTGTTGTGTTGATGCAAGGTCTGTCTGCTGCAATGGCTTGCTTGTAGGATGGTAAGATCTTGAGCAGGTTGGTTAGATTTGTGCATTTCATTGTTTATATGGTGATTGTTGTAGGCACTGACTTGTTTGAATTATTGGTCAAGTTCATGTTTTTTTTGAAGGTCTCTTATGTTCATCTTGTACTGATGCAAGCTTGGTTTAGGTTCACTGTTGCAGGGCCAATGTCTGTTGACTTGGTGATGTTTACTACAACTCTATGTTGGCATGACTTTGGTCTACTGCAGTAGGTTATCTTGCACTGTGTTTGCAATGTTTGACAAGTCTATTGGTGTTAAACACATTGGCTTAGAAATGGTATGTGTTGATAGGAATTTGTTATGGTGTAGGCTAGACAGGTTGCTCATGATGTAGGTTAGCACTAATGGCTTGCTAGCTTTGTGTTTTATAACATGTTGTTAATTATTCATGGTTTCTTGGATTGTTATTGCAGGACCTGGTGCAGATGTCATGGTTTTGCTATCATTGTGAATATTGCATCTTTTTAGGTCATGCTTTGGATTTTTGGTAATGGTAATGGTTATGTTTAGGTTATAAACATGCTTACTTGTAACATTGACTTTGTTTGAATGCTTAAAAATGTCATGGTTTATGTTGGTTTGAAATGTTATGGTATAATGTTTAGCCTTAATGATTGTATGCTAATGTGATGCAATAGCCTAGGTTATGTTTGAAATGGTTATGGATTGTTTTTGTTGAATGACTTGGTTGCTTTTGTAGGCATGGCATGAACATGGTTGGCCAAGGATAACTTGCAAATGAAGAAATCATGTTAGAAGCAAACAAACATGGATTTGGATGATGAATCAAGAAAAATGGGATTAGTTTAGGTCTTAGGATAGTCAAGGGGGGTCAGTTGACTTTGGTCAACTGGTTGACCAAAAAGTCAATTGTTGTAAAAAATGGTCAAACTTGTAATTTTGTATACATGTATGGACTTTGAATGAACAATGTATAAATGAAATTGATATTTGAATGAATTAAATGTTTGAAATGAATTGAATTGAATTGAAAATGGAACAATGAAAATCCCAAGATACATGCACTTGAATGACCAACCACTAAGGCACGCATTAAGCAAACCTAACTTCCACAAACTTGCATGCATGATGAAGGGAATGCGAATAAAAAAACTTGAATGAATAAAGAACTAATGGACAATCCATCATGACATTGAAAATAAAATGAAATAGGAATGAAGTCACTACGCCAAAAACTGGAATAGACAGCGCACCTTAGAGGGCGCTTTATTACAAAAGCGCCCTCTAAAGTGAAGCGAAAAATAATGAGCAATAGACAGCGCAATTTAGAGGGCGCTTTTGTAATAAAGCGCCCTCTAAGGTGAAGCGAAAAAATAAGGAGGAGATAGAGGGACAACAATACATGGTGCTTTTTAGAAAGCGCCCTCTAAGGTTACCCTTAGAGGGCGCTTTTAATAAAGCGCTGTTATAAGTCCATGTGCATTTCCAGCTTATAAAGCGCTTCTGGAAAGCCTTAGAGAGCGCTTTCATAAGCGCCCTCTTAGGCCCCCTTTAGAGGGCGCTTTGTTTCCACAAGCGCCCTCTAAGGTGAAACGAAAAAATAAGGAGGAGATAGAGGGACAACAATACATGGCGCTTTTTAGAAAGCGCCCTCTAAGGTTACCCTTAGAGGGCGCTTTTAATAAAGCGCTGTTATAAGTCCACGTGCATTTCCAGCTTTTAAAGCGCTTCTGGAAGCGCCCTCTAATGTCCCCTTTAGTTAACATTAAAATTATAACATACTGCGCGTTTTGTTATTTCACTATCTGTTATTAGCGTTCTTTTTCACGTTAGGGTTCTGAGGCGTTTTCCTTCCACCTCTGTTAGATCTACATGCGCGTTTCCTCCTTCTACCAATCAAAGGTACACGCTTTTCCCAATTTATGTTATTGCTTTGTTTTAGCTTTGCCCAATTTCTGTTTTACCTTATTACTGCGCGTTTCCTCCTTCTACGTTTGTTTCGACCATGATAGCGGATGCAATAGGAAATTGACGGTTGGTTTTTAGTGACCATGATAGCGGATGCAATGGGTTATACGACCTATGAACATCTGATTTTGTGTCAACACCAGTATCATTAGAAACCTAGGTCCGAATGTGTTTGAACTCTTCTGAAATTGTTTTTTATTTATTCTAATTAGTAATGGATAATACATGGATGTCTTCCAATCGATTGTCGAGAGAGTACGAGAATGGGGTATCAGAATTCGTTAAGTTTGCCGTTGCGCACGCCGAAGACCCCAGTAGAATGATATGTCCTTGCTTGGGTTGTTGTTATGGGAAACGGGTTAACACAGTTCAGTTGACATCGCATCTAATGAGGCATGGAATTGATCGAAGTTATACATGTTGGAATTTGCATGGTGAGAAAAGTAACGAGAATGTTGAACCGGGGGATAGTACGACCTATGCCTCAAACTATAGTGGCGCAGATACATACGATTGTGATCGAGTTGAAGAGATTGCAGAAGCACTTGAAGGAGATCTTAAGGATTGTCCCGAAATGTTTGAGAGGTTGGTAAGTGATGCAGAGAAACCTTTGTATGATGGTTGCACTAAATTCACAAGATTGTCTGCGGTATTAAAGTTGTACAACTTAAAGGTGGGCAATGGGTGGTCGGATAAAAGTTTCACAGAGTTATTAGCCCTTTTGAAAGATATGCTTCCTGAGGATAATGTTCTTCCCAATCGAACATATGAGACCAAAAAGATGTTGTGCTCTATTGGCATGAGCTATGATAAGATACATGCATGTCCAAACGATTGCGTTTTGTTTCGAAATGAGTATGCATCGTTAAATGAGTGTCCTAAATGCGGTGTCTCGCGATATAAGAACAAGTTGTCTCCAGCAAAGGTCTTGTGGTATTTTCCTGTTATTCCGAGATTAAGACGCATGTTTCGTAGTGAAACCGATTCAAGACACTTGACCTGGCATGCAGATGAAAGAATTATAGATGGAAAGTATCGACATCCGGCAGATTCACCACAGTGGTTGAAAATTGATAATGATTATCCTGAATTTGGAGAAGAATCAAGAAACCTTCGCTTGGCATTATCTACTGATGGAATGAACCCACACGGTATCCAGAGTATCTCACACAGTACATGGCCTGTGATTATTATGATTTATAACCTACCTCCATGGCTATGTATGAAGCGTAAGTACATGATGTTGTCTATGTTGATTTCTGGACCTAAACAACCAGGGAATGACATAGACGTGTACTTGAAGCCCTTAATCGAAGATTTAAAGATTTTGTGGGAGACCGGTATGGAGGTTTATGATGGATATAGGAAAGAAAGTTTCAACTTGAGGGCGATGTTGTTTGGCACAATTAATGATTTTCCAGCATACGGAAATCTATCAGGGTATAGCATAAAAGGTCAATGTGCGTGTCCTATTTGTGAAGATAAAACAGATTGGAAGCGCTTGGAGTTTGGTCAGAAGAATGTCTTTCTCGGTCATCGGAGATTCTTAAATTCAAATCATCACTACCGTGGATGGAGAAAGGCGTTCAATGGAGAGACAGAACATGGCAGAGCTCCACCTATATTGACGGGTGATCAAATTTTTGAAAAGGTGAAAGATTTGGATACTCAGTTTGGCAAGCCTTTTGCCCACACACTTGTCAAAAGTGGGTGGAAGAAGAGGTCAGTTTTTTTTGAATTGCCGTATTGGAAGTCCTTGTATGTGAGACATTTTCTTGATGTTATGCATATTGAAAAAAAATGTATTTGAAAGTGTTATTGGCACGTTACTCAATATACAAGGAAAGTCTAAGGATGGCCTTAAGGCAAGAAAGGACTTGATAGCGATGGGAATAAGAACTGAATTAGGACCCTTGAAGAAAGGAAAACGAACATATCTACCGCCTGCTGCTTATACTCTATCTAGAAAGGAGAAAAAAACATTGTGTAAGTTTCTAAGTGAAGTTAAAGTTCCAGAAGGGTACTCTTCAGATATTAGAAGACTTGTGTCTATGAAAGACCTCAAGTTAAAGAGTTTAAAGACCCATGATTGCCATGTTATAATGGAACATTTTCTCCCAATAGGTATACGTTCTATTCTTCCAGAAAAAGTAAGAAGCTCTATAACTAAGTTGTGTTCTTTCTTCAAGTCAATTTGCAGTAAGGTGATCAATCCTGCGATCTTATCAATGTTGCAAAAAGAAATCGTTATTACTTTGTGTGAGCTTGAAATGTTTTTTCCTCCATCATTTTTTGACATAATGGTACATCTAGTTGTTCATCTTGTGAAAGAGACACAATTGTGTGGACCAGCTTATATGAGATGGATGTACCCTGTTGAACGTTATATGAAAATATTAAAAGGGTACGTGAAGAACCGAAGTCGACCAGAAGGTTGTATGGTTGAAAGATACATTGTTGAAGAAGCGATTGAGTTTTGTACTGAATATTTGTCTAATGTTCAGTCAATCGGACTCCCCAAGTCTCAGCTTGTCGAAAAGAAAGAAGGAAAAAATCTAATTGGAAATAAAATCGTGGCAGTATCAAGGGTCGAACGGGATCAAGTGCATTTGTATTATTCAGATCCCGCTTCAATAACAGAAAGGTTGAGATGCTTAGCATATGGTCCAAGTTTCCATGTTTTTTCTTATAGCGCATACGCGATTAATGGATACACATTTTATACCAAAGAACAAGATGATAAAAGTACTGTGCAGAATAGTGGTGTCACCGTGGTAGCTGAAGCAATGCACATATCAAGTGTGAAGGACTTAAACCCCAAATTTGCAAATCTGTCGTATTTTGGTGTTATCGAGCGCATTTGGGTGTTTGATTATGAGAAGTTTCAGATTCCTATATTTGGTTGCAAGTGGGTTGAAAATAATAACGGCATTCGAATGGATAAGTCAGGATTTTTGCAAGTGGATCTTAATAGGGTGGGATACAAAGATGAGTCTTTTATTCTAGCCTCTCAAGCTAGACAAGTGTTCTATGTCAATGATCCGAAAAGTACGAAATGGTCTATAGTTCTTTTTTCCAACAAAGTAATTGATGAAAACACTGGAGATCAAGGTGATATTGATGTTGAGATTGAATCGTTTACCAGAAATGATCAAGATGAGAATATTATATCAAATGATTCATATATTAGAAATGATCATAATGAGGGTATTTGGATCAATCCAACCGTCCGTGTTGTTAAGAGACATGTAGAACATATTCCAACCAAGAAAAGAAAGAGAACTTAGTGAAAAAGGTACAGGTCAAATGATTTTAATTGTTTTCTTTATTACAGGTAAAATGACTTTTATGATTTTAATTGTTTTTACATTTGTCATCTGATTTTAATTGTTTTCTTTTTTACAGGTAAAATGATGATGCTGGATATTTGTTTAGATGGAGATGCTCTATTGTCGTCAAGCCTCATTCGCGTAGATGATGATGCTGGATATTTGAAAGTATCTCTCTACGACAATGGAACATGTCCATCTAAACATATATCAATTCTATCTTCAAAAGATAAGGGTTCAATGTTGGCAAGTTACATTGGTTTCCTTGTTCGACAACATATTCCGATTACATGTGATAATTGGAGAAGTCCGGACTTGAAGGTTGGCAAAGAAAAAATATGGTCGGAGATACAGGTACTTACCATATATTGTTATATGTTTTTTGTTGCATCAACTTTGCAGCCCTGTATTGTAGGCAGAATTTAGGACTTCTCAAAGTTGATTTCTTGTTACTTTGTCGTTCATAAAATACACCACTAAATTCTCTGCGTTTAATTTTTAATTTTTTTTCATCAGGCTTGTGTCTCAATAGAGGATGGGTATCTACCTAAAGTTACTTTTGTAGTGGTCCAAAAGAGACATCACACCCGTCTCTTTCCTGTCAACCCCAAAGAGACCGATAGAAGTGGAAATATTATGCCAGGTTTTTTCAATATATTTCTCAACGCAGCTGGTATATATTATCATTTGAATTTATCACTTTTTGCTGATTTTGTTGTTCTAAATTGTCAAAGGAACCGTGGTAGACACCAGCATTTGTCACCCTAGGGAATTTGATTTTTACCTTAACAGCCATGCAGGAATTCAGGTAATATTAGCTATGTCATTTAACTTTATGCCATTGTTTACTATTTGTTGCTCAATCGCCTTTTGACAGTTCTGTGTTATTTGCATTTGGACGTGTTCTTTTTGCAGGGGACTACTTATGCTGCCATCTGTTGTTTTGGTTGAGCCTTATTTTGTATGGATGTGCGATAGAACTACTAGACAGCTTTTGGATATACAGAACATGTTTGCCACCATGGGTGGATGGGCGTTTTTGTTTAGTATTGGTTAGAACTACTAGACAGCTTTTGGATACAGTGGTCACTGGGTGTTGGTTGCTATGTTTTATTCTCTTAATTGTAGTACTTTGAGAATATGTTGTTGTATATTGTTGATCAAAGAATCATATATTAATGTTGTATATATGGAGGATTAATGTTGTATATAAATGGATTCATGTTGTATATATCAATGGATTAATGGTGTATAACATTGGATTAAAGGATGAAATCAATATGAATTCTACACTTTTGCAGCATGCGAACAGGTTACCAATTAAATATATATCCACTGTTTTTCAAACAATTTTTTTTAAAATAACTAACACTTTAGAGGGCGCTTTGTCCAGAAAGCGCCCTCTAAACACTTTACATTGACAACTTTAGAGGGCGCTTTTTCCTGAAAGCGCCCTCTAAACACTTTACATTGACAACTTTAGAGGGCGCTTTTTCCTGAAAGCGCCCTCTAAACACTTTACATTGACAACTTTAGAGGGCGCTTTTTCCTGAAAGCGCCCTCTAAACACTTTACATTGACAATTTTAGAGGGCGCTTTTTCCAGAAAGCGCCCTCTAAACACTTTACATTGACAACTTTAGAGGGCGCTTTTTCCAGAAAGCGCCCTCTAAGGTGTCCCTTTATGGACCACTCCAGAGGGCGCTTTTGTCTTAAAGCGCACTATAATGTGGCCACTTTAGACAGCGCTTTCTCCAGGAAAACAAAGCGCTGTCTTTACCTATGCCAGCGCCAGATTAGAGGGCGCTTAAAAGCGCTGTTATAGGCCAAAATAAGCGCCCTCTTTTCCTATATTTGGCGTAGTGAGTGGACTTGAATGAACAATCCCATATGACACAAATGACCAATGGATCAAGGACCCTAGAATGGGCAATGAGACTTGAATGAAGAATCAATAGACACACGATCAACCATGAATGAACCAACCAAGAATTAGCAATGACCATATGAAAAGATCATATGAAAAGACCATGAATGGAACAAGTGGGAGTTGTGATGCCATGAGAATGGGCTTGGACCAAACGATGCCATTAGGAAATAGATGAACATGTAAATCCTTGAAATAAAGCTCAATCTAACCAACGAAACCTCACAATGGACCAAGAACAAGTGGCCTTGAATGGAGATTAACCAAGAAAATGGAGCATGCATAATGGATGACAGTGAATCAGATGGAATTAGGGTTAGATGCACACACAATGAAGGATAGCCATAATTAGGGTTTAATGATCAAATCAGAGCTCCAAAGATTCAATCACAAAATCCCATAGTAGCAAAGTCAAGGATTAGGGTTTTGATGCACAAATGAATGTCAAGTTGTGATCTCCATGAACCAAGGTCCCAAAGATCATGAAATTAGGGTTTCACCCCATTGATTCCAAATGATGAGTAATTCCACAACCCTAGGGCTTGATCCACAAGCAAATTGTAGCTCTTGTTAACCACAACCTTTGAATATATGATGATTATTAGAAAGTGTTATCATGAATGAATGAATGAATGATACACATGAATGAGGCATGAATGAGTACAGATGAATCTCAAGTCAAAGGTTAGATGAAAAGTGAAAAGGGGAAGGAAAATTTTGGCGTATGACACCATGTAGCACATCTTTGCCGATTCGACACTTGAATTCGAGCTTTCGTTACTTGAAGAATCACTTTCGCTCTCCCAAGCAACATAGGCTCTTCTAGACTTGCTAGATTTCTTGTGATGGCCTTTATCTTTATCTTTCTTGATCATAGGACACTCCGACCTATAATGACCTGCTTTTCCACAATTGTAACATGAACTTATAGGTTTACCCTTCTTATTCTCATATTCATTTGAGGAATTAAATAGCCTTATAGATTTTTTTTGGTTCTTGTCGGACTCCATGTTTCCACATGTATCTATTAAACCTTTTGATGAACAACCCCATATCTTCTTCATCGGAATTATTATCATCTCTTGTTTCACAATCACTTTTCTCATTATGTGAGGACTTTGAGCTAGAAGTATTTAGAGCAATAGGCTGCTTCTTTACCTCATTGTCTTTACCTTTCTTCTTATTTACCTTCTTTTCATGCTCTTTTTCATTTTTTCCAAGCAAGTGAGTTCTTGCGCATGTTCTTCGAATTTTCCAAACAAAGTAGTGAGATCAAGTGTTTTAAGATCATTCGTCTCTTTGATTGCAGTGAACTTGGTTGCCATTCCTTATTAAGACACCTCAAAAATTTATTAGTAGCAATATCATTGGAAATAGGCTTACCTAGAGAGTTCAACCAGTTTATAAGATGTGTGAACCTCTTTTACATTTCGGCAATGGTTTTACCATGCTTCATACGAAAGAGTTCAAACTCTTGATTCAAGGTATTGATTCTAGATAGTTTGACCTCATTAGTTCCCTTATGGGAAACTTCGAATGTGTCCCAAATAGATTTGGCAGCATCACAATGGGAAACACGATAAAATTCATCAACACCAAGTGCGGATATGAGAATGTTTTGTGTTTTCCAATCATATGACCATAATTTCTTATCATTATTATTCCATTGATTTTATGATTTTGGTACGACAACACCTTCACCATTGGTCATTGTAATTTGATTTGGACCATTTATGATGATGTCCCATGCACCCTTATCAACCGAGTTGATATGGATACACATATAAGCTTTCCAATAACCATAATTTTCACCGAGGAAAATTAGTGCTCTATTGTACACACCCCTTTAGGTTCGATAGGCATTTTCTAATAACCAAATATTTAAGCATGGAATTAATTGGAGCTCGTGATACCACTTGTTAGAAGATAGACTTAGATCTAGAGAGAGAGATAGGGGGGGGGGGGGGGGGGGGGGGGGGGTGAATAGATCACTAGTTAAAATTTATGGCGCACGGAAAATAGATCACTAGAAAATAGTTTTGAAAATTTTATGGCTCACAGAAGCAAGCAGAAGTATCCCGGATCAAAATCTTCTAGTTTAACTCGCTATCAAAAAGCTCAAATATGTGTAATAGTAATCACGGTATGATAATGAATCACAAATTGACCGAACACAATTAATCATAACCAGTTGAATGCAAAGCAACAAGGATAGTCTACTTCCAGTGATAATTCACAAAAAATTCAATTGAGACAATTTATCGAACATCTGGTGTGAAATCGATATTGTTTGGAATTTTATATGGTATTTGTCGTACCCCAAATTTTGAGCACCTTTCCGCTGACACTAACACATTCAGAGCATACTAGTCATCTGGTCAAGTGACCTAAAAAGTCAAAGGGAGACCATTTTAATTTTTTAGTCCCTCTAGGAGTTGATTTTAGTTTAGGGGTATTATTTAGATTTTCGAAAATAAAAGCATAATTTGTAGGAGCGTGCTAAAAAGGATATTACTATTAAAGAAAGTTAGTAGGGTTAGTAATCAGGATAATATGTATTATTTATAAATTAAAAAAAAATCAATTAATTAGGGATAGTATTTACTTAATAAAAGTATAAATTGATGAAATTATAGAGGTTTTAATATTATTAATATAATTAACTCTCATTAAAATATTAGTATTATGGTTTCATTTTATTTCAACTAAATACATTGGTCTAATTGGGAAAACAGAACTTCTAAACATAGAATGGAGAGGTCATGTGTTTGAATCTCATCTCTCCCATTTTTTCCTTTTTATGTGTTTTAATTATAAAAATCACAAAAAAATTCAAAATTTACATTTTTTATCTTTTATTAATTAATTTCCGAATTTTTAATTTATATATTTTTTAAAAATTGTTTTTCTTCACTTTTTTGCATTTTATTCACAAAAATAGTTTAAAATTATTTAAAATAAAAAAATATCAAAAGTGTCCAGATTCAATATATTTTGTCAATTTTTTTAGATCTAATTTTTTATTGGTTGTACTTTGTCACAATTAATTATTTTCTATTTATAGTGACCTTATTTATCCTATAAATAAGACTTATTTTCTCATTTTTTGAGAGGACACAATTAGACAGAATTAGAGAAAATTTCATACAGAGTTTTTTACAGAGTCCCAAACTTTTTTTATAGTCTTAATTCTTCTTTTAAATAATTTTTTTCCTCTCTCATTTGTTCTTTTATTTTATCTAAGTCATATGATGATTTCTGATGGCTTTTTCTTTTTTACTTTTCCTTATAAAAATTATTTGATTAAACTCTCTCACCGTTGATTAAAAAGTCTTAATTTCTGTTAAAATTGATTTCTACTTTTTATTTCTTCAAACCACATGATGATCATCTGATGGTTTTTTTTTCTATTTCATTATTCTTTTATTTTGTTTTTATCGTTTTTTAGATTATCTACTAATATAATTTTTTCTTATAATTTACTAATGGTTTTTTTACTAATAATTTACAATTTGTTTTGTAAATAATATGAACAAATTACTACACTACCACATGATGTTCAACTGATGGTTATTTTTAAATTTCTTTATCTCTTATTTGTATTAGTTACACATCTTTTTCACATTCAATCATACATTCATCATTCACTAAGAATATATATTTTTTAATTGTATTTTCTTACAATATATATTTTCTAATTGAATGTACATTTTTTAAATTTTTTTTACAATATCTTCTATTATTTTAAATTTTTCATCTCACATCCCTTTATTTTATTTGTACAAAAATAATTAATAACAATTAATAAAGGTTCTTCATTCAATATACTCTCTCAAATCATGTTCTCCTGTACCTCTGGAATTTAATCTAGTTAGAAAGTTTATCAAATTATATATTAACCGGTTGAGTGAATTTCCAATTTGAAACATGGGAAAGGATTAATGGAAGAACAAAAAAATTGTTCATTTGGTTTCTCTGCAATTTTGACGTGGGAAAGAGAAAGGGAATGAGAGGTAACATACATATTCTATAATTTTCTTTTTATTTTATTTTCTTCTTATTTTAATTAAATTTATTGTGGTATTTAATTGTTATTTATATATTCTAATTGGAAAAGTCAACTAAATCCTCGTATTAAATTGTTTTGATTATTTTTATGTGTAAAAAAAAGAAGTCAGAAATAGAGAAAAAGGTCAATTATTAAATTTATTAAATTAATATGGATTTTCTACTCTTATAAAGTAATACAAATATATATTATATTTTCTCTTTGTAGTTAAACCTTATTAAGAGTTATCAAAGTGACTTAATCTTTTCCGTAATTTTAAAACTTTAAAAGACATTCCACATGTTTGCTCATACACCCCATGTTTCTTTTTTCATAATTTATTTAATTAATATATAATAATATATAATTATTTAATAAATTGGGCTTTATTTAATTAATTGACTCTTAATAGTTTGATTAAATTAATAATTATGGTTTTCAATATTTCAAATTTTTAATTAATATTTTATTTATTTATCATTCTATTTTTAGAAGAAAAAACATTTAATTAATTAAAGGATTAAGACATATTTATGGATATTTGTTGGGAATATAATATGGGATAAAATTATGGGTAATTAATAGGGTTTTAAGGGATGAAAATTATGGATAAAATCGGAATAAGAGATATATCACATTGCATATAATTTAACTTATTTTATTAACCAAATTAAATTATCTTTTTTTACAATTAAATAAATGGATACAAATATGGGATAAAACTATAGAGTTTTCAAGGGTTAAATCAGGGAAAAAATCGGGATAACAGGTTATGTCTAATGTTCAATTATAATCATTAATTTATTTTCTTAAATAAATCAAAATGGGGATAGAAATTGGGATATAGATAAATCAAGGGATAGAAATTGGGATAAAGGATATGTCATATAAATATATAATATTTAAGTATTATAGTTTTTCTTTTGCAATTAATGGGATAATCATTGGATAACTTGTGGATAACATGGGATAAAATTCTTTTACAATTCTTAGGAATAAAATCAGGGATTAAAGTCCGGGATAAGGGATATGTTCTTTGGGGTTTCTAAATTAAACTTTTAATATTGAATAATCATATATAGTATCACTATGAACATTTTTTTTATAATCAAATTAACGAGATTTTTTTGTTGCAATTAATCAAAGGGGATAAGTCAAGGGATAAATCGGGGATGAAATTCGGATAAAGGATTATGTCTAATACCTAATTATGACTCCTAACTTATTTTTTTAAATAAATTAAAATACTATTTTTGCAAGTGATAAAAGGGATAAAATCAATCTAAACTCACCTCAAACTATAAGTCCTCCGCTTTAGTGCATTGAGACATTTTTCAAAGTCAATTACTTCTCCGCCCCCCGATGCGTGAGTTTAAGGGATAAAACAACAAACCAACCAACATTTTAAGGCGAACTATGAGACTCTGATCCTTCAATACATTTGAGGGTACATAGGTATAGCCTTGGGAAGAGAGAGAGAGAGAGAGAGAGAGAGAGAGAGAGAGAGAGGGGTAAATCTTTCATCTCATAAAAATTGAGAAAGTTATGGCCTTGGGAAGTTGACTTTCAAATTAGGGTTTAGACAAAATGACTTATAATATTTCAACATATAAAATGACTTTCCAAGCAAAATTAGATCTAGACCTCAACATGAAAGTTGTTTGGAATGCCATTTAGAGTAACTATTATCTTGGAATAATTTTCATATGATGAAAATTGTAGGATATAGGGTCTAGGGGTACCCAGTTTTGAACTTGATGAAAAATTCAAACAATGTGTGAAGATAGGAAACTAATTAGGAGTTTGGAAAGGTGCAAAACACCATATCTCCATCCAAAAATTTAAGACATTAGGTATATAACTCAACTCTCTTATAAATCCAACATTCTACCCATTTATAAGCAATATGAGATTTAATCACTCACACTTGAACTCAAAAATCTCCCCCTACAAGTGTGTGTTTACACCTCCTATAACAGGATCCAACATAGGATCTACCTTCTACTCCCCCACCAATCCAAATCATATATGTGATACCACTTGTTGACTAAGTTACTTCAAACATAATAGATTGTGAATTGTGTATATAAAAGCTTTTCAAAAACGTTTACGAAGTAAAGGTTTTCAAAAGAGTTTTGCGCAAACAAAGTATGAGGAACAAGATTTAAAAGAAAGAACTAGAAAATAATGGAAATAAGAGAGAGAGAGAGAGAGAGAGAGAGAGAGAGAGAGAGAGAGAGAGAGAGAGAGAGAGAGAGAGAGAGAGAGAGAGAGAGAGAGAGAGAAGAGAGAGGAGAGAGAGAGAGAGAGAGGAGAGAGAGAGAGAGAGAGAGAGAGAGAGAGAGAGAGAGAGA